>NC_056726.1:1182431945-1182459464 GCF_019279795.1 Protopterus annectens
CTGTACATGTGCCTCTGCTGGTGGTGTGTTGGGTGGTCCATGTAGCATACCATACCTGTGTTGTGCTTGTGCAGTTGGGTATGTGGGGGTGTGGTCAATCACCATGCGTGCCACATGTGTGTGTGTCCAAGCTCCCAGCTGCATGGGTTCATACGGTATGGCTTTGAGGTTTACGCGGAACACCCATATCCTGGTGCCATCCATGGGTTTGTGGATGGCGGGACGCAGCACGTGTACTGCTTGTGTGCTTCTTGTGGTCGGCGACCTCCGTAGCGTGTTCTCCACGTGTACCCTACTATGGTGTGGTGGGGTGCTGCTGTGTGCATTACACTCACGGGCCTGCCGGATGTGCCCGTGTGTATCTCTTTCTTTGTATATCTATGTACCTATGTTGCGGCCGTACCGCTGCTCTCCCATGGACAGCTGTCTTCCCCATGTATCTCATATTTGCACGGCTGACACATATAACTGTGGTACGTTGCATATCCACACATTGTCCATGCACTGTCCGTATTCCAGAACACCTCATAGACATCTGCTGGAATATATATTCATATGTCCTGCATTTCATGGACACTTGTCATCACCCTTGTACACGCTTGTGGTGCTTATATCTACCTGTGCCGTAGTCACGGCTGTCACTTCTTCTGGGTCGCACGATAGCAGTCTGTTGCCAACACCTAAGGACAAATGATCGGGTCCAACTATGGACATCGATGTGCATATGTAAAGTGTAGAACATGTTGGACTGTGTCCATTCGGCCAGTGGTTTCGACTGCCGCTGTATGTTCCCCGGTCGCGGATGTCTGTTTGCCTACCCATATTATGTAGTGCTACGGAACCCGTGCCCTTCCACAATTAACCCATATGGTGTTACTGTGGTCCTGCAGGTTGGCAACTGCTTTAAGTAATCCTCAGAGGTCCCATTGTGAACTATCCACCACTGTATTGCCATTATAACACAGCCGGTACATGTAGAACCTATATATTCATGACAGGATGTTCTTTATGTGTGGGAACGCCATACTTTAACCATGCTATGACCTTCCTAGTTGACGTTGTTGGTGTGCCATTACTATGTGTTCCACAGGTCGCCTGTATGTTCCGCGGAGTGGAAGCGGGTGATCCCCACATACTTGCTAGCACCTTGGCTGCTGTGTACGCCGGGATTCGCACGGCAGGATGGATGTCTACGGGGTGTGTCTACTGTTGTTTCCATCTGTATTTCCTGTGTTATGCCTTACTACGGCTGTGTGATTCCACCAGGTTTGCTATTATGGGTGCCATCTTGTCCGTGACGTTTGTCCATCCTTGGGAAATGCCTACTGGACACTGATGTAGGGCTGAACACATTTCACACCTGCTTTTAGCATTACCCAGTGGATGCTTTGCATCCTTAGTGGGGACTAAGGCACGTGCTATACCCACAGCCCTCCCACGGGGCGGGACAACGGATTATCTGCCAAACAACAGCGAGCCCCATTTTGCATACCCAGGATCCCATGGCTGCAACCCCCCACGGTACGCATTACACATCCTTCATGTGTGCGGGACTGGGATGTGGACGCACTTCTATGGACACGACAATCTGGGGATGTCTGTTCATATGTCCTGCATGTCATGGACAGGTATCATCAACCTTACACACGCTGGTGGTGCATATGTCTAGCTGTGCCGTAGTCACGGCTTGTACTCTGATTGGTCGATCACAACGGGATGAAGGTGTAAACGCAAATATTTTTGGAGTCCTACAATGGACACCGATGTGCATATGTAAAGTGTAGAACGTGTTGGACTGTCACCATCTGGCCAGTGGTTTTGACTGCCGCTGTATGTTCCCCAATCGTGGATGTCTGCTTGACTACCCATATCATGTATTACTTGGCCTATCTATATCCACGTGCCAGTAAGCGGAAATACAGCAAACCTTGCGTCCTGCCCATCTTCATAAACGACATTATGGAACATATATCGGCCAAAAGAGACAATGACAAAAACGATAGACTCCACAGTCAAAAGATACTGAGCTCTTTCACCTACTAACATGGGGCATCGTCGGAGTACGAAATGCATGACATAGTCGTCCCTTATACACTTCCTTCAGAGTCAGTTTAAAGTCAAATAATCAATAAACCCGCTCATAGTTAAGTGGACAGTGCTCCAAGTCTTGATTATAACGTGACATATACAAATCAGTGTTGCATACATTACTTCATGGAAACAATAATACGACAACAATGTGTTAATATAAATACAATATTGGTAAATACAATCAGTATCTTGAAACATAGTTGATAATTGTTGTGAGTAAACCTTGGAATGTAGTGTGTTGATCAGGATATTTTATATCAATGTGTATAATTGTAGCATTACGATTCCAAAGCATGGAATCAATAAGTACTATTTAAGCATATATTTTACAATTATGAATGTAAATGAGTGGAGGACACATCCTTAACCTTCCCTGCTTCCAGTAGATCACACACGCACACGCACACTCGCATTTCCGAATTGTGGGTTACGCGCAGGCGCACATGCATATCCGTATTCTGTTTATATATGTTTACTGGGTCTGTGTGGTTAAGTGTTTTGTGTTAGTTGTGACTATTCCGGTAACATATGTCTGATCCGGTTGACGGACGTGTGCAGAACGCACTTACAACTTTATACATGTAACAGTCTTTGCAGCATGGACGCATTACGTACACATCTATATGTTCTATAGTCGTAATTCAAACGTGACTGCATTCACGTTTGCCGGTTACTGTGACCACTACACGTTAGCTGTTCGGTGTCATTAATATGCATACCCATGGTACTTACGTACATTTATATATCCCCCCCCGCACTCACGCACGTCACAGGCATCCATTCTCCTGCTGGGAAAGGTGCGGTACTGCATGTTAAACATTCCTTATTCCCCTCGCTCATGGCCCAGGATGCATATGTCGTGACCGCAGGGATGTTCAGATGACAGGTGCTTATATCCCCTACGCATACAGGCCTTCGATTGTCAGGGTGTTGCTGTGGTGCTTTGGGTTTGGTCTTGTCCGCCCAGTGTACGGAACTGCCCTGACCGTGTACGAATGTTAGATGAGTCACATGGGCACGTTTTGTCCATGTCTATGGTACCATGTCACCCCCCCCAATTATTCATATCCGTGTGCGCCGATTGGCCGGTGTACCCGTTGTAGATCTTGTTATACTAATTGCACACGGTCCGGTCGAACGGACCTATTTCCATTACTAACCCTCGGTATGTATGACCTGTGTCGCAATATTACACGGGTTTACCATTGCGTGACGACTTTCACTGAGCCACAGACATGTCCGTTGCTTGGTTTGGGCCGGTTCCGCTGTGCTACACACATTTAACATGGCGGAACAGGTTGAACAGCTCAGCCACGGGGACATCGGGTTCTCCGTCGCTGTTTAGTGTTGAATCGCTATGTGGAGTTTGTTTCACAAAGCGAGACAATGTCGACATTGGTAACGGACATCTCGCGCAGTACGTCCGCACCGCCGCGGGTGACGTATGTCTGCGTTTGGGCGGCGGACAGGCATTATGCTGTGCCATTATGTCTGGGAATATATGGTTTCTTGCCATAGATGATATGCCATACTAGCAATGACCCGCGTCTGGGTGTGGGTACTGCTGTATTACCCACGGGAAGAGTGGCCTTAGGTTAAGTGGTGCCCTAGGCAGAAGTTGCCACCGCCACATCACCCGCTACCCCCCTCCTGGTCTACCTACACCAAAGAAAGTCTGGAAAGGTGACCCGAGTAGAGCAACGCCCTAGACGGCTGCCCACCTGACCTATGCCTAAGGCCGGCTATGTGTGTGGTCCCCCGGGCATCGGACTCGGGAACGCGCCACGTCTGCCGTGGGTATGTCCAGCATTACCCACATCCAGCCGTGGTGTATTGCCATGATGTTCCATGTGTACAGTGGTGCCGGTTACCATACATATGCCTTTCTCAACAGCCGATTTCACACTTCTGAACACTACTGTGGTCTCCTTTAAGGCCCCTGAGCCAGTGGTGAACATTACTCAAACCACTGCATCACGTACATATGCCTTCCACCAGCACCTACAGGACTGCATGGATCAGGCAATCCCATACAAAACTGAGACTCTTTGTACCACAGACAAGCATCCAGTCTGGTGGACCCCAGCCATGAACAAGCTCTACAACGACAGGAGGTAGATACTACAAGTTAAAGCGGAATACTTGTAAGGTAACACACCCTTGCTCATTATATGTGAAGAACTACAAGCTGTCATGAAATCATCCAGGGGAAATTCAACAGAGAAATTAACAAGGACTCAACAGACATTCATAAGTCCTTCTGTAGCTATGTTGGACACCTGGGAGGACACTCCCAGATATGCTCAAACCGGGTTCACAATGATGTGAAGATGACTGAACCTACACACATTGCCAGCATACTGGCTGACATGTTCAGTGCTAACATTTCCCCCCTCCCCCCTACATGGAGAGATATCTATACCAGAGACTTGTAGATCCTGGAACATCTGTAACGCACAGGTGGGAAATGCTGTCTCCAAGGCAGTGAACACAGCATCCATGGGACCAGATGGTGTCCCAGCTGTGTACTCCATGAACTCTATGGGGAATTAAACCTACACTTAGGACAGCTGTTTAATCTTAGCCTCACCTCAGGATACATACCCGAGTAGTAGCACAAGGCGACTGTAGTCACACTTCACATAGATGGTGCCTCCACTGACCCTGGTTATTACCATCCCATCAGCTTGACAAGCCTTATCTGCAAAGCCATGGAGAAGGATCATAATGGAACTCATAGATAAAGACATAGGGGACTCGCATACTTTGGATACAACCCAGTTTAGCTTGGTCAAAGTCAGATCATGCCTTTACACGTGTTTGACTTTGTAGGATCAGTCACCAAGGCCATTGATGACGGTAAAGCAGTCCATACAGCCTACCTCAACCTGGCAAAGGCCTTCGACACAATACCCCCCTCGGGTATCATTGATAAACCCGTCATCTTGAACGTAAATCCATACATCGCCATATGGGTTGCAAACTGGCTAAGTCACAGAACACACATGGTCATAGTTGCTGGCGCCATGTCATACTCACAGCCAGTCACAGGTGGTGTCCCATGGGGCTCAGTCCTGGGTCCACTAGTTTTCAGCATCTACGTTACCAAAGTACAGGCAAACACAGGGGGGTTATGGGTGACAATGTTTGCAGATGACTGCAAACTGGGTGCCATAGTCAGACACACATCTGACACAGATATCCTTCAGGAGTGCCTCACAGATGTGGATAAGTGGTGCCAGAGACATGGCCTACAGCTAAATGCCAGGAAATGCATAGTCATACCCTTCGGGAAGAACAAGGTTACCCCTAGCTACCATATAGGTGGCGATCCACTGAGCACAGAGGGAGTTACCAGGGATCTGGGGACCCGGGTTGTTGTTAACCGTTCGTTAGACACACACGTTGCTAATGTAGTTAGGTAGACCTTCCACATTGCCCACATCATCATGAAGGGATTCACATGTAGATCAGGGGAAGTCATTGTCCCCTTGTACTCATCACTCATTAGACCTATGATTGGGTACAATGCCCCGTCCAGAATGTATCTGACCCAACACCTGCAGCAGCTGGAAAGGCACCAACAGTTCATCAACAAACAGATGCAGGGTCTCAGGAATATGTGTTATACTGACCAACTGAAAGAATTCCAGCTGTATACAGTTGCATACCACTTGCCCAGAGGTGACCTGTGCCTGCCATACAAGGCCATGTCGAACACAGATCTGATGACTATGCTTCACCTAAAGAAGTTAGATCCCTCAGAACCACAAGGGCAGGTGACATACACCTTGGCACTGTCATTAATAGAACGTGTTGTTGGGACAGATACATCACCCAGACACTCACTATGCTGTGGAACAACATCCCAGTACATGTGAGGGCAAGCACCTCGCTGGCCTTGTGTTAGTAGTTTGACATGGATGTCTGAATTGATTTATTTAAGTAACCTTCTAAATGAATATTTACATTAGCACATTGTGAATCTTTACATTTCGTTGGTCTATTTTACATTAGTCATAATCATACGGTTTATCTGTATATATTATGGTTCATTTATATTACTAGGTGTCTGCAGTTCTGTTAATATATTGGCACAATCCGTAGAACATATATATGTAGCTTACACAGTCAGACATTTGGAAAACATTCTGTTGGTTCATCTTTCATATATATACATATATTTCTATATTTCTATGAAGAATGTACCTTTCGAAGCAATGTCTGATGTCCTCACTGTGTGGAATCTGTAACCCAAGTAAAGTTTGTTTGCTTGTTTGCCTTTAAGGCATGTAATTAATACCTAGCACATCTAATTTACTGACCAATTAAGGGTTGTAAATGTAGTAGGTTGGACTGCATTGTATGTATTCTGAATAAGTCTGCTTATGAAGCAGACGAAAACAGCTTAAATAAACTATGGTGACTGCATTTAATTCCTGGTGTGCTCTGAGTGGTCACTGACGGTGTACAGTACCTCGCCTTTGCTTTGGACTTCATCGGCTGGTTGTCTGTGTTTGTTGTATGGGGAATGTCAACTGTAGTCCCTATGTGTATTACTTGTGTAATGCCTTACTACGGCAGTGTAATTCCACCGGATTTGCAGTTATGGGTGCCATCTTAGTCATACGCTTGTCCATCCATGTGAATTGCCTACTGGACACTGGTATAGGGCTGTACACATTTCACACCTGCATTTTGCATTCTCCGGTAGATGGTTTGCATTAGTAGCGGAGAGTAAGGCAGGTGCTACGCACACATCCCTCCCACGGGGCGGAACAAAGGATTGCCTGCGAAACAACACCGAGGCCAGATTCTACATACCCAGACTCCCTTGACTGCAACAGTCGACAGTACCCATTACACATCCTTCATGTGCGGGACTTTGATGTGGACGCAGTTCTATGGACCCGGTACCGTGGGTATTTCTGTGCATGTGTGCTGCATTTCATGGACAGCTATCATCAACATTGAACACGCTATGTGCATATGTGTACCTGTGGCGTGGTGACGACAATGAGATCACGTGAGTAATGCAGGAAGCTAGCAGGCATTCCATGAGTGGAATTTTTGGGTCCTACAATGGACACCGATGTGCATATGTCAAGTTAGATGTTGCTGGACTGTGTCCACCTGCCTAGTGCTTTTCACTGCTGGTGTATGTTCCCCAATCGCGGATGTGTGTTTGACTACCCATTCTAGATGGTGCTACATAACCAGGTGATTTAGTACTGTGAACAAATGTCATACATCCAAAGATGCTGGTTAGCAACTGCTTCATATGAACCTCAGACATCCCAATGGGACATATCCGTCACTGTATTTCCAATATAACACCACCGACACACGTTGATCACCTATATATTCATTTAACCATGTTGTCTTCATAGGTGGGAATGCCATAGTTTACATATCCTACTTGACGCTGTGTGTGTGCCATTAGTATGTGTTCCACAGGTCGCACATCTGTTCCGCTGTATGGTAGCGGGTGCTCCTCATTCTGTTGCTGGCAGATTGAGTGCTGTGTACGCCGGTGTTGGCACGGCGGTCCGACTGTGTATGTGGAATGTCAACTGTAGTCCCTATGTGTATTTCCTGTGTTATGCCTTACCGCGGCTGTGTAATTTCCGGTT
The DNA here is from genome assembly GCF_019279795.1 of Protopterus annectens. Classification (NCBI taxonomy): domain Eukaryota; kingdom Metazoa; phylum Chordata; order Ceratodontiformes; family Protopteridae; genus Protopterus; species Protopterus annectens. The sequence goes on from NC_056726.1 coordinate 1,182,439,670, forward strand.
TGCAGTTGTGGGTGCCATCTTGGCCATACGGTTGTCCATCCATGACAATTGCCTACTGGACACTAGTATAGGGCTGTACACATTTCACACCTGCATTTAGCATTCTCCGGTGGATGGTTTGCATTATTAGCGGAGAGTAGGGCAGGTGCTACGCACACATCCCTCCCACGGGGCGGGACAAAGGATTGCCTGCGAAACAACACCGAGACCACAGTCTACATACCCAGAATCCCTTGACTGCAACAATCGACAGTACCCATTACACATCCTTCATGTGTGCGGGACTGTGATGTGGACGCAGTTCTATGGACCCGGTACCCTGGGTATTTCTGTGCATCTGTGCTGCATTACATGGACAGCTATCATCAACATTAAACACGCTTGCGGTGCATATGTGTACCTGTGACGACAATGAGTTCAGTTAGGTGTTGAAATAAGGCAGCATTCCTGTCTTTAGACAATTTTTGGGTCCTACAATGGACACCACTGTGCATATGTAAAGTGTAGAGCTTGTCGGACTGTGTCCTTGTGAGCAGTGGGTTTCACTGATGCTGTGTGTTCAACAATCGCGGATGTCTGCTTGACTACCCATACTGTGTAGTGCTACAGGAACCATGTTTTCCGACACCGGAACCCAATGGTGTACATCCAATGTTGCAGGTTAACAACCACTTTAATACCCAGAGGTCACGATTGGGAGGTATTGCCACTTTATTATCGGAACAACACATCCAGACTGTGTAAATCACGGGAACTTTAGGCCAGTCTTACCGCCATTTGCAATTGTAATTAGCAGACACGTGTCAATACATGTATGATAAGACATATTGTCATGCAGAAGTTAATCTATGTTATTTGGACATTGGCTTCTGCTATTGGCATCCGTTGCTGTGAGTGTTGCCAGTTACCATACACATTGCTTGCTCAGAGGCAGACTACACAATTCTGCACACTACTGTGGTCTCCTTTAAGGACCCTGAGCCAGTGGTCGACAGTACTGCAGCCACTGCATCAATCACATTTGCCATCTACCAGTACCTACAGGACTGCATGAACCAGGCATTCACTTACCCAACTGTGGTTCATTGTACCAATGCCAAGCATCCAGTGTGGTGTACCCCAGCCATACACAGGATGTACAACACGAGGAGGTGGCTACTACAAGGTGGAGCAGACACCTTGTGAGGTATGACACCCTTGGTCATCATATGTGTAGAGTTACACACTGTCGTGCCATGGTCCAGGGCACATTCCACAGATATACCTACATGGACCTGGCTGACAATCATACCACCTTCAGTTGCTATGCTCAACACCTGGGAGGTCACTCCCACATATGCTCTGACTGGGTTCACAAAGAGGTGGAGTTTACTCAACATACACACATTGCCAACATACAGGCTGACAAGTCCAGTAAGGACATCTCCACACCCTCCCCACACATGAGGAGATGTCTGTACCAGCGGTTTGTGGTCACCAAATGTTCTGTGACACACAGGTGGGACATGCTCTCTCCAGGGTAGTGGACATAGCATCCATGAGACCAGCTGGTGACCCCACTGTGTACTCCACTATCTCATTGAGGAATTAGACCCACAGTTAGGACAGCTATTTCTTTGTAGCCTCACCTCAGGTAAGGTACCCAGGTTGTGTCGCATGGCAACTGTAGTCCCACGTCACAGGGCCAATGCCTCCACTGAGGCTGGTTATTACTGTCCCATTACCATGAGGAGACCTATCTGCACAGACATGGGGAGGGATCATACTGCGGCTCGTATATGACTGCATAGGGGACATACATACTTTGCATCCAACACGGTTTGTCTTGTTCAGGGCGGTTCATGCCTTTAAAGCATGGTTGACATTTTCGACAGTCACCGAGGGCATTGATGGGGGTGTTGCAGTCCATACAGCCTACCTCGACCTGGCACAGGCCTTCATCACATTACCCCCCTCAGGTATCGTTGATAAACCCATTGGCTGGGATGTGAACACGTACATCACAGAATGTGTTGTCAACTGTCTATGTGACACAACCCACACGGTCATAGTTGCTGGCAGCATGTCAGACCTACTGCCTGTCGCAAGTGGTGTCCCATGGGGCCCTTCCGTGGGTCCACTCCTGTCATACATCTACATTTCCACGGTACAGGCACACACAGGGGTTTTATGGGCAACATTGTTTGTAGATGACTGCAAAACAGGTGCCATAGTGGGACGGACATCTGACACAGATATCCTTCAAAGGGGCCTCCCAGATATGCATATCTGCTGTCAGGGACATGTCCCACAGCTAAATGCTAAGTAATGCAACATCATACCTGTGGAGAACTACTAGGTCACCCCTGTCCAGCATATAGGTGGCTGTCCACTCAGCACAGGGGTGATTACCAGGGATCAGGGACAGAGTTTGTCGGTCACCATTCATTCAACACACACGTTGCTATCGTGGTTGTGTGGGACTTCTACATTGCCCACCTGTTTGTGCAGGGATTCACATCTACATCAGGCTAGGTCATTGTCTCCTTGTACCCATTACGTGTTACACCTATGATTTACTACATTGCCCCATTCAGACTGTATCTGACCATACACCTACAGCAGCTGGGAAGCCCTCATAGGTTAATTGTTGTACAGATGCAGGATGACATCATTTTGTGTAATGCTGCCCCACTTGTAGGACCCCTGCCACATTACGCCACATACCTGCTGTTTAGTGTTGACCTGTGCCTGACATACGAGGCCATGTCAACCCATATGTCATGTGTATGCTTCACCTACTGTATCTGCATCCCTCAGAACCACTAGGGCAGGTGACATTTACCTTGTCACGGTCATTAATGGGATGTGTTTGAGTGACACATATATCACCCAGACACTCATAATGCTGTGGATCTACATCACAGTACATGTGAGACAGAGATCCTTCCTAGCCTTGTTCACGGGTATGTTGTCCATTGGATGGAGAATTGCAGGTATAGGCCAGGGATTACATCATTATCAGTGCTTGACGGAGGTACAGCAATATCATGAGTATTTTATCTGAAGCACAGAAGGTTGGCAAAGTCATCCTAACTATGGTGTAGTATTATGGCTGAACCTGGGACGATGGCCTACCCTGTACCTATGGACGATGAACCTATATTCATAGTTTGTCACATTTACAATTGTCTATCCACTATACTCTTTCTCCAGTGTATATTTCTGTGGCACATGATTGTCCTCTGTATTACATGCAGGTATGCTGTGTACAGTGCACATACGTCACTGTTGATGACAGTGTATCTGTGTCCCTAACACTGTGATACTGAGGACTACCACACATCCTTCACAACATTACATGCATATGTCCATTCTATTCTTCTTTGGCCTATGGGGGGGGTGTTAAGGCAAACATTACTCAAGTCCCTGTTTGTGCATGCTTCATGTTGGTGTTTGACCAGGCTCCGTTGCAGTCATGTGTTGGACAGTAGTGTGTCTGTGTGTTTGCCATGTGTTTTTATTGCCGGTACATCTGTGGGAGGTGTAGTTGGCACATGTTCCTCTTTGCAGGGACACCCATCCTGGGGTTTGTGTCATGCATCTGCACTTGGCACGTGCCATATGTCCTGTACTATTCCCACAGTCATGTATGCCTTCATGCACTACTACTGCGTGTTACTGGCTGTTTGTATGTGGTACACATGGACATTGTGATGGTTGGCTTGACCTATTCCCATGCTAGAACATACACATCTGTCAATTAAGTTTTTTAAATCAAACTGTAACACTCATTCGTATTTTCACAATGACAGTCAATAACACAGGAAGCTGAGGTTAATTACGTTTTACTACTGTGCAGCAGGAGGCAAAGGAGTATGCAGTAAAAGTTTAGACATTTGTTTAACTCTATACATGTTACATCTGTATGAGCATTCTGTATACTATCATCTTTTGCACACATTAATGATGTGGTCAGTCACAAGGCATTTACATCGCTGGAGTCCAGAACGTTGTATTCCTACAACAGTGCTCAGGTAATGCTTATTAAATGTTTTCCCATGAGGATAGCACAACCTTGCGAGCCACATATTCAATTAGACTGTACTGCTAAATTCTGCTCTGTCACGGTTCCAACACTGTTCAGATCCAGTCCTCACTCCATTTCCTACTAGGTTCCTTTGTCTCTCTGCTGAGCAGCTGTACTCTGTGTTAGAGCTCACAAGCCTATCCTCCTCAGTGGAAGGATGACAGATATACCTGTACATACATGTATTATTCTCTAACCGTGCAGATGACTAATGCTGAATGACATACACCTGCTGCACTGGTTACTGCTAGGGTCAGGGTTCAATCACACTGCAGCTACACTACAGGCAATTACATGCGTGATAAGCTGTACTGCCATATTGTAAGGTAGAATAATATGCATTATACACTATTTGCTTCTAAAGTTGCACGTCATATATATGTTTAAATATGTATTTTGCTAACATTCTCCCTCCTTTGATTGCTTCTACTCTATCCAGAAACATATACAACATTATTTCATTCCCTAGCCTCTTCCTCTGTGGAACGTTTAACTAGGCAAGTAATTTGTTGTACATTTCAAGAAGGATTGCATTTTCTATTGACAAATACCACTACAGGTCTTGATACATAGTCTCGGGTACAGATATGTCGCCAGAGTCCCTGACTAATACTTACATGCAAAGTATCCCGCAATAGACACATGCTCCCAATATGAGCAGAACAACACAAATGGCAATCATGATATTCAGTATGACTGACCCCATCCACCCAATGGTTTGTGGAAATGGTTCGTCAGTGGGTTTGGGCCTGGTTCCGCCATGGATGACACCTGCTGTATTACCTCTAGGTGGGCGTTGGTTTTGGTCTCTTCATGTGGTAGTTGGACACAGCGATCTTCTTCAATAAGCGCGCACGTACCAATTCTCAGCGCCACGGTGCAGTCGTGCGCTATTACATTTTGTGACACAACAGTTCTCATTGCATCCAGTTCATCAGTCACAAGTTCAAGAGCGGAAAGTCACATTCATCCTTCCTCCGACAGGTTTTGATAACTTCCTCTGTTCCCTGATTGATTGCACTACTCCACAAGCTGGGAGTGTTCCAGCCCAGGTTATGACGCTGTCACTCAAGTCCATATGAATCGATATTCCTTTATCTCTTGCAGAAGACTGGAATGTCAGAACAGCTTCCATTTCACCCACTGGATTAGTAGGTTTCTCGACTGTGTTCCCAGTTCTTCGAGCTATATGTGTTATAGTTCGTTTCGCACCCAGAGGCAATTGTGCAGTATGTCATGTGACTGGAGCCAAATAACCCAAATAACAACTGCCGGACCAATTCCCAGGTAACCATTGATATGCTTATTTCCCACAAACAACATAACAATATTCTACTTTACTACTGATGCGGGTTACCTCTGCATGTAACATTTTCCTGTCTCTAACAGAGGACTGTTTATACAATTCAGGATGTTTCTGCACATCCTTCCACATTGTTCTCATGATGTTTCAATACAAATAATGAATGGTGCTACAAGTAGTACTGTGATCTTTGGCTGTTATATGACATTCGTAAGACACAGTTATGTTACAAATACTCCCACCAACTGAAACTGTATCATGTTTATGATAACATACAATTCATTTTTGTGTAACAGGTAAGTACATTGCCACGTTGTCCTGTGATCTCACAGAACCTGTATCAAAGTGTAAATATTCACAAGTCTCAATCTATCCCCAAGGGGACAACATGCATCGGAAGTCCTCCATATGATGTAGGTATGGCAGTACAAACACAGCAATTTAAAGTGTTCATAGTCTCTATATGCACACGCCATGCCTAGGTATCTGTTGAAGTGTGGAAGACACTCTGTGGCCAGTTCATCACGTATCAGTATTTGTATCCGTGTAGTTATATGCAGGTAAGGTCCCAGCAAATGTAAAGTAAACACAAACATGGTTAATAGGTGTATAATCATTAGGACAGCAAACAAAATGTCTTTGGGGTTGCTTTGTATTGTTATACAGTCTTGCCCGGTGATTCAGGCTCTTTGGTATATCAGCTACAAGATGTCAATCAGACTTGATATCCTTTACCGGTTTGAAAAATGTGAGGTGGACCCAGGACGACCTCTCTGCAAACTTTACTGCAGTAGGCGCTGCCAACAGTACCCGTACAGACCTTCACAATTTCCACTTGGCAATAATGTTCTTTGGATAACAGTGACATACACACAGGATAGTGGTGTCACCTATGCGTCCCCCTTCGTCTGCTCTTTATCTGTAAAAGACTTTAACTGAAGAACAGTGTTATTGGTTAACAATCCTCTCATGTCACCTGCTAATGAGTCATCGACCTCCGGCTCTGCAGGCATGACAGCTTTCCACTCTGGCACATGATATGCCATTCCACATACTACTTCGAAGTGGGTGCAGCACTTTACATTTGGAACTGTTGTCATGCTCAGCAATGCTAGAGGTAGACAGCACATGTAACTCGCCTGGATGTCACCCACCAACCTCCTCTACTTATTTCTCGGGATCCCATTTTACGGCGCCAGCAGTCATGCTGACTGTGGGTTGTACATGCAATTTACATTCATGGTAATACAAACTAATCCCCCAGGTTGCATGATTGTCTGGTTCACTACATGTGTTCTATTGTCACTGTAGCTTCTTTACAGCATGCCAGATCTAGGGATACTTTATTTTACTGGCACCTTTGCCACTGCTGCTGCATCCGGATTCATGGTTGGGAATGCTTCTACCCATTTTGATTATATATATGTGTAATCACTAAACAGTATTTGTTCCCTTCACATTTATTCAGATGTATGAACTCCATACAAATAGTACGGAACGGTTATGGTGGTGTAGGTAAACTCACTCCCTTCGGTTTAAATGCTCCCTGTGCATGATATCTACTGCAAATGTGACACGCTGCTCATGATGTTTGTATGTGGTTCGTAATTCCGTATGTTAAGGGTATTCTGTTAACCAAATGTACCATCCCTCTGTTGAGACATGTCTCTACCCATGGCTCCACAAAGCCGCATATCTGAATACATTAGACGTTAATATTGGCTTTATCACTGTGGATATGTGCAGTCCGTATTCAAGGATTGCTCTTCGTCATACCCACGCCGGCTTTTCTGCTTTCGTAGTTGATGTTTGCATTGTTTGTAAAATTTCTACTTCTAAACTGTCTGAGGTTTGTCATTCCTCATTCACACAAACACTTTCCAACTGTGAGGCTGCTTGTTTTGCAGATGCATGAGCTCATGCCTTACCTTTCCTACTGTTATCCTGTTGCTTTCTATGACCTGCACATTTACAATTACCTACTTTAGTGGGTAACTGAATGGAATCTAATGCATTCAGGATCAATTGCGCATGATTAATCGGTTTACCGTGGATGTTATCATTACCCTATTCTTCCACTGCTGCTCATAAACATGCACTGTACAGACAACATACTGACTATCGGGACATATGTCCACACATCAGTTTTCCGCTACAGTACAAGCACGCCCTAAAGCTATCTATTCTGCTGCTTGAGCAGACACGTTATGCTGCAGGGTTTGGCCGCTACAATCTCATTATCAATAACTACTGCAGAACCTACTTGATTCGTTCCTGTAGGACTCTGTCTACATGATCCGTACACATTAACTGTCACCTCTGCATCATCTAAGGGTATATCAGTGATATCATGTCTGTGTGTAGTTATTTAATCCATTTCAGATAGGCAACTGTGTGGTGTGCCATACACAGGTGTCGGACGTGACGCTGATAGGTTTCATGTTGTACAACGTTCAATCACCATATGAGGTTGACTCATTGGTAGGGTCAAACAAGACAGATGTCTAGCACGGGTCAGGAATGCTATCTTCTCTTGCAGCAGACTGATCGCAACTGCATGAGACATTCTCACAGTGAGAGGGTGGTCTAGTAACATTAAGGCCGGGGCCTGTACTGCCATGGGTGCTACAACAACTGCCTGTACACAATGTAGCACTGACCATGCCACAGTGTCCAACTGCAATGAGTAGTAAGCTATGTAGCGTTGCTGACTTCCATGCTGTTGCATCAAGACTGACATCATATATCTCCGCTTACAATCTACAGTCTGACAACATGTGTTATGATTATTCAGGAGACCTACTACAGATGTTGAAGCTATCAATCGTTCTAGTCTGCAGAAAGCTGTTTCTGCTACTGTAATCCAGTGTAGTATGTGTTGTGCTGCCATAGGTGTATTAAAGATTAAGGCAGACAATACAGCGGATTCCAAAGCATTGTTTGGTAACCAGCTTTGACAAATGTTAGTCGGCCCAGACAGGACTTCATTCCCTTCTTGTTAGTTGGCTTGGGTGCTTATGAAATTGCTACCTTCCTATCGTCATGTGATGTTCTACCCTACTTGGATACCACATATCCCAGGTACTTGACCTGTATTCTCTGTAGTTGCAATTTATGCTTGCTTACTTTATGTCCCTGTTCTGCTGAATATCTCCATAATGCTATTGTATCTTCCATACATTGCTGCTGGGTAGGGGCCGCAAGCAGAATATCATCCACATAAAGTAGAACTTGACTGGCCCCGGGTGGAGTTAACACCAGAATGTAGCTAGCCATCCCCTGTGGGAATATCGTTGTACTTTCACAGTATCCCCGCTGATAGCCGGGTATGGCTGTATCTGTTACCCTGAATGTACATGCAAAGCAATACGGACTATCTGGATGTATAGGTATTGCAAAGGAAGCATAGCTTATATGTACCACGGTAAGATACTTCTGTGGCGTGTTCATAGCATTGAATATAGTGTGTGGGTCTGGCACCATCGCTACCCTAAGTATTATTACATGATTTACAGCTTGTACATACTGTACCATCCGCCATTCCCCTTTGTTTTCCGATCAGAAGATAAAGAGTTATTGCATGGTGAATAGATATTACTTTATAGATGGGGAATTTACACTGTGACTTTACAGATATCTTCTGGTGTCCACGGTCTATACACTACGGGGTTGGGTCCTGGCCTTCCTGTCCTGCATGAGGGTTCGGTACTTCAATTAATTGACAGATATCCTCACTCTGTTCTAGTGACTGTCTTCTTACTCGGGTGTCCCTAGGTATGTTACGAGTTCGGGATGTGGTTTCAATAGCTTCTGTTACATTTGGTCGTTGTGCTACCTCTGTTGCCACAGGATAACGTGTGGGGACTAGCCTGCCCTCCCGCTTCATATCCTGGATGTGGTATCGGAGGTGGTAGGGGGGGGCTATCGGTACTACTGTATTATGATCTTCTCTGTGTACGTATGATGCTTTGCCATTTGTAGTGTTCTGTTCCCTTCGGTTCACTACCTCAATCCACCTATGTGCATGACGGATACCCAATTGTCGTTGTTTTGTCGCCTGCACATCTTAGGGCTGCCACCTTTTCAGATGCACAATGTGGGACATTAGTGTTCGAACGTGTAATTTTCCAGGAAAAAGCATACCCACGGCCAGTACATAGGACAGGATTTCACTTTTGCCAGGAGAGCGACCAATTGTTGGAGCATTTCAGTTGCTTATTCTGTTTATTATGATATTTTGTTGTTCCAGATACAAAATTACTGTTTTATGCTACCATTTTGAAAGATATCTGGGAAATGTTTTTCCTGAGATATCAGGACATTTGCCATTTGTTCGGTTTGTTTGCAGGACACAACTGGCCGAAGAGGGACTGTCCCTCTCAGGGTGGGACAGGTGTTTACCCTAGGACATGTGCATCACATTTTCAGGGATTACAATGTTTCAGTAACGATATTTTGTGTAATATACCATCAATGTCATATTTATTACCCCATTTTGCTGCATAACTCACATTATGTGCTCTCTGCATATACTTCACGTCACCCATCAAACGCGGATCACATGATCTGTTTCTTCAATAATCTCCCATATCCTCTACACGACTGCTACGTACCCTTCTCTCATACCACGTGGTGTCTCCTTCCCTGTATCCACTGTAGTGTCTACAATCACTATTTACTCTGCTGTGTGTTCCCCTGACCTATGTTCAGATTTAACAGTATTTGGATAGGTCTTCACCGCTATCACAACTGTTAACAGAAACACAATGTAGTCTGGTCCCTGATCTACAATAGAGACAAAGAGGCAAACACTCCTTACCTGGGCCTCCTGTTTAAGGCTGCACGATTTCTTCTTGGGATCCAGTTTTCCGCTTTTCAGCCACAGATCAGACAGTAAACAGCCTCTTTACACACAACAATTCAGTCGGAGGTCTTTTCATTCAAGAAGAACCATTTATGCAAATTCTCCTGCGTAGATGTCTAACCAGCCATGCACTCTGACCTGTAGCTTACCAAGGGAATTCCGGATGACAAGGATCACAATGTCAAATAAGTTGTTAAAACCAGACTGTAGTTATCAGTAGGCTTTTCTAAGTGACAGCCAATAACACAGGAGGCTCGGGTTCGGAAAGTTTTAGTAGTGTACACAGGCAGGCTAAATAATATACAGTCCAAGTATGAGAGTTTTGTCTGACTCTATACAGTAAGCAGTTTCTTTATATAGTGTTTACAATCAGCTTTTGCCCACCTTACTGACGTGGTCGGTCACAGGGCATTTCCATCACTATGGTCCACAATAGTCTATACATACGTGGGTGCTGGGGTCGTGCTTTTAAAATGTTTTCCCATGAGAATAACACAGCCTTGCAAGGCACCTTGTAAATTACAGTGTCCTTCTGTGATTGTAGCTGTTTCAAGGACCCTAGACTGTTCCGATACAGTGGACAGTTAATTTCTTAATACGTTGCTTTGTCTCTCTGGTAAGGAGTTGTACTGTTATCTTCGATAGAGCTCACAAGGCCATCCTCCTCAGGGGAAGGAGTGATGTTATGCATGTACATACATTTATTGTTCTGTAACCCAGCAAATAATTGATGCTGACAGACATAAGCCTGCTGTACTGCTTACTGCCAGGTTCAGAATTCCATCACACTACAGCTTAGCTTCACCAATTACATGCAGGCTTAGTTCTACTGCCATATTGTACGGTACAATTCAATGCATTATATAGTATTTCGAGTCTAAACTGGCACTTCATATGTGTTTCTATATATATTTTTCGAACAACAGCCATCCGGCCATATGCATGTTGTTCCGTCCTTTACCTTGACAGTGTGTATTTGTCCGTCCGGCAACGCTACTCTCCACATGTGATGTCCCACCTTCCCCTTCTTTGCCTGTAGCACCCTGTTAGAACATCCTGTTTGGTAGGCACGTGTTCCGCTATATGTGATCGACTTCACTGCATAGCTAATCATCGATGCGGTGGTCCAACAACCCGACTTGTCCACATGTGTACAGTTATGTGCACCGTGTCGTATGCAAACCTATATGGTTTGGACGGGTACATACCACATGCGGGATGTACACATTCTGCAGACACATTCACATGCAGCCATTTACATATCTGTACCTGAGGTGGGTTGGTGACATGTGGGGTAAGTATTTGCCCGCGTGGCATTGCCTAACACAAACATCTTACCACATTTCAGGTATGCACATTGTGTGTGGGTGTATAGCTGCACACGGATGCTAACAGGTTAGGGTGCAAAGGTGTACATGGGTGGGACTGACATGTACAATGAGGCTATTGTGTATTACATCTGAATGCATGGGTTCTGCTTCTGGATATTACACTTCAACATACGCCATCCAGTGTATGCAACAGAGACGTTGCTGGGTGTGGGATATGTTGCTATGCACATGTTTGCCTGTGTTTGAGGTATCTTGCTTCCTTACTGTTGTTATGTCAACACAGCTACCCGGCTATGTACTCTCACTACTGCTTGTGACCATTATGGTTGGCACCTTTTCCAATGCCCATAGTGGGGCATGTTATGTGGAAACTTCGGAATTTGCAGGACTACACATACCCACGGCTAGTGCAGTTGACAGAACTTCACTTGTTTGCCATACTTTAAGCTTATTCTGTAAGCATTTGGGTTCCTTATTCATTTTCTTATGCCATGTCTGTGTTTCATATAGTAATGTATATGTTTTATGCTACTATTACATGTATATTGCGGGAATTTTCTTGGCAGAGGATCGGAGGTCATTTTCCATTTTTCCGATTGTTGCAGGGACACAACTGTCCAATCAGGGACTGTCCATGGCACATTGGGACAGCAGGTAACCCTGGTGACCATGCCCATGTCGCTACTGGGGTTGCCACCTTTTCCAGTTTCCAATCTGGGATATTTCCGGGACTCACATCTGACTTTACAGGCCGACACATACACACGGTCACTATATAGCATAGAACTTCACTTGTTTGCCTAAATGAAAGCTTATTGTTGTGGCAATTTGCTTGCTTATTCTGTTTCTTGTGTCATTTAGGTATTTCTGTTACAGAAATAACCAATTCATGCTACCATTACATTAAATACGGGATATCATTGTGTCCTACAATCTTAGCACATCTGCCATTTTTAGTACGTTTTTTCGGGACACAACTGGCCATAGAGAGACTGCCCCAACCAAAGTGGGACAGGTGGTGACCTTAGTCGCTGCTCCTATGTCGGTGCGGCGCGCTGACATGCTGCTGTACACCTTCTCTGAGTGTAAGCACTGACGGTGCATTGCGGGACAAACGCGGTCTTATGCGTATCCTTTGCTCCTTGGACGGGTACACTTATGCCTTCGTGGCTTGTATTTGCTTCTCCGTTAATTTGGGACGGGTACTATGTTGCATACTCTACGTGCGTTTCATTCTGCACGGGACCTGGCTGCTGCCATTACTATTATGGGCGGACCGTGGCTGTCAGCACATTAGGTTGCTCACCTCATGCCGGCTTAGACACGCCTCCAGACGCATCCTACCTGGGCTCGCTCACGTACACTACGCACGTGTCTGTGGTTCCGGTGCACTCTCATTAATATGTATATGGCGCTACTGCGCCGGCTATTCACTGCACCGCCGGCGCAAGCCTTACGCCGGCCTTGCGCCGGGCTTCATGAATCCCTGGGTCAGACTCATAGACAGGAAGAAGCTTATAACCTTAATCCTGTAGGTTATCTGCAGTCCATTGTTAAATGTAGGCCTTCATAAACATTTTAAAATGCTGATGTCACAGATGCACATCTATAGTGTTATGTTGCTATGTGTCCCTTGATTTTTTTTTTTTTTTTATAATTTAGGTGTCTGTAATAAGTAAAAGGAAATTTAAACATACATTAGAAAAAGGGTAATGGGCTAGCTGAATTCTTGCACTTGTACAAAAAGCAGTACAAAAACGACAATCACCAAGGCACACCTTCTGTCAACACTTCTGTAAACATCCCCAATCCTAACAAATCTCTGCAAAACTGACCTTGCAAAGCTTGAAGCCTGCTACAGTAAAATCTCTAAATTTGCCACTAATGCTTCCTACAAGTCACATCATTGTCTATCACACAGACAACTTAATTGGCTTGAACTCCATCTGCTCCTTCAATTTAATCAACTAAATTTAGCTCATAAAATTCTCCACCACCAAGAAAAGACCCCAGCCCTCAAATATATTATTCAACCATATTCTGGTTCAAGATCTCTTCACTTTAACAATAAACGTCTCCTGCAAGCCACCAAAGCAAAAAACTCAGCAGGTGAAGCCCTCTTCTTCAGCTACATTTCCAAGCTTTGGAACTGCCTGGCAAACTCACTAGTGGCCACTCTTGCATCCAAACAGTTTAAAAAGTTTCTAAAATCCCATCTTGCCAACTCCTGTAACACCCCAGGATAAGCCCCCTCCCCATCTCCCTGCTCCTGAAGTCCCTCCTTCTAACCCCTCATGTGCTACTATATTAAGCCACTTCTAAAAACCTGAACGTATTCTCATTGCTCCCTATAAAATACTATCTGTGGCACCACAACTGTCAACCTGCATTCTCTGTTTGAATTGTTGCCTCTACTTAATTGATGTACATGAAACATAACTACAAATCTACACGATGTATGATATGTTGCTGTCATAGTTCCTATTGCTTCAAAGTATTGATGTACTACATTAACGTCTTACAGTTTTTAATGTACATTATATGTTTCAAGTTATGCTTTTTTACTATACTATGTTAGTGTATGACATTGGAGCTTTTCTCCCCAGCTGTCCATTGAAAAACGACACGTGTCCAGCTGGACTTTCCCAGTAAATGAATGTAAAATAAATAAATAAATTGTGCCCAACTGCTAGAAGTGACCAGCTTCAATAGAATACAAGAATCAGTTTCTCCTTTCTCTCAGTAAGGCATCCATACTGATAAAAAAGCAATGTTATGCTCACTGTTTAGCATCACACGTGTCACCCTGTATGAACACCCCTGTTAAAATGCCATGTTTTTGTGATATAAAAAAATGAGACCACAATAAATCATTTCAAAACATTTCCCGACTTTAATTTGACCTATAACCTGTATAATTCAATTGAAAAACAAACAAATCTGTTAAGGAAAAAATATAAAAAATAAAAAACTTACAATATGCTGGTTGCATAACTGTGCACATCCTTAAACTAATACTTTGTTAAAGAACCTTTTGATTTAATGACAGCATTTAGTCTTCTTGGGTAGGAGTCTATCAACATGGCACCTCTTGACTTGGCAATGTTTCCCACTCTTCCTTGCAAAACACTCCAAATCTATCAGATTGCAAGGGTATCTCTTGTGCACAGCTGTCTTCAAGTCACACCACAGATTTTCTAGTGGATTTAGGTCTGGGCTCTGGCTGGGCCATTCCAAAACTTTAATTTTCTTCTGGCGAAGCCATTTTTGTCATGTTGAAAGATGAAATTCCTCTTCATCTTCATCTTTCTATCAGACACCTGAAGGTTTTGGGCCAAAAGTTCCTGTCCCAGAGACTTCCGATGCTCTGGAACAAGATTCCAATCTACATTAGGCAGAGCTCCTCGCTAACCCTCTTCAAGAGAAACCTTGACGAGTGGATGGGAAACAGAAAGTTTACCCCAGAGATCACTTCAATGGCCCTGCTGGACAGAGGCACAGGGAACTAATCAAAGGGGGCGGTGAAAGCCAACACATTCCGGCTAGGCTTATAAATGCCATCGGGCAGATAGCCTAGTACCTTCCTATGAACCTATGAAGTGACTGGTATTTGGAAGTGTTAATAATTCCATCCACCTTGACTAAAGCCCCAATTCCAGCCAAAGAAAAACAACCCCAAAGCATGGCACTGCCACCACCATGCTTCACCATGGGGATGGTAATCTTTTGATGAGGCAAAGTGTTGTTTTTGTGCCAAATGTACCTTTTGGAATTATGGCCAAAAGTTTAACCTTGGTCTCATCAGACCATAACACATTTTCTCACATGCTTTTTGAAGATGATGTATTGTTTTGCAAATTTTAGCTGGGCCTGGATGTTTTCCATGAAAGAAAAGGCTTCCGTCTTGCAACCCTACCCCATAGTCCAAACATATGGAGAATACAGGAGATTGTTGTCACAAGTAGTACATAGCCAGTACTTGCCAGAAATTCCTGCAGCTCCTTCAGTGCTGCTGTAGGTCTCTTGGTAGCCTCCCTGACCAGTTTTTGTCTCGTCTTTTGATCAATCTTGGAGGGAAGTCCAGTTCTTTGCAATGTCACTGTTGTCCCATATTTTCTCCACTTTTTGATGACTGTCTTCACTGTGTTCCATGATATAGTCAATGCTGTGGAAATTTTTTTGTACCTTTCTCCTGACTGATACCATTCAACAATGAGATTCCTTTGATGCTTAGTAAACTGTCTGCAAATCATAGTGTTTGCTGTAGCAGGCAAGTGAGTAAATGTCAGGAAAATCCTACTAGGACAGCTGAACTTTATTTGGGATTAATCAGTCTGTTTAATTGGTGGCAGGTGTGTACCCATGAATACTGAATGCTGTTATTAAATCAAAAGGTGCTTCAACAAAGTAGTAGTTTAAGGGTGTGCACACACAACAAAATATTAGTGTAAGGGTGTGCACACTTTGCAACCAGCGTATTGCACGTTTTGGATTTTTCATATTTTTTCCCCTAATAGATTTGTTTGTTTTTCAATTGAATTGTACAGGTTATAGGTCACATTAAAGGTGGGAAAAGTTTTGAAATGATTTATTGTGGTCTCAATTTTTTATATCACAAAAACCTGGCATTTTAACAGGGGTGTGAAAACTTTTTATATCCACTGTAGATGCAGATAAATTTATATCAGCTATGACACAGTATATAAGAGAGAGTCTGTTAAATCTAAAAGACTCTTAGCATTAGCTAGGTCACCATCCCAAGCCACATACATTTGAATGTGTATCTATTTGCAGAAATTTATAGTAAGTGTATGTATGCTCCTGTGTATGGAAAATGAAGACAATATCATTAGTTAAACAATCGTTCTTTACTTGTCACTGCCAGAAAATTGGATATGTCGATTCACACAGATGTGTAATATCCACACAGACACATAGTGCTACAAAGACTTAACTTTAAAAGTGCTTCCTCTGTACTTGTCAACTCCTGTGTGATCAACACTAACACTGTCAACGCACAGCAGTTGAGGAAAAAGGCTATCAACAGTGCAAAATAATGAATGTTATCCCTGCCAAAGTTCCCTTTGATTGTCTGCAATCTGCATATCACAGCATATCACAAAGAAAATGTACCCTGTTGGCATTCTCACCCATAAAACATAAGGAACAGGGCCTTAATGTGTTTTATGAGGGAGAACCTGCAAGGGTTAACTATAGCTAAAATCAATATGGCAAGAAAAATCCCAACAGTGGGTAACTGTAGAAGATAATGCAATACATTTATCATTTTTCTTTTGTTTTTACAGGTGTGAATTGCAAAAGGTACAGAAAGATAGAAGCTACAATAGATAAGGGCATGTCCATACCTGATAGAAGTCGATGTTCCCTGATGATCATGGCTAATATGACAATCCATACATAAAGGTAAAGTGAAAGATGAGAATCTTAGGATAAAGTATTTAAAGCAATGCCAGACAGACTGGAAAAGTTTTTTTCCCCCTGTAGTGCACAATGATACTAATGTGCGCAGCACATGGTGAGGAAGAGAGGGCAAATGTCATCACACAGACACTTATTGATGCTGTAGTGTATCATATCACTGAAAAACATAGTGAAGCAGCAGCACTATAAATGGTAGAAAGACGATGTTATGTTGTCCTATCTCACCTTCATTCATTACTGGTTGGTTTCAGAACTGAGAATCAGTTCCGACTCAGCCTATACAAAAGCTCGAGAGCTTCCACCAGCTCGTGGCTACACCCTATCCCATCATGCACAGGGAAGTATACCTAGATCTCGTTTGTCACTAAAGAAGATCGGGTGCTTCCATGCAGGCTCTAGGCTAAGTGAAATTTTTCCTTCTTCTTTGTTACTGAAATTACTTAAAAAATTCTATTCTGTGTGAATTGTTATATTTGGACTATGTTTAGCACTTTTCTGAGTGTTTGTTGCTGTTGTTGGTTGTTTGTAGCAGCTGTCATTCTTACGCTAAGCCTCTTTTTTGCCTTATCCCTATCCTGGCCTCCAAACTTGTTTAAATGAGAGAGTTTTGGCTTAATGCTTACCGTTCCTTTCCTTGTCGGGTAGTCCGTTTAAGTTAGAGGGCTCACTTCGGCCTGTTTAACTTAGAGGGCTTTCCCTCCCATTTTCTTTTCCCCCTCTTGCTTATAGGAGTGAGTCATTTCACTTAGAGACTACTCTACCCGTTTCTCCTTTTGTACTCTAAATTTATACAATTTGCTGTTTAACTTTGTATGAAAAAAAAAAAGTCGTTGGTTTCTTTTAGTTACTTGCTTGGTTGTGTGTGGGCTAGTTACAGACTACCCCTCTTGTCAAAAAAGCAAGAAAGTTGTTTTGTTTTTTTCTGGTTATCTTACGTCTGGTTTGTGGATTGACTGGTGTTAGGATGTCAAAGGATAGTAAGGAATCAAAACTTTCGGGTTTTAAAAAATGCGACAAATCCAACCAGAAAATGTCACTGATCAATGGGGACACCAGCTGTGTGTATTGTTTGGGTGCTCTCCACCTTCAAAAATCATGTTCCCTCTGCCATGGCTTTCCAGGGTGCTAATGGAGAGAAGGAAGTAACTGATAGTGAGAGGCTTGCTAAAAACACCCTTTTCAGAGGGTATAGAAGAAATTAGATTTCTTCAGAAATGACTCAACAATCCCCATCTTCCAGGTCTGAAAAATCCAACTAAGAGATCATTTTCTGCTGCTCCATTATTGGTGCCAATTAAAAAGATTGATAAAGACTCATCTTCGGACCCAAAGGCTATCGGTCCAGACAAATATCCCTCTTTGGCTCCCATTGTCATTTTGGGGCCAACAGAGTTCCAGTTTCGGAGCTGGTCTCCAGTCTTGCAACCAGTCTCCCCAGTGCTGAGATCTCCTTTATTACAGCCTGTGAGGTCTCTGACTCCATCCTCTTGATCCTCCAGGAGGCTGTCAGACTATGATGTGGAGTGAGTGGTCAAGAGGTTCTTATGGATGTCAGCACTGGCCAAGATATTGTTGAAGGATTTGTGGCCGACCATCATCTCTTCCCCTTTGTTGATTCCTCCTCCGACCCATTCCGGGACTCTGGAGCTGGAGTGCCTGGATCTGATTGTAGCAGAATTGTTGGTGCCAAGACCTGCTCTGGGATCTTTGAGCCTGACTACCACTCTGACCTCCTTGATTCCATTGGATTTTGAGGGGTCTAATAGCTGACGCTCTTTCATCGGGTTCGGCGAGGAGAGTCAAGTTGGACAGTTGTCCAACCTGAATCTGCCTCTTGGGGCTTCAGTGCCTACATTAGCCTCAGAGCCCACCACCTTGATTCAGGGGGATTCTTCTGGTTCCTTGGAGCCAGGGACCTACTTGGAGCAGGACCAAGGGGCTTTTGAGGTGATAAGGAGAGTGCTGTTACTTCAGATGGTTCCACTCTCAGGTCCAAGTACTCTTCCCCCCAGAGCAATAGTGTCCATCTCTTTACCATCACTTCCACCCAGGTGTGGAGACCCAAAGCCCCAGGATGCCCTACTGGGGGGAGCAATCTATTCCAAAACCTCTCCTGAGTACCTCTCTGAGGAGGTCCCTCAGAAGAGATTATGCAAGAGAATGCATTTAGACTCTCCTGAAGAGTCTATCACTTCAGACACGGACCTCAATGAGTCAGAAGGGTCCCCACAGTCACACTCTGAGGTTGTCTCTTTTATGGACATCCTAGAGATCCTTAAGCAGAGAGGTGGCTGGAACCCCATCAGCTCTTCTGAAGGGATGAGTCTGTGTACCTGGAGGCTTTCAGGTTTCACCCTTCCACCTCTTGGGTGTCTCCGCCTTTTAATCAACTCATGAACGTAGTCAGTCAGAAGGCATGGGGCTCTCCGGACTCAGTGGAGCCTGTTCCTAGGAGGGCAAATAGATTCATCACTCTGCCATCAGATCAGGAATTTCTCAGTAAAGGTGTCCCGGTAGATGCCATGGTGGTGGAGTCGGCCACCAAGAAGGGGTTGTCTGAGACATCCTCATCTGTCCATCCACTGAATAAAGATTCTCGAATGATGGACAGATATGTAAAGTGTATGTTTTCTTCAGTGTCCTTTGCCTTTCCACCTGACCCATTTCTCTAGGCTTCAGAGGGATCTCCTGAAGGAGCTAGGAGATACCCTCTAAGGTTTTGTAGCTGCGGGGGTCTCATACAAGGTTACATCCCAGCTCTCCACCTTAAATTTCAGTATCTCCAT
>NC_056726.1:1182459964-1182482464 GCF_019279795.1 Protopterus annectens
GGCTGTGCTATTTAGTTCTTTGCTCTTTGCATTTCTACTACATCCCCTATTATCTTTGCTCTCATATGCCTCCCTTTCCCGTTCTGCAGGAGTCTGCATGCAGACTTATCAGCTGCCGGCGTTTGCCCTTCCTGCATTGATTGGTGTTAATTGCTCGTTACGGATACATTTACACTGCTTCCGCATTTCCTCGTATTCTCAGCATTACCTTCCTATATCCCTGGTTGTTGCCTGTGAGGCCGTCCATGACTGGTTTCGGGCGTAGTCGTCCTCGTGCACATGCATTTGTATGCGCATTCGGTACTGTCAGAGCATCTATTTCCTAACGCCAGTCATGATGCTGTAATATGCATTGTACAGCCCAGAGTTGCTGTCCTCCAATATCCTTCCTCCTACAGTGGCACACCCCTGTGTGGTTGACATGTATCTGGTGTAGGCCACTCCTCGGTGTAGTACCGCTCGCCGTTTGCTCCATCCTTACGCTGGCGCCGTTTTTGCGATTCACTATTATCTGCCTCATTTGCATGGAATTGACTACTAATACCTGGTTACGGCGCCGGACACCGCCTCCACTCCTTGACAACCATTGCGCTGGGGTTGCAGCTTTACATACATACTATGGTGTGTGGTGGCTGTGCGGCTGATTTGTGTTCTAATGCTCTTTTGGACATTATCATATTATTTCATTGCTTTACAACTTCTGTGCACACATCCGGGGTCTGCTGTTCTTTCTACGTGCCATTTATGTCATTTTTACATTTTGCATATTTTCTTTGGACATTCTCGGTGCCTTTCCACATTGGCATATTGCACCTATATGATACCTGACTTTGACAGCCTTCCGTTACTCCTCCGGTATGTTTGGGTAAATGTAAACCGTTTTTGGTTTACATTGCCGTTCTACGCTCGCCTCGCCGCCGTGGATCGCTATTGCCCTCATTTGCATGGTGCAATACCGCACACAGTGTGTTTTGCATACCTACGCCGGGGGCGGGACCGTCCGGCGCTGCGCCCGGTAGTGCTGCGTGGAATTCATTCATACCTGAATCACTAAGCAGCCATATTTGGCGTTATAACGCCGACGCTATGCTGGCACCTGGCGCAAGGTTCATGAATCCCGGGGTGTATCTCATCAATAGTTTTATGAATTGACTCGAGATATGAGCCATAGTTTGTATCACAGATATAACCTGCATTATTGGCTTTGGTATAACATTTGTAAGGAATAGTCACATTACAATTACTCCAACCTACCTGAACAGTATCATTTTTGTAAAAAAACAAACAATTCCCTTTTGTGCAACAGGCAGGTACAATGCTATTTTATAGTATCAAATAGCAAATTTTCCCAGGTCTCATTGACCCCTAGGGGGACAGCAGTCATTAATAATCCCCCGTATGCTGTTGGTATAGCTGTGCAGATCCAGCAATTCGAAACATTAAAAGTTTCAGCATACACATATTTAATTGCTTGGTAAGTGTTAAAGTTCGGATGCCAGTCTATGAATGATTCACGTTTATTCAGTTCAGCTCGTGTGGCTGGAAAAGGAAGAGCCATAACAAAAAGATTAATGTTATCAATATGGTCAACAAAATGATCATGCAATACTTCTGAGGTTGTTCAGCATTTCTATTTGCTCCGTATCTGGTCATTTTGTTCTTGTGTAACAGTAACAAGTTTTTTGTCCAGTTCAAAGTTTTTAACCAATTTACAGTGTGTCAGATGAATCCAGGATGCTCGCTCTGTGATCTTGACTGCAGTGGGTGTTGACAGTAACACTTGGTATGGCCCTTCCCACTTTGGTGTGGTCCAATTTCTTTTCTTAATAACCTTCACCCAGACCCACGTGCCTAGGACTACTGTTGCTTCCAATGGTCTGGTTTGTTCTTTATCTGAAACAGAATTCAACTGCAAAAGTTGTTTATTACTTAGAAGTCATCTCATGTATTCTGCAAGTGAACTGTCAGCCTCCTGGTCTGCAGGCATGAGAGGTTTCCACTGAGGTATATAATATGCCCTCCCAAACAATATTTCCAAAGGAGCTAACCCCTTTGCATTTGGAAGAGTTCTCATGCTCAACAATGCCAGAGGCAGGCAGTGCACCCAGTTCTACTGTGTCTCGCTAATCAATTTCCTAAGTTTATTTTTTAAAACCCCATTATGCCTCTCTACTAATCCTGTGGATTGGGGGTGGTATGCACAATGGTTCTTTAAAGAAATTCCGAAATATCGGCTCAACTGTTGTATGGTTTGATTTACAAAGTGTGTGCCATTGTCACTGTAGATCTTTTCTGGTATGCCAAATCTAGGAATAATTTCCTTAACGAGGACTTTTGCAACAGTAGCTGCATCTGGATTTTTGGTTGGAAAAGCTTCCACCCATTTGGAAAACATATCTATAATGACAAGACAATATTTCTTATTTTCACATTTGTTTAGTTCTATGAAATCCATACAGATAGTATGGAACGGGTACGGTGGTGTTGGAAAACTCCCTTGCTTAGGCTTCAATGCCCCCTGTGCATAATGCCTGTTACAAACATGGCATGCTGCACAAAATTTTTTTGTGTAGTTTGTAAATCCATATGCAGTGAACACTCGGTGCACTAACTGTACCATCCCCCCTGTTGAGACATGGCACTGCCCATGGCTCAACAAAGCTGCATATCTAAACAAGTTAGACGGCAAAATTGGTTTTCCTTCTTTGGAGATGTACAGCCCTTTCTCAAGAATTGCTCCTCATTTTATCCATTTCTGTTTTTCTACATTTGTAGTAAGTGTCTGCATTGTTTTTAACATTTCTAACTCTAAAATTTCAGAAGGTTGTAATTCCTCACTCAAAAGAAATACTTCTGAAGCTGAAGCTGCCTGCTTTGCAGCTGTATCAGTGCTCGCATTACCTTTTGAAATCCTATCCTGTTGCTTAGTATGAGCTACGCATTTACAAATAGCTACTTTC
Organism: Protopterus annectens; assembly: GCF_019279795.1. NCBI lineage: Eukaryota > Metazoa > Chordata > Ceratodontiformes > Protopteridae > Protopterus > Protopterus annectens. Next base: position 1,182,462,925 of record NC_056726.1, read on the forward strand.
TGAGGTAACTGAATAGATTCTAACAAATCTAAAATAAATTGCGCATGATTAATTGGTTTACCAGTAGATGTTATCATTCCTCTATTTTTCTACTGTTGTGCAAAAACATGTACAGTAGAAAAAGCATGCTGGCTGTCAGTAAAAATGTTCACACATTTATCCTTTGCCAAGGTACATGCCCTTGTCAAAGCAATCAATTCTGCTGCCTGTGCAGATAAGTTGTGTGGTAAAGACTTTGCTTCTAAAATCTCAGTATCAGAAACTACTGCATACCCCACTAGATTCTGTCCTGTAGGACCCCTTCTGCATGAGCCGTCCACGTAATATGTCACCTTGGCATCATCCAAGGGAACATCCGTTAGATCTTTTCTAGGCAGTGTCTTTTTCTCAATCTCCTGCAGGCAGCTGTGTGGTGTGCCATCTTCAGGGGTCGGAAGCAAGGTAGACGGGTTTAAAGTTGTACATCATTCAATTGTCATATGAGGTTGGCTCAAGAGTATAGTCATACAGGAAAGATGTCTAGCAGTAGAAAGATTTGCTATTTTTTCTTGCAGTAAAATAATTGCGACTGCATGAGGCACTCTCAATGTGAGAGGGTGGAACAACAGTACTGAGACTGAAGCCTGTACTGCCATTGCAGCTGCAACTACTGCTTGTACACAGTGGGGCAGGGATCGCACCACTGGGTCCAGCTGTGATGAATAATAAGCTATGGGGCATTGCTTATCCCCATGTTGCTGTGTTAACACTGATGTCATGTAACGTTGCTTACAATCTACAGTTTGAAAAAAACATTTATGATAGTTTGGTAATCCTAAAACTAATGAGGATGCTATCAGTTGTTTCAGTTTGCAGAAAGCTGATTCTGCTTCTGGTGTCCATTGTAATAAATCTTGTGCTGCCATAGGCTCCTTGTATATTAAGTTGGTCAGCAGAGCAGATTCCAAAGCATAGTTTGGAATCTAACTCCGACAGAAATTAGTCGTGCCCAGGAAGGACATCATTTCCTTCTTGGTAGTTGGTTTGGGTGCTTGTAAAATTGCTATTTTTCTGTCTTCATCCAATGTTCTTCCTTCTTTGGATATTACATATCCCAGGTATTTAACTTGTTTTCTCCAAAGCTGCAATTTGTTTTTGTTTACTTTGTGTCCTCGAGTGGCTAGAAATTGTAGTAATGCTATAGTATCTTTCCTACATTCTTGCTGGGTGGGGGCTGCCAGCAGAATGTCGTCTACATAAAATAGAATTTGGCTGCCTCTTGGTGGGCTAAATCGTGTCAAGTTGCTTGCCATCTCTTGTGCAAATATTGTTGGGCTTTCACAATACCCCTGTGGTAGTCGCATGTATGTGTACCTTTTCCCCTGAAATGTGAATGCAAACCAATGTTGGCTGTCAGGGTGTATTGGTATTGAAAAGAACGCATTGCTAATATCTACCACAGAAAAATACTTCTGTTGAGGTATTAAATCATTCAACAAGGTGTCTGGATCTGGCACCACAGGTGCTCTAGGTATTACTGCATCATTAACAGCTTGTAAGTCTTGGACCATACACCATTCCCTGTTTGCTTTCCTAACAGGAAATAAGGGTGTGTTACATGGTAAATCAGGAGATTCTACCAGTACTCCTTCCTTAAGTAAAGCTGCTATTATAGGTTTGATTCCTATTTCTGCATCCTTCCTTAAGCGATTATGTCTCTTTTGAGGTTTGAATGCTGATTTTTGGCGTAATAGTAACTGGTCCTGCTGTACAAATTAGTCCTACATCTGACTTCCCTGTTGACCAGAGAGTTTCTGGTATGCTCCGTAAAGCTTTTTCTTTCCCTTCTAGTAAGAGTGCTAATCAGCTGTCCTCGCTAGACTGCAAGTATACAGTTGGTTGTGTCTGCGTTATCCAATTTAGCTTCTGCTTTTGTACTCCCTGTTCTGACAATTTTAACTCCGTTTGTTTTTCCCACTTTGTGACTTTTTCTCCAAGATCTGCCCATTTCACATTCTTGTCTTTAGTAAAACTAACATGTGGTAATCGATTAGATTTATAGAGTGCAAAGAATTCCTGGGGCAATGAACAGCTAACTACACTGTTCCCTTCTCTGTCCCAGTGCAGATTACATAATACTAATCTGTTTGCATGTTTTTTAAACAGTTCTTGCTCATATTCCTTATCAGGTCCTTGTGTGCTACAATAATACAGAGTACAGTGCAACAAATGCTGTTTATCAGTGTCAAGGGAGGGGAACTTACTGATGGCTATGTTCATCAGTTCTTCAGTTACTGCCCCTGGACAAGTTGTGACTAAGTCCTGGCTGTACCAATAAAATGTTTCACCCTCAGGTCGCACCACAAAAGTATCCATTTGTCGCTGTGCTTCCATACCCTGCATAGTCGGTACTACTGCTATGCCAAATATCTGCATAAGATCTCTGCCCAAAAGGTTCACTGGGCATTTTGCAGAAACAACAATTTTGCTTTTCTGGGTCATCCCCGAAACAGGGTCAGTTATTGCTATGTTATGGGAGAGTGGCTCCTGATACAGCTGTCCATTAGCTTCCTTCACTAATATGTAATCAAGTGATTCTGAATTTTCTGGTAGTTTGGAAGAATATATCAGGGTCCGTGAAGCCCCTGAGTCACACAGGAATTTAACTTCCCTCCCCTCTACCAGAAGTGTAACTTCCGGTTTTGTGTCTGCTAAATAGAGCTCTAGGCTCAATAATGCTAAGTCCAAAATTTCACTTTCTTCACCATCGGTGATTTCTTGTACTTCCTCTATTTCTTCTATCACATTTGCATTTTTCTTTTCTTGGTTATTCCCTTCTAGTGATTCTTGACTATCATATAGTCAGTCCTCACCCTCCTTATCCTCCATGGCTACCTTCTTGTTTTGCTTGCAATCCCTTGCTAAATGTCCCTTTTTTCCGCATTTAAAACACTCACCCCTTTTCTTTCTCTCTTCAAACTCTTCTGATCGTTTGTCAGATTGTTTGTTTCCCTTGGCATTTTTCTTGCCCTTTTTCCCAGACTGTACTACATAAACTTCTGATCCGTCTTCTACAGCAAATACTTGGGCTTTCTTTTTCTTTTTACTATTAAAATGCCTTTTGGCATGCCTAGCATATTCAAGTAGTGACTGTAATCTACTTGTACGATGGTCTACCATGTGCTTTGTAATAAAGCTGCTTATAGGCAAAATACTGCCTTTCAAAAATGCATTCTTTAATTGCTGCTCATATGGGGAATCATGTGTTTGATCTTCAGGTACCTGCATTCCACAATGGTTATTAAAACACTCTAATCATCTAGCATAATATCTGTCAACAGTTTCACCTTCCTTTTGAATGCATTGATTAATGCAAGTCCAGTCTGCCCTAGGCTTCCATTTCTCAGAGACTCGGTCTGTCAGACCTTTCACTCTGTTATCCAGTTCTGCGTTACTATGTGGGAGTGGCTTATGTTCTGCATCACAGGGATTCCAGTTGTTACTGATCATGTGCCAATCTGGACCTACGATCTGTCTGACTACTTTTTTGACTTCTTCTCCATTCAAATGATAACTTAACCTCATGCCCTGTAAGTCTTCTAAGAATTTTCTAAAATTAACTTTTGGATGGGGAATTCCCTCTGTGGCTTTCTGGATGTCTTCCGGTGTCCACGGTCTATATACTAGGAAAGTTGGGTCCTGTCCTGCCTGTCCTGCCTGTGGATTTGGTACTTCTATGAGTGGACATATCTCTTCTTCACTCATAGCTCGTGAATTTTTGTTTATTTCATATAACTCAGTATCCCCTCTTAAGTTACGTGTTCGAGATCTAGTCTCGATGGGATCTCTAACATATGGTCTTGGCTTTGCGGTAACAGCCGGGTATAGCGGAGGTGGATCAGCTTGTCCACTCGCTTCATATTCTGGTGCAGGAAGTGGAGGGGGTGGAGGGGCTGATGCTATCACCAAATTATTGTCTTCTTTATCTAGAAACATAGCTTTTGAATTATTACTTTTCTGTTCTCTACGGTTTGCTTCCTCAATCCACCTGTGTGCCTGAGGAATACCCAATTGACGTTGCCTTTTTACCTGACCTTTTGCATCAGTTTTAAGCTGTTTGACAAGTTTAATAAGCGAGGATTTTTCTAATTTACCATTAAATTCATATTTATTAACCCATTTTGTATAGTATCTAACATTGTCGGCACGCTGTAATTGCATATATTTTGCATCTTTGGTTAGCAGTGGATTTTGGGAACTTTTTGTGCACGTATTACCCATATTGTTCTGATTGTTAAAAAATGTTACGTAACCCTTCTTATTCTCACGTGGTACCACGATTTTCTGCTTCACAGTTTATCTAGAATAAATGTCTTACCTATTCTGTTTCCCTGATCTATGACAAGACTGCAATCTTTCTGTCCCTGACTTGTACAAAAACAAATCTCCTGACAGATATTTCCAATCAAGTCCCTGATCTAAAACAGAAAAAGGTAAATCTCACCTTACCTGAGCCTCCGTGATTGACCCACTCCTGGTTCGTACAGCAACGTGTCCACCAGTCGCAGATCAGAAAAGTGGCTGGCCTCTTTTGAACAATAATTCAGTCGGAGGTCTTTCAAAGCAGAAGAACTGATGTTTCTGCTTCACAGTTTATCTAGAATAAATGTCTTACCTATTCTGTTTCCCTGATCTATGACAAGACTGCAATCTTTCTGTCCCTGACTTGTACAAAAACAAATCTCCTGACAGATATTTCCAATCAAGTCCCTGATCTAAAACAGAAAAAGGTAAATCTCACCTTACCTGAGCTTCCGTGATTGACCCACTCCTTGTTCGTACAGCAACGTGTCCACCAGTCGCAGATCAGAAAAGTGGCTGGCCTCTTTTGAACAACAATTCAGTCGGAGGTCTTTCAAAGCAGAAGAACTGATGTGGTTTCTTCCCCGTATGGTTTTGTGCCACCTGGCCCATCTGACCTGAGGCGAAATGAGAGTTTCCGGTCCGAAGGACCAATCTGTTAAAGGAAAAATAACTTCAAAATGATCAATACATGGCAGGTTCAGGTTAAGGCACTTTAATCTTGCAGCAAGTAGACAAAAACGTGCTAATACAGAGTTTGTCTAACTAGAATCAGGAAGTGAAACTACTTTTATACATTTCTTACAAGGTATTGCCTACTAAGCTGACGTAATAAATCACAAGTTCTTTCAATATTATTTCTCAGCAGCTGTTTGTCCATGATTTTCTGCTGGCATATCAAGTTTACAAAAAAAACTTCCTAAGAAAAACAATGTGGCCTTGATGACCACCAGTCAGATACAACTTCCCACTATGCAATGTTACCATTCAAGGTACTATGGCTAATTCAAGCACAAAGCAAGTACAAATTACAGTTCATTTCTTCAAGCAGTCTTTGTCTGATGTAGCTCTTCTTTTCCGCAGCTGTGCATATTCTCATAACACGAACAGGGCAGATTGTTCATATTCAATCACATTATAGAAAACAGTATTGCTCTATTCATTCACTATTCATTCATTTTCCTGACCTAGCAGATAATCACCTGCTTCTCAATACATTTCCAAAAGGCATAACCATGAATTTTGCTGTGCTAGCAAATACTTGGTCAGAGAGCATCTTGCAATTTTAGAAAGTATACTGCAGTTTGAAAAAGCATCTTATAATTTCATACAGAATTAAGCTGTACATAAAATAGAATGAAATGTGTTAACCCTTTTCACTTCTAATAAGCACTAAACATAAACATTGATACATATTTTTCTAACAAGATAGCATTTGTAGCTAAAGTAGTTTTACCTAAAATGAAGACATTTACATATTTAACATTTGGAATATCTACTTTAGTTGATGTCAACCATATGTTACATTCTGAAATGATTTTACAGTTGGAACCCTGACATTGCTACTTGTTATGTAACACTGATTTTATAACAACTGTTAAAATTACTCAGAGAAACGTAACTATAAAGGCAGGCAGCATTACTTGAGTTTACTTAAAAGAAACATAATTGTTATGACAATACCAATAGATGGAATGCAGACAGCAAACAATTGCTATTGAAAAATGTAAGTCATCAGTAATGTTAACAAAAAATATTCCTTTGTAAATAAACATTTTATACCTTTACAGAAAAAACATCTGAATGGAAGTATAGAAACAATTGCAATTACAGCGGTATCAAAGTGTCTGGATCCAAACAGATTCCCCTACTATGATGCAAGTGCCTTACCAACATGATTAGCTTTTATAGTGTAGATTCTGCCCTGTGAGCACTGTCTATATGCAAATCAGGTGTGAACTATTTAACATTCATGAATCTCACAATCTGCAATAAGTGTTGTCCAGGTAAACATGGTGTAAAGACCTACACAATTCAATGCACATGTCTTAGCAGTGCAAGAACGAGCATTGAGAAGTGCTGCTTGTTAACGGCTTGCAATTGTTAATGATTAGTCTGGCTGCCGGAATGATTAGTGCTTCACACTCATGCCATTTTGGTGTGCACTTACTGAGAGTATGTCTGTGAGAATTGTTACCAAAAAGTCAGGGATTACATTGACTTACTAAGGAGATAAACCTTTATAACAGTTTTATTAATAAATGTTTAAGACCACACCTTGCCTCTGAGTAAAACATTGTCTATAATTCTTATTAAGTACATAACACATTTAAATAGACAACTGGATATTAAAATCAATCCATGTGATATTACACTCATATTAGAAAAGCACAGAAAAGAGAATGATGTTCACAAAATGAAGAGAAGAAAATAACTGTATCATTGCAAATATTTTGTTATTATTTTGACAGGAGGTATTAACTTAACCGTTGTAAATACCCAATCCATCTACACATCTACTGGCAAATTACAAAGGACCCACTGTCAGAAAATGTGTAAGCTCCATCTTCAGTGTCAAGTGATACAATGTCATATATTGAGTATATGTAATATACTTTCTCTTCTTCATAATATATTTCTGCAGCTGTGCAAAATAGCAAACATAATCTCAAATGTTTCTTGTTAATGCCATGGTTTCAAGGTTCAAATCCAAAAGGGGTATTATCTGTATGAAAGTAGTGATGTTGTTTATGTTATAAGACAACAAAATGGAGAAAACATCAGAAAGGTACATTTTAACTCCTTGCTTTCTAATGTTTTTTTTTTCTTCAACATTTACAAACTGATTTGTATTGCACAGTGTTGAGTGCCAGAGGTTGCTAGCAATGAATGACAGTTCATTTTCTAAGGTAAAACTCACAAATTTAATTTGGAATGCCATACCATAAGTCAAACAAATGAGTCTGGTGCTGGTGTGTTTCCATCAGCACTCTGGACAGTACTAACTGAAGAAAATGCAACTGTCTGCTACTTATCTCTGTAGAACAAGGTGCAAGTGCAGTAAGGTTAGAAAGACAAAGTATATTGACCTGTCAGTAGTCACTGATATACCATGGATTATCCAGCCAGTAACTTTATTCATTATGCTTTCATATTTTTCTCTTTTTTCTCTTCTGTACAGCTGTGGAAGATACTGTTCTGAACTGTGAGATGCATCAGGAGAGACTGGCTTGCCTCAGAAAGGCATAGGATAAGTATGCATCATGTATGAATGCAAGCCAGATAATACTTTTCAGGCCATCAGTTCATATCAGCATGAGCAGGCATACCTAAACTTCTGTATCAAGCATACATGCCTACTCCAGTAGCTCTTTGTGATTGCATTTGGAAAAGAGTACACCAGCTTAGCTGTGAATGTGTGTTCAATTTCTAAAAGCAAAAGTTAGCTTTAATTACAGGATAGTATCTCTAGAATCTTTGCTGCAATATTAAATGACATTAACACATCAGTTTTGTTAACTGGAATTAATAACTTGGAATGTTTTGAGAGAAGGGCTAGACCATGAGTTTCATTTTTTTTGTCATTGAGCATATAGGTGTAAATAACAGAGGTGGTGATCTATGTAATAAAACTGAAGAAATAGAACAAAAATGGATTATATGTTTACAGGCTGATAAGCCCCCTGATTTAAATAGTAAAGTTTCATTAAAACCTTTTTTAAAATCTAGATGTTTGAAACATTTGGTTCCTGGTTTGTGGATTCACACACACATAATTGTGTATATATGTACTCTGGAGGTCTCTGTTGCTTTTATTTTTAATTGCTTTTAATTGTTTTAATCATGCTATCTTGACTGTGTTTATATAAAGGTACGCTTTTAGTTAGCAAGTGAAGTCTGATGAAGTGGTTGTGCTGAACCGCGAAAGCGCTTACTTTTGATTTTTTTTTAACAATAAATGTACATTTTATTTACCTGCCGTTGCGTGACTGAGGTCTCTATTTTTCATTATTCCTGTATTTTTACCTCTATTGGTCACTTTCCCTGTGGGAGACTGTCTTTTATTCCCTGCAACTAAGTATTCAATGGCTGTCTACTCCACCTAGTGTACACAAACATACCTCTCAAATGTCATGATTTTCAGAATGTAATGACTAATGCCCCATATGTCTGGTCCTTGGTTAGCAGATAAAAGACATTTCTTGGAAAGCAATCCAGTGACAAATGTATTATCAGAACACCTTGCTACTAATGTATGAGCATACTATATTCAACTGTACCCAGTAGGTGTGCCTTCATCCCACCATATGTTACATCTAGGCCCATGCTGTTCCATGCTAACAGGTGGAGAGCTATCCACGTGCAACATCATCTATACAGTAGTTGCATTCAGTGTGCTCCCAACTGATATTGTACATATGTAGACGTATGTAGAAGTAGTCTGTGTAGTAATATTACCTTCAAAGATACTAATGGTATTTTTCTCTCTCTCACCCCAACCCTTCTATTCTTTAATTTATTAATGTTATTTATTATTATGATTTCATATTAATATACAGTGTTGTAACAACCTGTTATGTTGGCCTTATGTATACTTTCATATTGGGTTTGCCATTAAAATAATTGTACTAATTGTACTTACTGTTGTTATCCTTACTATAATCCTGCACATTTCATTTGATAATTCATTATGTTCTATAATATTAATACTAATACTAACATCTGTTTTGTTAGTTTATTCTAACATTATGATTATATTTATTTTCTACAGCACAACAAGGTAGGCCGGTTCCAGATGATCCCTCTACCTTGGCTCCCCCAACTGTGGCACCGCGTCTCAGCACATCTGGGCCACAGCCTGGTGGTGTCCCCTCAGCTCCCCTGTGCTATCTGTGGGGTTGGGTAGTTCTGACCCACAAGATGGGGCTGGGGTCCCCTTTAGGAGTGGAGGTGGAGGGGTGATTTTATCACCTGTGAGAAACTGCCAGGTATGGTGGGTGGATTGCTGTGCCAAACTCTTGGTGCACACCTATATCGGATGGAGAGCATACTGTCCATCCTGGTGTAGTTACCCTGCCCCTACACTAGCATCCACCTCTGCCACCACAGGGGGAGTGAAGGAGCAGTGCTAACAGTCCCATGGGTGAGGACTTAAGTCGCACTGCTGCTCTGTGTGATACTCATGGGACTGGAATTCTACAATACCCTCCTTAGCCAAGGAGTTTACCCCCCCTTCTTGTGTCCAACACTGACCCTGCCTGATGGCTTGTCTGTCTTGTCTGTATGAAAACAATTCCTCACCCTCTCAGCTTACCTCCCCCAAACATGCCTATGTCCCATTCCCAACATTCCTCTCTCACCTTAAAAATAAAAAAAAATAAAAAAAAAATGGGTACCTGTCCCAAAAAAATATATCATCCCACACATAACTCTCCATTTTGCACACATGTCCATTGGATACACTTAAATTTGTCCAGTTGGCTTGACAATACACTTATGTTGTCCTCACCTCCCTCTCTGGGGGTGACAGTCCAAAGTCATCTATAAATTTTGTTAAAGTGCACTGGATATGCAATGGATAGCTATGATTCTTTCCTACACCCTTCCTTCACATACCTACCTGCCTTTCACTATGTTTTATCTCTTACCTGCTTCCCATTTCACCACTGTCCTATCTCCATATTTTTCTTTTCTTTAAAGATTTTTTGCACGACATGGTGCATCATACAGCATGGATAAGATCAGCTCAATGTTGCTAAATTGATATATGTCTGTGAAATAATAGTAATCATGTGCAAAATGTATACCTGCACCCTGTCTTGATCTCAGGACAATTCCACCTGCAGACCAGTGCATCAAGCCACCAAGCCATACAGCTGTTATTTAAAACAGGTGGTTTATCAAAACATAGCAATTGGCAAGTAAACATCATTAAGCATGTTCAAACAGTGCTGCGCATAGCACCACATCATGTAAATTTGCCTAAAGAGTAATGGAAAAAATGGGAGTGCGACTTGAAGTCTGGTACAGTATTACACCACTAGAAAGCCAGCCACAAAATAACTTATGTAAATCAAGTCTCTAACACAGGTAAATGTGCACTTCTATTAGCAACATATAAAAATACACCTGCTAATACATTAATGTCAAAATAGATGTTTAACTGGGACGCTGCTGGAGAAATACATCCCTATCAAACCCATGCCCATAATATTGGATGTGAATGAGGTATGTCACAGTCTGTAAGTGTGAACTCATATCTTAAAAAAACTGCACTTGCTGTAAACGCAATGCATTTCAAATGGAATGTCTGCTGTTCTGTGATGGACGGCAAAGACCTACAGATAGGAGCACACTTGACATAGCCATATAGCGACACTGCAAAGTGCATAGAGCGTGAGTGCATGCATTAATATGCATTCAAAGGGATTTTTAACTTAGTTAATGCAAAAAAGGACCTCTAATATCAGACTGCAGCACACAATAATTTGCTAATGATATTACAGACTAGCACAGCTGCACACCTAACATACACAAGTGGAGGCCCTGCTAGCAACAAGGACTGCCAGCAGACACATTCCAAATGACTACCATAATGTAACACATGGCTTGGCACTTGTCCAAATGGTTGACATAATGGCATATGTACCCCCTATGTTGTTGAAGGACAAAACAAACATGCTGCCTACTATGTTAATGATACCTTTGATTAACATACTTACTTTAAACATGTCTGTAAATATCCTATGGGATTGGTTCTCTCAATCTGGCTCTGGCTGTATACCAGAGGTGCAAGTGGTCACACCTTTACTCATAAGTGCTGTTGTTCTCCACATTCTGCAGCCTCTCTCACTTATGTTTCTTGCCTGCAGCAGCAGCTGCAGCCTGTAGCACACACATAACCGTATGTAAGAAATATCTACTACAAACATTCTCTCCATGCGGATGTAGCATTTTTACCCAGTATTTCTAGCCCATTATATGGGAAAGGTGCTGGAGTCTACATTGAGACATTTAATCACCTGCAATAGTTGCAAGGGATTGCCTAATTACACTGCAAATAACCTGTGTATACTTCAATTACCATTACTCAACCACACATTGGTTCTGAGGCAATCTCCTGCTAATGAAGGCCAACTTGAAAAGCCAAACTGCTAGGTAGAGAAACCATTGGGCATGAGAGTTACTTCCTATGAACCTGTTGGCACAAGAGATATAAATCGATTTTTTCAAAACAGGAGTATTGTACCCCATCAGGTATGTAATTTTTTTGTCTCTAACATGATGCATATGGTGGAATAGAGTTATGGGGAATGGGATTATATCAGTAATCCTGTTGTACAACTGTATTGATAACATATCATTAATCTCCAGATGTGTTACACCTACAGAAGAACTAGAGTACAGCAAGGGTAGAATGCTGTTGTGTTACATAGGCCTTCTGAGTCTGTACAGAGTGCTGCCAAACACTGGAGTGGAAACTAATGTGTACACCATGTGCAGTTAAGGATGGAGTATATCTGCAGTTATTCTGAAGTTAGACACTAATCAAGCAGTGCCTACTGAAAATAAAGACTTACCTTGTGCCAACAGATGAAAAGTGAATTGCCAGAATTGCTGCTTCCTGGCTACTACTCCTGGTCTGAACCAAAGAACAGTCTGCTGGGATACAAAGCTCCCATTCTTTTTTTCTCACATGAAGCAAAACATTAGCACCAAGATCAAGATATGAAGAAGGCTACAGCATGTTTGTTGATCTACACACTTGTCCAAGATGATTCAAGACTGTCTAGGTGTCCTGTAGACTTTTCCATGTAGATGCCTTGATTAACAACCAGACCAGTCATTTGATATTTGCATGTCTTATGACATGGGTTCTGAAGACCATAGGGCTTCACTAGGGTACTGACCTGATGGTGATAAGGAGCACAGCTGCTGCATGACATTATAATGGTGAATGTCAGATGACATAGATGCCCAAGTTTGCTGTGTCAAGCTCCACAGTGCCAGTGATCCATGTTAGGTATGAGTTTCACAGCAAATCATGCAGCCTGCCCTTAAGGAGCATCATGGTGGTGATCTGAGTGACATGCCTACCAGCCCTACTGCAGAGGAGTGGCCACCTTTGGGCAATGTTGTTCTTCCTTCCACATGTCCTAGTAATGCCATACTGTACATTTATGTTCTGGCAATACAACACTGTGTTTTCTGAGCATGTCACACATCATCCAGTTGCTATCTGGTTGTTTGACAGGCATTTTTGACATGCAGGGGCAAACTAATAACTGCAAGGTTGCACACATTCCCAGTGCATGCAAGGACATCCACATCTTTTCTGCAAACATATGATATATCCAACAATAAGCAGATTGCCAACATGCACACCTCACCTCCCACTCAATCCAAAACCACAACACACATACCTACATATGCAGAACTCCTTTCCAGTAACACACATACACCAGACACCTCATAAAAAGAAACACAAGCATATTACATATAATACTACCGCTGCAGAACAGTACACACAATAGTTCATGCACCACTGTCTCATCCCCTCAAACCCTTAATGTAAAAACCTATATCAAACTTATTAGCCATAGATGATTACATTATGACACACATTGATGTCCCTCCCAACAGGCTACATAAGTGAAAGGTCATGGTCAACTGTCTCGGAGGTGCCCTGATACGGCATATCACACATGCACTCAAGTCTGGAAACAGCAGGTACTGTTATGACTATGTTATTGTTGTGTACAACATGAGACATACCTCTCTGGACTGTATGAAGAGAGACATGACTGAGCTCTCTGACTATATGTCTCAGGCAGGGATGCCCTTGGCCTTCGGCTTCTTATTACCTTCACCTGGGATGAATCTGATGCAGCAATACAAAATTAAATTGATTGACTTCAATACTTGACTTAGGGTCTGGTGTCATTTGAAGGTGATCTACTATCTGTCACCTGGGTCTGACTTTCTCAACACACCTTGATGCCTTGGCATAGATGGTCGTTATCTGTCACCTGTTAGATTTTGGCTACTGGCCAAGGCTCTCAGCACCCCCGTAGTGCCCTTTTTAGGTGGTGTCCCAGGTACAAAACACCACTGTAAAAAGCCTGTCCGCAAACAGCCTTATGCTGCTACATGCTAGGCGTGTCAACATGAAACTCCAAACACTGGAAGCTGACCTCACCTTGGAGGATGCAGACATTTGTACAGTTACAGACACCTGAGTTAAGGCTGTGAAGAGCAACACAGCCATATCAGTGCACTACTCCTTAAACATGTACAGACCTCAAACTGATGGCATGCAAAGTAATGGTTGCGGTGTATAAATATTCAATAAGGATACATACACATCCAGATTGTTATACAATATGATGCCCTGAAGACAATTTGGGTGGTTTGGTCTGTTTGTAAGCATCTGTACAAGTAATTCCCAGCTACAGGAGCTCCTCCATGAATTAGGACACCAACTCTACTTATTCGCATCTACTTGAGTCTATCATGATACATCCTGACACCATGGTATTGGGTATCTGTAACTACCCACCATCTGGGTATATTAGCCATGCTCAGAGTCACTTGCACAAAGGTATATTGACCTCATTAACCACAATGCCCTGGACTAGAAGGTTGAAGCTCCATTAAGGGGAGCCTACATACTGGGTGGTGTGCTTACCAACATGGGGACCACGGTAGCACTCCCTGCAAGTATTAGACCTGATACCTCCTGTTGCAGAAAATAAAGCCATAAGCATCAACAAAACAGATTCTAACCTCCTACATGATAGTATCAATAGCTTCACTGCACCTCCCCCCAGAAGGAACTGGCAAGTATGCTGAGCTCTACACCAATGCCTTATACAAACTGCTGTAGAACTGCATTGAATTGACTATACCTGATAGGTGCATATCAAGCTCCTCATGGAAGAGCAACCCTACCTGGTGGACAGCTACCATTTACAGGCTTTTCAATAAGAGGTAGACATTGCACTCTCAGAGAAGGAAGGAGGGAGCCCCCTGAATTAGCAACTCTCCCTCAGCAGCATGAACAAGCAGATAAGAAATGATGCATAGTCCTCAAAAACAAAGTATGGGTGCAAATTAGCTTCCTCTACAAAGGACAGCCACAAGGCATTCTACAGTTACATCTGCAACCTAAAAGGATAGGGCCTGATTAGTGCCAAACTCATCTGTCATGATACCACATATAGTGCTGCTGTAGACATATCTGACCCTTTGGCCAACAGGTTTTGCGAAACATCTCCTCAACACATGGTCTGCATGCCATCTCTACTACCTGTCCCCTACCTTGTATGTCTGCAGAGCATGTCATAACTGGTCTCTCTGAGACAGAAACATGGCATCTATGGGACCTGTTAACATCCCAGGCTACATGGGCTCTAACAGACTTGTAACAGCCTCAAGAACTCTTTAAATTCATAATGTAATGACTGGCTTTATCCCAGCTGACTCGAAAGCAGACACTGTTATCCCATTGTACAGAAGTGGTGTGTCCAATGACCCCAGAAACTATATGCCTATCATCCTCATTAGCCATATCTGCAAGGCCATGGGGCAGACCATCATGCACATTATCAACAAGAATGCAGGCAGTGTTTAATTTGTTTACCCTAGTCATTTTGGATTTGTCAAACTGAGATCATGCCTGTTAATCCTGCTGGACTTCTTTGAGACAGTTACCAATTACCTGACTGATGGAAAAGCTGTGCACACAAACTACCTTCCCTTAGAAAAGGCATTTACCACTATCCCCTAGCCAGGCATCATCCACAGCTTCACACAACTAGGATTCAATCCATATATTATTAGAAGGGTTGTTAACTGGCTCACTGATATAAGTCATATAGTCAAAATAGAGGAATCAACCTCCAATAGCAGAGATTAACCAGTGGTGTCCCACAGGGTTTGGTTATGTATCCTCTACTGTTTGGAATCCATTTCTCCAAAGTACAGATACAATGTAAATGTCTGTGGCTGACAATGTTTCGTGATGCCTGCTAGCTGGGAGCAGTCATAGAATCTCCACATTATGCTAACATCCTAATTGAGTGCATTACATGGACAGATGATTATGCCACACACAAGGCCATAAAGTCAGTGCAAATATATGTATCTTCATACTTTTCGGTAACAGTGGTGTTCCTGCTAATTACCACAGCAATAGTGGCATCTTACATACATATTCATATGTGAAAGATTTGGTGACACGTGTTGGCAGCTACCTTAACTTGGATCACCGTGTCTACACAATGGACAGTAGGGGATTCTATCTTGCTTATGTAATATGTGAAGGTATTTTCTCTGGTAAATGAATTTATAACCTCCATGTAGTCTTCACTCATTTGGCCAATATTTGAGTACAATGGCCTGTTTGCTATGTACCTCTCAAAACAGCTGTGGCACTTGGGGAGACCACAAAAGGTCCTCACAAAGGGAATTCAATTCTTCAGCATCTGTCCCATGAGGGATTGCCTGAAATTACCATCAGTGTACTGCGTATCATGCAGATTCCTCAGAGGTGATCTCTGCCTTGCACACCAGGCAGTCTCTGACCATGCTTTATTGGAAATGCTGCACATGTATAACTTAACTGGATAACCACTTTACTCACAGTTAAGAACTTAACCTGGTATGTAACATTACTAATACCTGCTGGAAGGAGAAAATGTCTCCCAGAGGTTAACACAACTTTAGAACAGACTTGCACTTCATGTCAAACATAGCACCCCATTGGCCCTTTACAGATCCAATCTGTACAACTGGATGGGTGACCATTATTATACCACAGTGTTCCATTTGTGTACCTCTTGGACAGGGGCAATAGCTGTTGATCATCTTAATAAGAGTAAAACTTTGTCTAGGATTATAAGGGCTCTAGGGCCTTAAGGCCATTAGCCTACTACAATACAATGATACTCGGAAACCACAGGCAGATGTAAAGCACTGACTAACATCCATCCACACCAACATGGTGGCAGTTAGAACATTAACACTACCTATGTATGTGTACAGCACATACACACACACACACACGCGCACACACATGCACACACATGCACACACGCGCACACACACACACACACACACACACACACACACACACACACACACACACACACACACACACACACCATACTATCTGGAGTGAGATTAAAACCCCTACCTATCTAGTTTTATACACTACAGATCATAGTAATTATTGCACATGCAATGGCTTAAGTTCAACAGTAACATGAGGTCAGGTATTCTTATGATACATGACATCAGCAGGCCTTGTGGAGGACAAGAGGTCGAAGGCCTGCATCACCAACTAGGCCAACAACACTGCCAGACCCTCCTGGTGTTTAAGTCACTGGGGGATTCACACTTGGTTTGTAGGGAGGTGCACACACACACACACACACACACACACACACACACACACACACACACACACACACACACACACACACACCAAGTGGGCTGGAGTGAGATTAGAGCCACTTTCAATCTAGTTGTATACACTACAGATTGCAGCACTTATTGAGTGCACCACAGCTTAAGTCTGACAGAGATAGGGCATCAGGTACTCTTATGATGGATGACATCAGCAGGTCTTGTGGAGGACAAGGGTTTGGAGTCCTGCATTAAGGGCAAAGGCCTAAAAGGGCAGAATAATTGCAGTTTTCCCTTCACCTTCGTTTTGTGGGGAGATGCACTTACACATGCACATGCACACACAGACACACACAGACACAAGCACACACACACACACACACACACACACACACACACACACACACACACACACACACACACACACACACACACTCACACATGCACTAAGTGGTCTGGAGTGAGATTACAATCCCTCCCATTCTAGTTGCACACAATACAAAGCACTGTACATGTTGCACATGCCAGAGCTTACATCTGATACTGAAAAAGACTGCAGGTGAAGTTATCCTACAGAACATAAACAAGCCCCATGTTTAACAGGTTTGGAGACCTGCATTGTCACACAGCATCCTACTGACTAATAATCAGATAACTGTTTTGTAGCCTAGCTATGTGTCAACAGTATGTGCGTTGGGCATATGTGTCTATTTGCATTTGTATGGGCAGGCCTGTGGTAAAAGTGCATTTACCCTGTGAATGAATGGGCGCACAACATAATACATTACAGCAATTGTTCTGTTGATGCGTGTTTGGTGAAATCAATCAGACACAGAGGGCTATGGTGAATGTGGGTGTTGTTGCTGTAAATACATATATATGACTTCACATTATATGTACATATTCATATACAATGCCATAGATTTCAGGGGTTCCACATGGTTTGTTAGGATAAACTGGTATGACTTGCCACCATCTAGCTGTTTGCAAGTACACAGGTATAGGTTTATAGGTTCATAGGTAGGTAGTAGGCAATCAGCCAAAGGGCCTAAGTAAGCCTAGCCAACAAGGTTCCCTGGTTTGTGTCACCCAAGAAACTTAATTTCCTGTGCCCCTGTCAAGCAGAGCCAAAGAAGTGATCCCTGGGGTGTATTTCCTATTTTCCATCCACTCATCAAGATTTTTCTTGAAGAGTGCTAATGAGGAACTTTGCTTGACATAGATTGGTAGCTTGTCCCAGAGTATAGGAAGTCCCTGGGACAGGAATCTATCCCTCCAACATGTCCTGTTTATTGTGGTGACAAGGTTTAGGTCCCCAGAGCATGTAGCTCGGAGGGATTGGGATTTCTTTAAGTGTAGCATGTCCAACAGCTCTGGGTTTAACATAGCTTTATATATTAGGCAGAAGTCTCCTCGGAGTAGGCAATATGCTACAGAGTAAAGCTGAAGTTTTTTGAGATGATCAGTGTAGGACATCTTTTTGAGGCCAGTAATCCTCTTTGTGAGGTACTTCTGTGGCCTTCCACCTGGTGCAGATGTCTTGTGAGGTACATTCTAAAAGGGGCATTGTACTCTATAATGGGTCTAATGAGTGCTGAGTAGAGGGGAACAATGACCTATTTTTTCCTGGATGAGAACCCTTTTGTGATTAGGTGTGCCACATTGAAGGATTTCCTGACTACTGTGGCAATGTGATTATCAAAGGAGAGACTACTGTCCACCTGTGTCCCAAGGTCTCTTTTCACACATTCATTGTTAAGTAGACTGCCGTCAATGTGGTAGTTCATGGGTGCACAGTTTTTACCAAAGGGGATGACAATGCACTTTTTGGCACTGAGCTTGAGGCCATGCCTCTAACACCAGCCATATGTCTCAGTGAGGCCCTTCTGTAGGATGTCCACATCATTTGGAGACTCAGCTATGGCTCCTAGTTTGCAGTCATCTGCAAACTTCATTAGCCAGAGGCCTTCTGTGTTAGCCTGTATTTCAGATAAGTAGATACCAAACAGGAGAGGTCCCAGGACTGAACCCTGTGGTACTCCACTTGTCACTGATTTGAAGTCAGATTTGGAGTTTGCAACTTTTACAGTATGGGTTCTGTCAGTGAGCCAGTTGGCAACCCATCTTTTGATGTAGGGATTTATATCTAGTTTAGTGAGTTTAGCTATAATTCCAGAATGTGGGGATGGTGTCGAAAGCCTTGGCAAAGTCAAGATAGGCTGTGTGAACCATCTTACCCTAGTCTGCAACTTTGGTGACTGCCTCAAAGAAGTCAATCAGGTTCAGAAGGCATGATCTGCCTTTCACAAAGCCGAAATGGATGGGGTCCAGAATTTGGGGGTTACCAATGTCTTAGTTTATGAGTTCCATGATGATACATTCCATGGCCTTTCAGACTAGGCTCATCAGGCTAATAGGGAGATAGTTCCCAGGGTCAATGGTGGCTCCCCCTTTGTTGAGTGGGATAACTGTTGCTGTGCGCCATTCAGTGAGCACAAAGCCTGACGTGGGACTATGATTGAACATGGTGCTTTGGTGGGGAACGAGTTTGTTCTGAAGTTCATGCAAAATGCAGCCTGGGATGTTGAACAGTCCCATGGATGCTGTGGTTTTGGTTTTAGAGAGTGTAGCTTTTACCTGGGTAGATGTGATTACAGGGACTCTGCATTCTTCCTGTATAGATATGGGCCCTTTAGGGGGTGAGAAGGGGGTAAAGTTAGCACTGAACCTATCTGCCAGGATGTTGGCAGTATCAGTTGGTGCTGTAATTTTCATGCCGTTGTGTTATAAC
>NC_056726.1:1182487464-1182499529 GCF_019279795.1 Protopterus annectens
GAAGGGAAAAGATATGTACTCACTGGCATGTGGGAGCATAGCATCTAGACATTGGAGGAGTATCCTGGATGCAGATGCCTGTGACACCCCCATCATGCCCCCAGTTGGTCTTTGAAAGGTACTTGTAGCTAGTATCCTAAGGACTACAAATACCTTTGTTTTCACTGGAATGGGTTCCCCTCTGTTGGCTGTGACTCTGAGTTGAGGATGGCAGAACTCAGGGAGCTCTTGTAATATGTTCCTGTCCACCCTGTAGCACTCTACACTCTCCAGCTCATGTAGCTCCTGGTAGGTCACCTTAGGCCTGAACCCTCTTCTCCTCCTCATCCTAGACCTATTGCCATCAGCACCACCAGCATTGCCTTCAGCCTACAGATATAGAATAGCTGCAGCAGCCCCTAGCATTATCTCACTTTAAAATTCCCAAGTGTGTACTCCAATGGTTAAGAGTATTGAGAGAAAACCAAACTGTAGGGTGCATGCATACTTTATAAAGTTGTGGTCCAGGTCCACCATGTGGGATTGGCTAATTTGGATGCTTGTCAGCTGCTTAGAATATCATTAAGTTGATTTAAAGGCCCTACTGCTTTGTGTGGCACTGAACATGGCATTTCTTAACATACAAAAATAAATATTTTTAATTAAAGATATCCTGTTATAATTGATAGCTTCCTATGTCACCACTGTGCCGGGGGGGGGGGGGTTGGTTCACGCGAGCAGACTAGACTAAGCTAAGCAACTTGGCAAGCCATGCAAACAGGCACACTGAGCACAAAATCTCCTAAAAGAAACATGGCACACACTCCTAAAGTCAACACTGTGTAGGGGACTACACGAAAGGGATCTCTGGACATGGTTGTTCCATTTGGTGATTCAACAATTTCCACTCATTTGCATACATATGTTTGCTGACAGCCTGTATACTACATGGAACATACTCTTGAGAGCTGGGCAACAGCACAAATGCACTGTTATACTTACCTGATGCAAGGGCCTACAGTACATTTCTAAGAAATGCATTTATTAATAGTCTTATTTTATCATTTTTTTGTTGTTGTGTTAAGCATGTTTGTGCACTGCAGTGCATAGCTCAAACAAGCGAAGATTGGTAAAAAAACAAAAAACTTAATTATACATTTTCCCTTCCATTTTTTTAGATCGCAGTGTAGTTTTCACCATTACTGTATGTGATGCAACTTTTTCAGACAAATTATATCCATATTTATGTACTTGTACATCCCCTTCTTTATGTGTAGGCTCCTGAATACGAAATACTAGGAACATAGACATGGAGTCTACATGGATGCCTTTTGGGTTGTTGAATTGCTTCCCCTGGCTAATTTGCATTAAATTAATTTACTGAATCTGAATGTGTTGTGCTCAAGTACACATCGCACCATAGTGAGTACATGAAAAAAAATTGTGTACGGCTAATTGAATTCTCCCCAGTGCTATGAAGCATGCTGCCCACAATATTACTTGCTTATCATTTCCACTGTCCAGTTTCCTGCCAGCATTCACATGCTTGGTCCCTTATGTGTTTCATAATCCTTCACAGCATGCTCATATCTGCCAAAAAATTACTGCAGGACATTAGGTACAATTAAATCTTCATATCTTAACAAGCATAATCCAACAGGTACATTTGGACAATATTGCTGCTATATACACATAAGGTGATAGAAACAATGTGGTTTCATTTCCATCCATGTTGTGAGATATTAATCATGATGCATACAGGTCTGTTATAAATGTGTTGACTTTATTAATCATGTCATGCAAACACATACAGTTGCATAAAAACAATTTCAGCATGCTTGAAATACATGGATGGTTACCGGCTATGATGCCTGTGTAGATATACACCAGTATCATCCATATAATGATTAATGTAATGCAAGTGAAATAAGAAATGTGCAAATCATGACACATAAGATCTCAAGATACCACATCTCTGTTCTGCATTTGATGTATGTCTATACTTTGTATTTGTGCAAAAGTTGGCATTGAGCACCATAGACTACTGCTAATTCCTGTTCTAAGTTCAACACCTCAAGATATAATTATGAAAGCACTAATACTTTGCCATCAATCACGTGAATAAGCTTGTCACCTCTGCACTTCAGCGAGAGATTTACAAAACATTTATGTGAAGTGATAGCATAACTTCTGCATGTGTTAATGGGCTGTTGTACTCAAGATAAGTGGATGTCAATGTGAAGGTGACTGAACACATCATTCTGTAAGGTTACATCTGCACTCCAACACTTACAATCAGAGATGGTGTATCATGGTGTGGAACATTTTCAAAAATAATTTATAAGTGATATTGAACAGTGCAGTGTCATATTTCTGAATTGCCTGTTTCTATTTAGACGGCACAGTATCCAAGCATTAGCACATATAATTGAAAATGACACCACAGATGACTAGTATTTGCATACAATCATCACAAGCTGAACACTCCTGAATGCTTGGTTGTCAATTCACTGTTTTACAAGTATGATTGCCATCAAAACACAATATTGTGGCACAGGTACATGTCACTCACAGTAACACAATCTGCAGGAATGGCAGGATAGATAACTTAATCTAAACATTATGTAATTACTTTTGAGCAGCACATTGCTGTTAATTTTACCTGTAAAGACACATGCTTTTTCAACCAAAACTGTGAAGCACAATAGCTTCTCTGCAACCCACTAATGTGGCAATTTATACAAAATTCCATTTTCAAACAATTAAAGTCTGACTTCTCCTGTAGCACTTGCACTGTTCTCTAAATTGTATGAATAAATAGTGTGAGTGTGCATGTATACATGTTTACTGCTAGCTAGGACAGCATTGACCCACACAGCTGATGTATACACTTCCACTCAGGAGAAGCAATTAAAATGGGAATGGAGTCTCACATCACTTTATCCCACTTTTAACACAAACATCTTCTATGCAACACACTAATTCTTTCAAAAGTACACTCTCTCACTATGGAAGCCAGACTTCTCCTGTGGTTCTGTGGTGTGGTTTGTTGCTACTGTGCATTTTAGATTGTATAACTACATAGGTAGGTGGCTCAAATCCAACAGTACTGAACTTGTATGTGTGTGTGTGTGTGTGTGTGTGTGTGTGTGTGTGTGTGTGTGTGTGTGTGTGTGTGTGTGTGTGTGTGTGTGTGTGCATGTGTGGGTGTGTGTGGGGGTGTAGTGTCAGCTGTGTATGGCATCATTGATAGATGTACTATGTCCATTTCCACTTGGGAGAAACCCAAACTTGGAGAGGAATTCTTCATCACTTAATCCCACTTTTAACACAAACAACTTCTCTGCAACACACTGATGAGGTCATCATTTCATAATTGCACTCTCTCACGTCAGAAGTCAGACTTCGCTTGTAGTGCATGTGGTTGATACTGATTGTTGAAATAATTTGGTAAGTGTTTTGAGTCAAACAATGCCGATCTAATATGTGTGTCAGAAATGTTATGCATTGTGTCCACTTCCACTTAGGTAGAAACATGTAAACTGGGAAAAGACTTCCCCATCACTTTATCTCACTGTTAGCACAATCATGTCGTGTGTAATGTGCTGATGAGGTCATCCTTTCAAAAGCAGATTCTATTACTATAAAAGTAAAACGTCTTCTGTGGAGCATGCCATTAATACTGTCTTCTCTAGATAGTGAGCGTAGGCAGGTAGGTGGTTGAAATCCTGAATTGCTTTAATAAAATGACTGTATGTATCTGTCTGTACTTTCATGTACAACTGGCTCTGTCACAACACTCATTACGTACATTTCCACTTTTGAGATATATTCACAATGTCAAAAGTTTCCCCTATTAATTTCTAGCACTCCCAGGCAAAATATAGTTTTGGCAACACACAGATAAGAAAAAGCTTTCAAAACTTCTCCTGTGGTGCTACTGTTGATACTGTGCTCTCTAGACTATGTAACTAGATAGGTGGTTTGAATCCTGTAGTGAGTGACTACTGTTAAGTGCATGCTTCTTTCTCATGCTGTATAGAAAGAACTTCAAATAAATATAGGGTATGTAGCTATACAGCATTATTTGGCTCTTCCACCACACTCTTTCCCTTTTAACAGACAAATCACCCTATTAAACAATAGTGATGTCATCCATTCAAATGTGCACTGTCACGGTCGTAAAATATTATCTCATGTGGTGCTTGCAATTCATGCAGTGTTCTATAGAATGTGACCTTAGGTAGTGAGTTTGAAAGTGAAACATTTATTTTAATTTGTGCGCTGCTTCTATGTTGTGCTGGATCCAAAGTCTTCTTAAGACACACAGTCTTGCTGTGCTGTTTACTGCCGAATCAGAGACACAGAGCATTGCATGACTCCATCTGTAGCCTGTTTAAAGCACCAAGCCTTTCAAATTGCACACTGATAAAGAAATATATTTTGCAGCTATAAGCACAGTTACAGATAACTTATTTTATAATAAACCACACATACTCTTTCTGTCAGATTGTAGCATATACTTACAAAGTTTTTTTTCATTACAGATATGAATGATTACTTCTACAAAATACCTCTCTCTGTCCCTTTCTCACATAACTGAATTACTTACAGTTGTTATAAAGAGTGCTAGTCACGCACATAGATTTTGTTATTTCCTCTTGGTATCTTTTTTGGCCTTCTGTGGGATGTCACATAATGTCTGTTTTTAGACTTTTCCATTGTCCTGTCAGCAGTTCTGCTGATGTGAAAATGCACAAATGCACCCAATCAGAATAAAGGAAGCAGGAAAGGTAACATATGTTCTGTTCCTATTGAAAAAACATCACATATTGCTGAGTTTAGATTTGTTCTGCAAACATGAGAAAAGCATGTGATACATGCTTTCCAATATTGCTTTGTTAGCCTTTTCTTGATGCTGTGAAGAGAAGCCTGATATACATATAGTATGAATAATGCACATTTTACATTGCTAAACTCTATACATATATTCAAGCAAACTTTTTATTCTATGCTTTATCTTTCTGCATATTTACAACATAATTAATTTCAGCCTTATATTCATAATCTCTAACAATTCCCTCTTTTTTTAAACATACTCAAAATACTTTATACTGATATGTATTTTTGATCACATTATATAGAAAACAAATTAAGAAACAAAACTTTTAGTCTTCTTTTGATACAAGTAAAAATGCAATTTACATAGTTAATGCAATTATATAAAGTATTACTACCAAAACTGAATGTATTTAACAACTTTTTATTTTGCAAACCATTCTGTGAAAATATTTCATCAATAATGAGCTGTGTCTGCTTTAATTTTATTTTTTAACTTGATTAATTTATTCTTTTGCAATCACAGAATTTAATTTATGATTTAGAACTGTTCCATTTACTCTTTGCAACTGTTGAATTAACTATAAGAGACAAAAACTATGTGCTACTGCAAGCATTTATACACTGCTGAAAATATTCAGTTTCAGTGTCATTTTAACCATAACATTGTGGTTATATTTCTGAACTGTCCATACACTTTAATTGACAGTGAAGTATACACTGAAGAATGCTATTTATATATTAGTCCATTAGCTATATGAATACAATATTTTAATATAAGACTCTAACTTAAAACCAGTTATAATATTACAACTTGACAAATTACTTTTGAACTTATTGCAATGTATCCTGTACAGTATGTATTTATACAGACTGTTTGCTATTCATGGATTTTAATCTAGTAGGTACCCTGGACCCATTTCTTTAAACATTTTTTTACACATATTTATTATTAGACATTCATTTCATTTGTACTGAATTCTTTTGTATTTGTACATACAAAGACTATTATTTGTACTGAATTATTTTGCATTTGTACATGCAAAGACTGCAAAATACATTTTTAATCTTACAAATTTAATAACATTAATATTAAGCAAAATCTTGGAAAATGTTTATCCCCGGGATTCATGAAGCTTGGCGCAAGGCCGGTGTAAGGCCTGTGCCAGCGGTGCAGTGAATAGTCGGCGTAGTAGCGCCATATGCATAGTAATGAGTGCGCGCCGCAACCACAGACACGTGCGTAGGTTACGTGAGCGAGCCCAAGTAGGATGCGTCCGGAGGCGTGGCTATGCCGGCAGGCGATGAGCAACCTAAAGTGCTGATTTCCACAGGCCGCCCATAATAGTAATGGCACCAGCCAGGGCCCGTGCAGAATGAAACACACGCAGAGTATGCAACATAGTACCCGTCCCAACAAAACGGAGAAGCAAACACAACCCACGAAGCCCTAAGTGTACCCGTCCAAGGAACAAAGGATACGCGTAATACCGTGTTCGTCTCGCAATGCACTGTCAGTGGGCATACCCAGAGAAGGTGTACCGCAGCATGTCAGCGCGCCGCACCGACATAGGAGTAGCGACATGGGCATGGTCACCATGGTTACCAACTGTCCCACTTTGCTATGGACAGTCCCTCATTTGACAGTTGTGTCCCGCCAAAAATCGAAAAATGGCAAATGACCTGAGATTTCCGGACAAAAATATTCCCTCAATATACCTTTAATAGTAGCATAAAACATATATTTTGTATTTGAAACACATACATGGCATAAGAAACAGAATAAGCAACCCAAATGCTATGAGAATAAGCGTATAGTTTGGCAAAAAAGTGAAGTTCTGTCATCTCTAATTGCTGTGGGTATGTGTTGTCCTGCAAAATCTGATGTTTCCGCAAAAGATGTCCCACTTTGGGCATTGGAAAAGGTGGCAACCGTAATGGTCACCAGCAGTAGTGAGAGTACACAGCTGGGTAGCCGTGTCGACATAACAACAAGAAGGAACCAAGATACCCTAAACACAGGCAAACATGTGCATAGCAACATGTACCACACCCAGCAACGTGCTTGTCTCATACACAGGACGGCGTATGTCTAAGCGTAATATCCAGAAGCAGAACCCATGCATGCAAATGTAATACACAATAGCCCCATTATAGCATGCAACCCTCACCCATGTACGACCGTGCACCCAACCCAGCTAGCAGCCTTGCGCAGCTACACACCTACACACAATGAGCATACCTGAAATGTGGTAAGAAGTATTGTCTTAGGCAGTGCCATGCGGGCAAATATGTACCCCACATGTTAACAACCCACCTCAGGTACAGATATGCAAATGGCTGCATGTGAATGTGTCGGCAGAATGTGTACATCCCGCATGTGGTATGGACCCGTCCAAACCCCATAGGCTTGCACACGCCACAGTGCACATAACTGTACACATGTGGACAAGTTGGGATGTTCAACCACCGTACCGATGATTAGCTATGCAGACATGTCAAACACATATAGCGGAACATCTGCCTACCAAACATGACGTCCTAACAGGGTGCCACAGGCACAGAAGGGGAAGGTGGGACATCACATGTGGAGAGTAGCGTTGCCGGACGCCAAACACCCACGGCCAAGGCAAAGGACGGAATAACATGCATATGGCCGGATGGCTGTTGTTAGAAAAATATATATAGAAACACATATGAAGTGCCAGTTTAGAAGCAAAATAGTATATAATGCATTGTATTCTACTTTACAATATGGCAGTAGAAATGATCTTGCATGTAATTGGCCGAAGCTTAGCTGCAGTGTGATTGAACTCTGACCCTGGCAGTAACCAGTTCAGCAGGCTTATGTCTTTCAGCATTAATTATCTGCTGGGTTAGAGAAAAATAAATGTATGTACATGTATATCTTCCTCCCTTCCATTGAGGAGGATGGCCTTGTGAGCTCTATCGAAGATAGAGTACAACTCCTTACCAGAGAGACAAAGGAACGTATTAAGAAATGAACTGACTATTTTACCCGAACAGTCCAGGGTCCTTGAAAGAGCAACAATTACAGAAGGACACTGTAATTGACCAGGTGCCTTGCAAGGCTGTGTTATTCTCATGGGAAAACATTTTAAAAGCATTACCTCAGCACCCTCGTATGAATAGAATATTGCGGACCATAGTGATGGAAATGCCCTGTGACTGACCACGTCAGTAAGGTGGGCAAAAGCTGATTGTAAACACTATATAAACAAATTGCTTCCTGTATAGAGTCAGACAAAACTCTTATACTTGTACTGTATAGTTTTGTACACTACTAAAACGTTGTGAACCTGAGCTTCCTGTGTTATTGACTGTCAGTTAGAAAAGCCTACTGATTTCTACAGTCTGATTTTAACAACGATTAGACATTGTGGTCCTTCTTAGCCGGAATTCCCTTGGTAAGCTACAGGTCAGAGTGCATGGGTGGTAAGAAATGTGCGCAGGAGAAGTTGCCTAAATGGTTCTTCTTGAGTGAAAAGACCTCCGACTGAATTGTTGTGTGTAAAGAGGCTGTCCACTTTCTGATCTGTGGCTGAAAAGCGGAAAACTGGATCCCAAGAAGAAAACGTGCAGTCATAAACGGGAGGCTCAGGTAAGGAGAGATTGCCTCTTTGTCTCTGTTGTAGATCAGGGACCAGGCTACATTGTGTTTTTGTTAACATTTGTGATAGCAGGTCGAAGACCAATTCAAGTAGTTTTACATTTGGACATAGATCAGGGGAACACAGAGCAGAGTAAACAGTCATTGTAGACACTACAGTGGATACAGGGAAGGAGATACCATGTGGTACGAGAGAAGGGTTATGTAACAGTCGTTTAGAAGACATGGGAAATTAGTGCACTAAGAGATCGTGAGATCTGCCTTTGACGGACGATGCGAAGTATATGAAATTGCAGAGAGCAGATAATGTGAGATATTTTGCAAAATGGGGTAATAAATATGACTTTGATGGTATATTAGACAAAATATCGTTAGTGAAACATTGGAATCACTTAAAATGTGACGCAGATGTCCTAGGGTTACCACCTGTCCCACTTTGCGAGGGACAGTCCCTCTTAAGGCAGTTGTGTCCTGCAAAAAAACTGAACAAATGGCAAATGTCCTGATATCTTAGGACAAAAATATTTCCTATATTTTCTTTAATAGTTGCATAAAACAGTTATTTTGTATCTGAAACACCAAAATATTATAATAAACAGAATAAGCAACTCAAATGCTACAAGAATAAGTTTCTATTCTGGCAAAAAGTGAATTTCTGTCCTTTGTACTGGCCGTGGGTATGTTTTGCCCTGCAAAATCTGATGTTCCTACCAAAAATGTCCCACTTTGGGTATTTGAAAAGGTGGCAACCCTAAGATGTTCAGGCGAAAAAACAGCGACATTTGGGTATCCCTCAAGCACATAGGTGGATTGAGGTAGTGAACCGAAGGGAACAGAAGACTAAAAATGCGAAAGCATCATCGTGAACAAAGAAGATAATAATACAGTAGTAGCGACGGCCCCTCCCCCTCCACCCCCTCCGATACCACATCCAGGATATGAAGTGGGAGGGCAGGCTAGTCCTCCCCACGTTATCCTGTGGCAACAGAGGTATCACAACAACCATTTGTAAGAGAAGCTATTGAAACTAGATCCCGAACACGTAAAACACCTAGGGACACTCAACTAAGAAGAGTCACTAGAACAGAGTGAGGAAATCTGTCAATTAATTGAAGTACTGAACCCTCAGGCAGGACAGGAAGGCCAGGACCCAACTCCCCTAGTGTATAGACCGTGGACACCGGAAGATATCCGGAAAGTTACAGAGGGAATTCCCCATCCACAAAGTAATCACTATTCGCCATGCAATACCCCTCTATCTCCTGTTAGAAAAGCAAACGGGGAATGGCGGATGGTACAGGATTTACAAGCTGTAAATCATGCAATAATACCTAGGGTACCGATGGTGCCAGACCCACACACTATATTGAATGATATGAACCCGTAACAGAAGTATCTTACCGTGGTAGATATAAGCTATGCTTCCTTTTCAATACCTATACATCCAGATAGTCCGTATTGGTTTGCATTTACATTCAGGGTAACAGATACACCCATACTCGGCTACCGCAGGGATACTGTGAAAGTCCAACAATATTCGCACAGGAGATGGCTAGCAACCTGCCGGGGTTTACTCCACCCGGGGGCAGTCAAGTTCTACTTTATGTGGATGACATCCTGCTTGTGGCCCCTACCCAGCAGCAATGTAGGGAAGATACAATAGCATTATTGAAATATTTAGCAGAACAGGGACATAAAGCATAAAGCATAAATTGCAACTTCGGAGAATACAGGTCAAGTACCTGGGATATGTGGTATCCAAGGAGGGTAGAACATTAGATGAAGATAGGAAGGCAGCAATTTCACAAGCACCCAAGCCAACTACCAAGAAGGGAATGATGTCCTTCCTGGGACGACTAACTTTTGTCGAAGCTGATTACCAAACCATGCTTTTGAATCGGCTCTATTGTCTGCTTTAATCTTTAATACACCTATGGCAGCACAAGATATACTACACTGGATTCCAGTAGCAGAAACAGCTTTCTGCAGACTAAAACGATTGATAGCTTCATTATCTGTTTTAGGTCTCCCGAATTATCATAACAGATGTTTTCAGACTGTAGATTGTAAGCAGGGATATATGACGCCAGTCTTGACGCAACAGCATGGAAGTAAGCAACGCCCCATAGCTTACTACTCATCGCAGTTGGACCCAGTGGCACGGTCATTGCCACATTTGTACAGGCAGTTGTTGCAGCAGCCATGGCAGTACAGGCTTCGGCATCAATGGTATTATTCCACCCTCTCATTGTGAGAGTGCCTCATGCAGTTGCGATAATTTAGCTGCAAGAGAAAATAGCATTCCTGACCCGTGCTAGACATCTTTCTTGTTTGACCATACTCCTGAGTCAACCTCATATGGTGATTGAACGTTGTACAACATTAAACCCATCAACGTCACGTCCGACACCTGTGTATGGCACACCACACAGTTGCCAACAGGAAATGGAGCAAATAACTTTACCCAGACAGGATATTACTGATATACCCTTAGATGATGCAGAGGTGACAGTTTATGTGTACGGATCATGTAGAAAGGGTCCTACAGGAAAGAATCAAGTAGGTTATGCAGTAGTTATTGATATTGAGATTGTAGAAGCCCAACCCCTGCAGCATAACTTGTCTGCTCAAGCAGCAGAATTGATAGCTTTAACACGTGCTTGCACTCTAGCGGAAAACAGATGTGTGGACATATATAACGATAGTCAGTATGCTGTCTCTACAGTGCATGTTTATGCACAGCAGTGGAAGAATAGGGGAATGATAACATCCACTGGTAAACCGATTAATCATGCGCAATTGATCTTGAATTTATTAGATTCCATTCAGTTACCTACTAAAGTAGCTATTTGTAAATGTGCAGCTCATGCAAAGCAACAGGATAAGATTACGAAAGGTAATGCACGAGCTGATGCAGCTGCAAAACAAGCAGCCTCACACTCAGAAACTTTCTTTTTGAATGAGGAATGACAATCCTCAGAGATTCTAGATTTAGAAATGTTAGAAACAATGCAAACATCAACTACGAAAGCAGAAAAGCAGACGTGGGTAAGACGAGGAGCAATCCTTGAAGACGGACTGTACATCTCCAAAGTGAGAAAGCCAATATTAACGTCTAATTTATTTAGATATGCGGCTTTGTTGAGCCATGGGCAGAGCCATGTCTCAACAGGGGGGATGGTACAGTTGGTTAACAGAATATTCCAAACATACGGAATTAGGAACCACATACAAACATTTTGTGCAGCGTGTCATATTTGCAGTAAACACCATGCACAGGGAGCATTCCAACCGAAGTTTAGGAGTTTCCTACACCACCATATCCGTTCCATACTATTTGTATGGAGTTTATAGAGCTGAATAAATGTGAAGGGAAGAAATACTGTTTAGTGATTATAGATATGTTTTCAAAATGGGTAGAAGCATTTCCAACCAGGAATCCGGATGCAGCAACAGCGGCAAAGGCCCCAGTAAAAGAAAGTATCCTAGATCTGGCATACGGAAAGAAGCTACAGTGACAATAGAACACATTTTGTGAACCAGACAATCCAGCAACCTGGGGATTCTTTGGGATTTCCCTGAAGAATATTAACACAGACGCATCACCCACGGATGA
>NC_056726.1:1182500029-1182527475 GCF_019279795.1 Protopterus annectens
TTTTTTTCCCCCACTGACCGTTGACTGTTTGCTATTTTCCACATCTGTCGAAGAATTATGTCAGACCACACAAAATGACAATGTGGCCGCCACGACTGCAGGTGTTCAAAAATTGCTCTGACTTGAAACTGTAGCCTTCCAAGTGGTTGACTGATGACATCATTCCCTCCAATGTGCAGCACAAGAATGTCGGGCTCAGGGTAGATGGAACACTTCTCTTCCAACAACTGTAGTACTCCGCACCAATGCATACCTTTTCTTGCAATCCAGTATACCTTCACACTAGATGTGGGGAAGCTCACGTTGTAGTGATTTTCACTTACAGAGGCATGGCTGGCAGCCCAATGAATGTAGGAATGGCCACATACCCACACTCTCACTTGTCGTTCTCCTGCTCTTGAAGCTATGTCAGTGTCAGAAGGTAGAGAACCTGCACAAGAAAAAAAATGCAAACTGATTACTACTGATGTTTGACAGATCTATTGGAAGAGTACATATATATATATATGGTTCTACCTGACTTCGTCGACAGCGCAGAAGACCGACAACGGAATCCGGAGCTCCAGAACATCGACAATGCAGAAGACCGACACGACGGATGACAACACCGACGCCGAGGATGCCGACATGGGAAAAGGCTGTGTGAGTATGCGGTAGTGACGGACGTTAGGGTGCGAGTCAGGTAAGTGTGGATATTGACGGTCTGTGGGGATAGGGGTGGGTTAAGTGAGTTAGGGTTAGGAGCCGCCGAGTGGGTTAAGGAAGGGTTAGGAGCCATAGGGGTGGGTTAAGTGAGTTAGGTTAGGGAGCAATAGGGTGGGTTAAGTGAGTTAGGTTAGGAGCCATAGGGGTGGGGTTAAGTGAGTTAGGGTTAGGGGCTAGGTACGGGTTAGGGCGAGTGACGGACCTTAGGGTTAGGTAAGGTTTAGTGTGGTTTTGGATTTTGGTGCTTGTGTTGTGTGTGGTTTGTGGAATGGGGATGTGTTTTGTTTTAATTGTTGTTATTGTGGTGTGTGCAGTGGGGTTTCGTGTTTGTACCACGGGTTATTTCGTTGTCGGGTATGTGAGGTTTCGTGTTAATGGACTGTCGATTATGTGGTGTCGGTGATGTCATTGTCGGTGTTGTGTGGTTTCGACTATGTCAGGTAGAACCATATATATATATATATATATATATATATATATATATATATATATATATATATATATATATATATATATCATAATGCATTACCTGGTTAGACCATCCAAATCTTCACTCCTATCCACAGGGGTATTATTCTTTTCATAAGGTACATTTAAATCCCCTCTAAATGAACTACAGACAATGTATGCAGATGCATCACCCTATCTCCCAAGAGAGGCCACTGTCGTACTGATATTTGTGTGTATATGTATATATGTGCAAGTACTTCATGTGCATACATATCGATATATACGGATATATGCACGGACACGTATATATACAGGAAAAAAATCAAGGGTTTTGGAGGATAGCTAGTTGATGAAGAATGGGGGTGGCTTGCAATGACTGCAAGCAGAGAAAAAACACAACCTGGCTTGTGCATTCATCAAAGTGATAATGATTTCTACTAATGTGAATAACAGTTACAGCAGCTGAGACTTTTACCAGAAAAGTGATAATGACTCACTGCTATATTGTAACTGCACTTATTGCTAATGTGATAATGACCATCCTTTCAGTACTGCAAAGTTATGCATGCTCAGACAAAGGTGATAATTGCTGCACATAACCTACTGAGTAGGCATTCATTATATTACCTTGTGCAGCTGTTGTGTAACACAGACTCATTATCAATAAGGAGAACACCTGAGTAATTCATTAAAGTAGTATAGCACTTGCATATTACTGAGCCTTTCCTCCCACCTAAATTCCACACATGACTGACAAAGCCAGGAAAAATGGTAGCTCCATGCTGGCAGTAGTCAACAAATGATAACCTTTATCTCACTCCTGCAACTACTAATCACAAATGGAATAATACAAGCAGAAGTGATTTCTTTTCTGCTTATTTTACATTATACTATTAATTAGTCAGTGCTGTATCTGATGTCTTATATGCTGGCATATTACACTATAATTACATGTATGTGCTGTATTCTAAGTAATGTAACCATATGTAATTTTCAGACTTAATTTCTATGTTTCCCCAGTAACCAATTCACTTGTTTGCATTGTGTATGCACAAGCACCAAAATGGCACAATAAAATATTTTGACCAGCGGCCACTTCAGCAGTCAGACCATGTATGCACAAGCACTTCCCTGATACACAATGAATTATTTCCCCAAGCAACATCCTCATTACTATGTCCAGGTATTCATGCACCTAAATGAAATGTTTCCCCCAAACAGCCCTTCACTAACATTTCCTGGTATGTGCAACCACCAGCATGATTACTTCACCCAAGCAACCCCTTCAGTAGAATGTTGAGCTATGCACAATCACCAAAATTAAACGCTTACCCAAATGAAACATGTGTAACATTTCCTAATATGTACAACCACCAAAATGAAGACAGAGTCATTACAATCTGTTAGGACAAAGACCAGAGTAATTAAGTCAAAGTAGTACAGCAGTTATATCTTACTGAGCATTGGATATACCATGGAACACAGTGAACACAGTCAAACAGTGGAGAAGTTATGGGACAACAGTGATGTTGCAATGAACTGGACGTCCCTCCAAAATTGATGAAAATACAAGACAAACACTGTTCATGAAGGCTGCCAAGAGACCTACAACAACATTGAAGGAGATGCAGGAATTTTTGGCAAGTACTGGTTGTGTACTACGTGACACCAATCTCCCGTATTCTCCATGTGTCTGAACTATGAGGTAGGTTTGCAAGACAGAAGCCTTTTCTTACACAGAAAAACATCCCAGACCTAAATCCAATAGAAAATGTGAATGGTGATCTGAAGAGGACTGTGCACAAGAAATGCCCTTGCAAATTTTGGACCAGCAGATGTACATAAAGGACATTTGGTTTTCCAGGGTTTCACTTGAAGTAGCTGGCAGATGTGAGCAAGTGGCCTTTGGAAATAGTCAGGAACACAACAGCATGTAAAACTGATCTAAGGGTTTGCAGCACATTCACATTTGAACCCCTGTCTCAACCAATACAATTCCAAAAATAAGACAAAAACCAGAGTACAGTTACAGACATTTCACACTGCCATACAAAGTTATATAATAAAATCACAGTATTCTTTCCTTATAAGGTCCATTATTGAGTACAATGCCCCTTTCAGCATGTACCTCACCCATGAATTATGATTGGATCGCTACTCATAACTCTTCAGTAACATCTGCTAATTTGTGCAACCACCAAATATGAAGCATTTCCCCACGCACCCTGTTCAATAAAATGACTTATGCACAAGTACCAGAATGAAATATTACATAAGATGACCCCTCAGTAACATTTACTGGTATGTACATGCACCAAATGAAACAGTCACCCAAGCAATCTCTTTTTTTTCAGATACACATGGCACAAAATATTACAAAGTAAAAAAAAAAAAAAAAAGACAGTGAAAGAATGCATGCTGCAGTTAAAATATTGCAGTACAGTCCTTCAGTCAGCATCTATGTGTGGGTATGGTAGCTCAAAATAGTACTAAAACTGAAAAAGTAACAGGTGACACAGGGAAGTGTTACAATTTACAGTTACCTAAAGTCTGTGGAGTCCAGAAGATCATCATATGAGGAAATCTAAGCTGGGGAGCAGAACAGTTAAACTGGAAATGGTTAGATTAAAACAAAAGACTACTATTTGGCCTGCATATATCTATATTTCACATTATCTTCAAAATACTAATCACAAAGTTTTAATCAAATACCCTGCATAATTAGGCAAAACTAAACTTCCTCACCCTACTCAAAAATGTGTAACAAAATTTGTTCTTTTTAGCACCTAAAATAACCATATAAAAAACACATGCACGACAACCAGCTTTGCAAATGTACCTGCATTGACTCGCAGATTTTCACAAGTTAGTGAATGATCACTAGTTACCGGTGATAAGTGGGCTGAGGACCCGGCTTACTCTGACCCATGCCAGGGAACCTTGCTAATGGAGGGAGGGGTATATGTGCTCCTGTTGGCCAGTGTGTGCCCACCATAAAGCCCAGCAGCCTTGGGTGAATAAGCTACTGGTTGGCCGGTGTCTCATTGCCCAGCCTGGGTTACCTGTGATAGCTCTGTTAAGCAAAAGCCGGATGTAAAACCAACCAACCTGCCAAACATGAACTGAGAATTGTTACACTTAATGTAGGTTCACTAACAAGATGCAACTTACTTGGAAGTGGATGACATGATGATACGGAGGAGGCTAGACATTCTATATATCCAAGAGATGAGATGATAGAAGGCAGTGCCACTTGGCTTGGGATCCAGAGTCTATTACTCAGGTGGAGGGCAGGCTAGAAATGGTGTAGGAATTGTGGTGAGAGCAAAATGGTTCACACTGCCTACCTTGACCTGGCCAAGGCATTTGACACAATACCCCACTCGAGCATTGTTGACAAACTCCAGAGGTTAGGTATAAACCTGTATGTTACCCAGTGGATAGCTAGCTGACTCATAGACAGGACCCAGGAAGTTAGAACTGGGGAGTCCACCTCTACAAAGAGGCCAGTTACAAGTGGAGTCCCTCATGGATCAGTCCTTGGACCACTCCTTTTTGGCATTTACTTCTCTGAAGTCAAGGCCAATATCAGCAGATAGGTATGTATCCCAAAGATTACCTCATCTCTGGAACAGGCTTCCCATCCATGTGAAGCAGAGTTCTGTTACCAATGTAATAACATTTGTGAGATCTTGCCTGGAGTTCAAAATATTACTTGCTGAAACAAAAAAGATGGAGTCTAAATGATGCAGCAAATATGGAGATTGCATCATGAAAAGGAGACAGCTGAGAAGGGAATGATGAGCACCTTATAAGCATAAAATATACGCAAGTCCTTACTTGAGAAGTTAGGAAAGTTAAGATTAGTCAAATCTGAGAAACATGCAAAAATATTTGATCACCAGATGCATAGGTGAGGTTTCAGTGGTTCTCCAGTAGATGTGATAAATGTGAAAGTTCAGATTCAAACCTACATGAGAATGAGAAAGCAGCAAAGCCACTGCAGCTTTTCAGGCAGTAAAAATCAAAAAGTGAAAAGCGTATGCTGTAAATTCTGTAAATGCTACACTGCTTATCATTTACCTTTCTGTCAGCTTTTGTCTGGGATACTGAAAAATGCAATAAATTCGAATTTAGAACACAGCAACAGGTATTCTATTTTGCTAACTGATATATAAAGGAAATATGGAATTTATTCCGTATTCTTTTTATTTCAGCATACGGACAGAAAGATGCAGCTTTATGTCACATTGGTAAAGCAACTATTTTAACATTCCGTTTCTTATCATCCAAAATTCACGCACAAATAGAACTTTTTTCTTGGGAAAGTGCACAGCAGTTTATTATCTTATACTATTTAATGGATCAGGTAGAACGGTTTAATTACACAAGTTGGTAACACACTTCAAATAATAACGTAAAATAACCATGAGGAGATAAAATGCTGACTTTCTAAAATACATTTTAAATTGATTTGAAAAGTTAGCACCTAATTTGATACATTTCAAAAATTATATCCATTGTTCTTACACACAGATTATTTTCCTCATGGTAAAACAGACTCGACATTATGGAATTAATATTGTAAATACATTGTTGTATTAGAGCTGTTGAATATCGTTTTAATGTGAAGTGATTAACAAGCCAGTAGAATAGTGATATAGAATATCGTGTGCACGTCCAGGTAGAGTGAAATAAAAAACAGTCCTTTACTGGGTATTAGACAGACAGCGGCTGATTTACTCCCTAGACACTGAAGTACATGCAAGGAACCAGCACAGAAGTAAGTTCGCCCTTCAAAACAAAAATGCTTTCTCAAAAATATTCCACTTCCTACTACTTCTACATAACAAATATTAAAGCTATAAGTGCTATTAATACAGTTATTATCAGATCTGGTCATTTTTTTTTTTTGGCGGATGTAAAAGTAGAAACTACAAGGGAATGCTATAGTATTTTAGAGATTGTTTGTTTGTTTGTGTCTTTCGGCTTTTCCTGGTTAGGGGTCACCACAGCGGAACTCCGGTCCACTAATGATTATGGGTGGAATTCAATTAGTATAGGAATATAACTGGAATTTTAGGAAGAGTAACTTCCAACTTTCATATGTGCAGTTACAATGTAATGTTTAACAGTACTAATTTCTCATGGCGTCTGGAAATAGAGACATCGTACAGCAGTTGCTATAAATACACTATGCAGTGCGACAAGTTAGCACGAGCAGCAACTATCAATCTATGTTAAGTTCTAGACATCTTTACATTCAATTAATTACCCCTAACACTATAATGAAAAAAATATAAACATCCATTTAGTCTAATACTACAGAACAAGATACTGCATTTTCACATTTATTTTAGTTCATTATCTGGTGTGAGCACGCTATTGCAGAAGCCGTCAGGAGGGGGAAGCCAAATTAGTAGAGTAGATTATTTAAAACGCTGGGACCGTTCTTGGTATTGGTTAGGTCAGGAACAATCACAGTGTCTGGTTTCAGCTTTATTTTAAGTGATTAAGGCGTAAAGTTTAGTGTCAAAATCTTATTGCAGCTTTTTGTAGGTTGCCGTTTTGAGCTGGGACTATTCTTGATAACGGCTAGATCAGAACAATTACAGTGTCTGGTTTCAGCTTTATTTTAAGTGATTAAGAAATAAAGGCTAGGAGGAAAGGAAGACAAAAACAATAGAATAATTATACAGAAATACTGTAAAGGGATTATGCTGTCAGATAGTAATCAAAAGCACTCAGACCAGCAAAAGAAGCGGCAGTATACGCTTTCAATATGTACAGCAAGTAAATATTAGTTAGAGATACTGATTGGGATTTTTTAATGCTGTAAATCATACAAAGACTCCAAAATACAGACTGTAAAAATGTCAGGAAAACATATACCTCAGTCAAAGAAACATCAAACCTAATTTGAAACACCTAGAATAGCATCACGTTTCCATTCAAAAGACCTACACATTTATGTACAAGACTTCTGTAATAACGAGGCTCTAGGAATGTAAC
Source organism: Protopterus annectens (assembly GCF_019279795.1). NCBI lineage: Eukaryota > Metazoa > Chordata > Ceratodontiformes > Protopteridae > Protopterus > Protopterus annectens. The sequence goes on from NC_056726.1 coordinate 1,182,507,197, forward strand.
AGGAATTTTGGAAAGAACAACTTCCAGCTTTCATATGTGCTGTTACTGGTGGGGGTGGGGGTGTGACTCAAGTGGTAGCTTGGATTACAAGAATCCGATTGGCTGCCACCACTTGCTTTATCAAAACCTTTTAAACAGGATTTTCTAAAATATTTTTAATGCGACCTTAATGTAAAAACATGCTGAATGGTAACTATATAAGGTAACTTACACATTCAGTTACCATTTCAGTGTGTTTTACATTAAGTTCAGCTACAAATCTGGATGCCAGTTTCTCACGTTTGTGGAAGGCACTCGGGGTAACAGCTTCAAATTACTATCTTCTCATGGCGCGCTCGGTCTTAAGAATAGAAGCGCCATGAGAAGGTACTCGGGGTTATTATAAGTACTTCTAGTCTACACTACATTCCTATTGACTGCAAGTGTATATCCCCTACATGTATTATTACACTTGCCAGCATGCATTAGGTTGTGTAATGGTTTGGCTAGTTCATTATATACCTGACCTATATCTGACATACTAACTGTCCAAGATGCAGATGTTACTGCTACATATTTATTGATTTTATTTATATTTCTTTATCTACATATCTGGATGTGTTCACATGACATTTTCAGTTCAATTTGTACAGAACCCTGCATTCCGTGTAGCACACTCACATTTCTGGGGAACAAATTAACTAGCTACTCGTGTGCCAGATTTACTTATGCATGCCAGCCAGTAACTGACTGTTGAGGACTGTATATATGCTTCACAGCTACTGGCACTTCCATCAACCACTTTAGATGAGACTGCCCAACTGTGGGTTGCCAGCACTTATTAAAACAGTACTATTTGTATAATGCAAGGGTACAACAACATTTCAAAGTAAGTGACACAGGCACACTCCAGTCTTATTCCTTTATTAATTACATTACACATTTTCCACAGGCTCTCTCCTTTATTTGATATTACAGTGCATATGGCAGACATATACAAGACATATTATACATTTATTAACAAGTTAGAACATTCTTTTTCAGGCTCGCTCACTTATTTTATATGACAGTACATGCAGAGATATTATTCCAGACATATTTTACATTTCTTAATGGGTTACTACACTCTTTTTCTGGCTCTCTGACTTTTTTATATAACAGTGCATGCAAAGGAATTATTCAGGGCATTTTATGGCTGTATTATTGGGCTACAACACTTTCTTTCAGGCTCTCTCACCTATTTTATATAACAATACATGCAGAATAATTACTAACCTGCCTGGTGGCGCAGCCTTAGCAACCTATCTGCATAGGCTTGCTGATTCGCAGCACGGACACCTGCAGCTGTGAAGTAAATGAAGGGATATTGAGACATACCTATCCATTATATAGAATAAATTAGCATGTCGTACATACTGCATTCCATGGCTACCTACTCAGTTGTGGGGCATCTTGCATCCCACAGGCCTCCTATATCCATTGGTTCAGTAGGTCCTGCTTCCATCTCTTCAGGTCTGCATGGTGGTGACGGACCTGCTCACCAGTCCGAAGAATGCCTGTGACACTGGTGAGGTCATGAGCTAACCGGTTCCAAGCCTCTGCTTTGTACTCTGTCCCCTGGAACTGCCCCTGCAGGAGTCTTGACTCATGACGGTGGACAAGGAGCCAAACCATGTATTTCGACTCCTCGATGCCCCAGCATTGCGCTCTAAAGCATGTACCCACTCCAGCACCAGCCATTCTAACTGCAGATGGGAGCTACAATCAGTTATGGTGAGTATTCCTGCCTATGGGGCTTAAATATGCCGCATTTCCGCACTTTTTTGTGATTGGCCGTTTTTGAAAATTCTCGGCTGACTGCAGACCTGCTTAGCACTGGTTAATTTACCATTTATAAGTATATATATGTTAACAGTGGCTGTTTATCCTAAGCTGTCATGGCTTAGTGGTTCAGTACTTTGATTATGGTGCACAGTGTCCTGAGTTTGAACCTTGTCATTGCTTTTTATTTTACTACTGTCCAGACAGGTTAGGTGGTGTGGCTGTGTTTAAGTAACTTTGCTCTACATTGCTCCACGTTGCCCGATGGTGCGCTGGTTTGTGCGGCGCACACCTCCATGCAAAGTAATTGTGCTGGGTAAAGTGCTATTTAGCTATGGGCAACTACATTGCGCTGGGTAAAGCGCTGCTTAACTACGGGCAACTATATTGCACTGGGTAAAGTGCTGCTTAACTACGGGCAACTATATTGTGCTGGGTAAAACGTTGCTTAACTGCGGGCAATTATATGTCAGGTTCCTTTATAAATATACATTTTGTTTACTGATACATAGGCCATTTCAATGCTTTTTAGTAAAAGTTTAATCATATATGTCAGGAATTATTTCATATACTAATTTTGAACATAAAATAGGAAGGGGAGTGGTGAGACTCGAACCGTGAATGCCTCCTCTTTGTGCAAACGGTCTACCACTACGCTATTGCTACTTGGCGTAATTTGCATAAACATTCCTTATTATGCTCTTCCATGTCGAGATTGCTAACTGCAGCTAAGCAATGGGCACACCCGCGCACACACACACGCAAATACGGGCAGCAATATTGGGAATTAGAAAAAAAAATTAATGTTTTACTTTTTATAACTGTGCTGGGGGTTTACAATGTCAGGGAGTGTGTTGTTGGGTACATGGAATTTGAGCGGACTCGCTCTTGTGTGTTGACATTTTGCATTTCAGACACTTGCAGGGGCGTGGACCTCTAGACTGCTCGGCAGTCGGACACGCCCCCTGCTTTCCTGCACGGTTCGTTTTAGACTTGGAGTAGAGTCAGCATGCCCTCATGAATATTCATGGCATGCTGACATCATACCGTTCAACTGCAGCCTCCGAGTAAGACTTATTTAGTCTTACACGGAGGATTCGTGAATCTGGGGGATTGTCTTTTATTCACATTTAGATATATTTGTATAGAGATATATAATATATATATATATATATATATATATATATATATATATATATATATATATATATATATATATTTTTTTTAACAAACACATTTTTCACCTACATATTTTACATATATAGCTATATGTTTTATACATATATATATATATATATATATATATATATATATATATATTTTTAACATTTTTTTACATATTTATTCAATATTTAACGTATTTAATATATATATATTTATATGCATTTATTTTTTACATATATAAAAAAGAATGCATGTTTGATATTGATGTAGTGACCGAATCAATATGTTTTTAATCAGACATGAAGTCATTCAGAACTATGTCTAGTTTGTTTTTATTGAGTATAGAACATATACTTTTTAGAAGTATATTATTACATAAAAATGTTCTAGTAGTAGTCTTTTATATATATATATATATATATATATATATATATATATATATATATATAAGAAGTTAATAAGAATTCTATTTACAGTTCACTATTAGCTTGATAGCAATAGAGTGGCAGGCAGATGCTTTTTAGAATATATGTTTTATATTCATGAGATGAAGTGTTTAACTTTTATTAATATTCATGAGTTGATTCCCCAATCAATGTTACAGGAAGTCTATATAGGAAGTGATTTCAAAATTACCAACTGTCTGATGAAGTTTAACATATGGTTTTAAACTAAAGCGCTAACCTGATTTTTTATTTTCATCAAATAAAGGATTTTATGTGACAATTCAACCTTCTGGGTTTGTTGCTTAACCTGGCTTGCTGCCAGTGGAGTCCATGAACTGTTTTTGTTTCAGTTCTGAGTTTATATTGTGTTTTTTGCATTTTTTGACAGATGGTTGAATGCCTTTTTCATTGATCTGATTGAATGAATTCAATTAAGACTGTATTCTGTCATTTGTAATAGGGCTTTTATTCCAGCCTGAATTTTGCTTTTTTCCTGTTTTTATTTTGTTACTTTGCCTGTACTTAATGGGGCTGTTGGGTGGGTACTTAATGTATATTAAACTGTTAAAACATAATGATCTGATATTGTCCTTTTCATTCTTCCTCAGCGTATGTGTTCGGATCCGATCCTTGGATCCAACTTAGATGCATAGTCTAGACTTTGGATCCAACTCTTGAGCTCCTCCCTCTACTCATAATGCCCTTGTCTATCCACGATACCTCAGATCTTGTTTGCTGCCATCATGCTCAGATGCAGGGTCCTTCTCTTGAGCAATCTTTTTGTGATTTGTAAGTGATTTTGTTCTTTTTTTCCTAAATATTTTTCTTTCTACTGTTTCCTAACCTCCCTCTTAGTGTTTGGCTACAGCTTTAGGTTCCTTACTATTTTTAATATTATTTCCTTTTTACCATAGTTGGTATTCTCTACCTAACCCTTTGACACAGGGTATTTTCATGATTACCATTGCTGGTAATCGTTTTTTCTTTCCTCCCTTTCTAACTCTTTAAAAAAAAAGATCTGATGTTGTCAATTTTCATTCCATCCTTGACTGATGGGTTCTGATCTGAGGCGTCAGATCTGACTCAGCTGCTGTAAAAGCTTTTGGCAGTCCAGAACTCTCAAGCATTTCCATTACACACAGTGCATCTTCTCCATTACCTCAAATTTTGTTTGCTGCCATTAGGTGAAAGATCTGCTTGTTTGACTCTTGAGCTACTTGGGATAGATACGTACTTATATTTATTTCTTCTACTATAATCTTTCTTTAATTTTTCTGTTTATCCTACTAGTGTACTCTAGATACTATCGTTAGTATCTTCCCATTTTCTCTCCCTTACCCTTCTAAGTTTATCGTAGCCTTACTACCCTTGTAGAAAGTCCCTTTCCCCCCTGTTCTTGTTAAAAAAAAGTTTTTTATATTCTTGATAGTTATTTTTGCCTTTAGTTTTGTTGTTGCTTTTTGTTGGTGGTATTGCAGTTTCTTCTGTGTAGCTCCTATAGCTATTTGTTATTAACATGGCTGAAAAAGAAAAAGAAAACACCTGTGGGTTTTAAGAAGTATGGGAAGTGTGGACAAAAGATTCCCTTCTCTGTCTCGCACACTCTTTGTGTCTACTGCCTTGGCCCCTTCTGTCTGCATGACAGTTGTGCAATATGTCATATCTTCAACCCCCAAGTGATAGTGGAATGCAAAAACAAATTAATCTTGAAGGGGTTTATACCATCTTCCTTTGGTGATGTCATCTCCCGAGATGTCCATAAAGCTGTCTCACTCATCTCTGAGTTCTTCCAGTTTTGTAAGATCCATCCAAGAAAAAGAAAACTAAATTATTGGATCTGACCCCCTCGGATCAGACAATAATAAAAAGTCTGTCTTCAGATTGGCCTGTTCCTTCAGATCCAAAGTCTCCAAAAACTAAGGATTCATTGTATCTGAAGACGTCAGATCCTCCTAGATTACTGGACTTACTTCCTAGGACAAAGTACTACCCATCTGTGGACCCTCTCCCTTCGAGAGTGCCTTTTCCTTTTCTTTATTATTTATTTATTTATTTGACATTTGTTGACCAGGTCATTCCTGCTGAGCCATATCTCTTTTTCAGTGGAAGCCCGGATAGAAAAGCTCCACAGTTAGACAATGCATGTAGAAACAAAACTAGATACAGCAAATTATAAAAAATATAAAATTATTAAAAAAGCATTCACATAACATGAGCACATGATTAACAGACCCAGAGAGTAAATACATCCTAACATCATTCATATGCAAGGATAGTTAACAGAGTAAGTACCAAACTATATTGGTAGAATAATAAGCTTATTATTTGATGGACTAATCAATATACAGATTACGAGTCGGGATAGAGGAGAGAAAGGGAGAAAGTGAGAGGGAGTGAAGAGTAAAGCATTGTCAGTTAAGGGGGATAGTTACAGTGGTAGATCCTTGTACTGTAAAGATAGTTTTTAGTAGTAGTTTGAAACTATGTGGGTGATTGATATTTCATTTTTGCTCAAAAGATTTTTATTTTCAAAATATAATTGAATGACATCCATAATATTTGTATATAACATCTAAATAACTATGTACATTATTTACAATAGCCTGACATTTATAACAGAAATCCATCTATATTATATTATTTTTAGATATGACCAACCGGTTATCAGAGAATGTCTGTTCAATTATTGCATAGTGTCAATTAATGATCGGACTTTCTTCCATGGGTTGATGAGCAATGGCTTAGGATGAACCCTTAATTCTTTAATTTTAATTTCCATCAGTGCTGTAGTCTTCAGTAGGTTATAGAAGTCTCAAAAACTCCAAAACTTAAAAACCGACCAGTAAACCAAAAAACGAGCTTAAAGAAGCAGCTCGCCCAAAGTTATTTGATAAAATAAATGTTTAATAATGTTAGCACACGCTTTCGGAGAGCTCTATGTCCCTCCTTCCTCAGACACAAAGATAAAAGTGTGATTAAATGGATACATTTTATACACTCAAATTCAATTAATTAATTATACTAAACAAATACAATTACACAAACCTACACACTAAACCGGAAGCAACTTCAAATACACCATGTACCACAACTGCTGAAATCAATCATATAATATGTGATACATTTTAGACAACCAATAATTTATAATTTATAATTTAAATAAATTAAAAATGAGAAATATATAATTGTGTAAATATAAATATGTATATACATAAAAAATATATGTATATATGTATATATATATTTATTTACTAAAAATATACATAAAACTACATTTAAGACATACATTAAAAATCCTTTTAAAACCCCAATCACCTTTTTAAGGCAAGTTTTTTTAACACACAACTAATAGACACATGATCGTTCAAACCAGGAGAAATATATGAAGCAGTACGAATTTGCCAAAAAAGTTCATCCACTTCTAACTTATTCTGCCAAGGACCACCCCTAATGTCAAAATCGATTTTCTTAAGGACCGTGAATTTAAAATGATGGTTTGGAAAATCATTTTTTTATTTTATATTGTGGACAGATGATATTACAGTAACTATTTTTTATAATAGTGAGTTATATGTATATATGAACATTTAATAATATTGTTGGAGTATTAATAGGTTGGATGTTGCTTTAGTGTGGTTTTAGGTTCCATATTAGCATATGAAATTGTTAGTTTGAAAAAATGTTATATGCATCATGTTTTACTATATGTAAGTGATTGTGACATACCACTAGGGGGCATGGTGTAATTTGACCATATAAAAGCAAGCAAAATGTTGATTCTGCACTCACTGAGGACGCTCTTTGGAGTGAAACCAGTTTGGGGGATGTGTTACATTCAATAAACAAGCTTACTTTAAGCTTACTTTAAGCTGCTCGTGTCTCCTGTTTGTGCTGGAACTATTTCTTGGAGGTTTTTTATATATATATATATATATATATATATACATATATTTTTTATGTATATACATACTTATATTTACACAATTATATATTTCTTGTTTTGAATTTATTTAAATTATAAATTATAAATTATTAGTTGTCTAAAATGTATCACATATTATATGATTGATTTCAGCAGTTGTGGTACATGGTGTATTTGGAGTTGCTTCCGGCTTAGTGTGTAAGTTTGTGTAATTGTATTTGTTTAGTATAATTAATTAATTAATTGAATTTGAGTGTATAAAGTGTATCCATTTAATCACACTTTTATCTTTGTGTCTGAGGAAGGAGGGACATAGAGCTCTCCAAAAGCGTGTGCTAACATTATTAAACATTTATTTTATCAAATAACTTTGGGCAAACTGCTTCTTTAAGCTCGTTTTTTGGTTATAGAAGTCTTCCAGAGTCCGTAAAGTATTTGTATTCCATCTTCTAGTTATACACCTCCTTGATATTGCAAGTATTGTCCATAACAAATACATATTAGTCATGTTCAATTGAGGACCTTTGTTCACATTTAACAATATAAGAGCTTTAGATAATATGAACAAATCATTAAATAAAGCTTGTAGAAAGTTATATATACCATTCCAGAATGGTTTCATTTTAACACAATCATAGAAAATATGATTCCAATCTGCTTTGTGAACTTGCTCACACCTCCAACATATTCCATTTGAGGAGAGATTAATTTTAGTAATTCTATCAGGGGTAAAATGCTTTATGTAAGCATTTCCAATTAAATATTTACCAGTATTGTGTAACAGAAGTAGATTTTATCAATAATAAGATGTTTAATTTGATTTCTTCAGTTAACTGTAGTGAATGTCATTTCGTTATATATTTCCAAAATATTATTTTGGGATATGTTTTGTATTTTATAAATAGTTTGTAAAATTTTGAAATATCTCCCATATCAAAATCCTTATATATGATTTCATATAAGTATTTCATAAGTTTAGGCATTTCTTTAAATCAAGAGTTATTAATTATTCTGCATAAATATTGCGAATATAACATAATGCTTTGCATAATCAGCCAGTCTTGTTGTGGAATTGTGTATGTTGTTATTATTGTTTGTGTATCCAGAAGTTTAAGATCTTTGATACATTGAAACCAACAAACAAATCCTTTCTGTTCCCATGAATTATTTCTCAATATATCTTATGTGGATAATACTTTGTGAGAGTGAATGGTGTTAAAATGTCAACTCAAATGTTAAATCTATATTTGTATTAATGAGTTTTCTGAAAGAATAAATGTAATAATTAATAAAATTAAGGGTTTAAAGCAAATAAAATCGGTGACATGGGACCACCTTGCTTAGTGCTTTTTGTCATATGTATAGATTCAGAAGAGGGTTTTGCTATATTATATTGCAAGCTGATACTTAGTATATTCCAGGATATATTGGACATACCCAATATTTGGAATTTTTTTCTGTAAATCAAACGCATTTATTAATATCGCAGTTAAAAATTCTTTCTAATTTGCAGAGTAATTTGGATTTATCCAATCTGCAATGATTTTAGATATGGATGTCTTTATACATACTTCAATGTTGGGAAAATTAATTCCTCTCTGTTTCCATGGTCTAATATGATGTATTAAGGCTATTCTATTTCTTTTGGGATACCATAACAATTTCATTAGGCGTGAGGTAATTTGTTTAAGTGTATTCCTTTCTGGGAGCAACTGTATAACTAATGCTATATCAGAATCATTGGTAGTAAAACCATTTTTATTAATTGTAGTCTATCTTCAAATGTTAATCTTATTTTATTCCATTTTTCTACACGTTTTATTGTGTTGGTAATATTATTATAGTTTTTTGAGACAAGTTTCTTGTTATCTTTACATAGCTCTACTCCTAAATATTTTAGAGTGAGTACTTGTTTAACTATAATGTGATTCCCCTTAGCTTATAGTTCTTTTTTTATTTAAAAATAAAAATGTTGATTTTGAGTTGTTAAAATGGAGTCCCAAAGTCCTGTAGAATTTCTGTATTAATATATCTAGTTCTTCTAAAGTCTCTCTAGTATTAGACAATGTCAATAATATGTCATCTGCAAAAAGCATTACTTTAGAGTTGTATTGATCATAAACATCTAGTACTCTGATTTTCAAACTATTATGTATTGAATCTGCCAATATTTCAATAGCTAAAGCAAATAAAATCGGTGACATGGGACCACCTTGCTTAGTGCTTTTTGTCATATGTATAGATTCAGAAGTAAAAAGACCTAGCTTGCCAAATGCTAAATTGTTAGTGTGGGTGTGTGTATATATATATATATATATATATATATATATATATATATATATATATATATATATATATATATATATATATATACTTTAAAAGATGTTAGGAAATTCAAATAGTATCAGAACTTTGAATAGATAGTCCCAATTTAAGGAATCAAAGGCTTTCTCTATATCTTAGGTAATTATAAATGTTTCTTTATCTTCTTTATTTATATGATCTATAAGGGTAATTATCCTTTTAATATTGTCTTGCATGTGTCTATGATATATAAATCCTGTTTGATCATTATTTATAGTTTTGAATAATGGAATTTTCATTCTATTGGTTAATATAGTCACAAAAATGTTGTAGTCATTATTCAGTAATGATATAGGTCTGTATGAGGTACACAAATTTGGAATTTTGTTTTCTTTTAGAATTGGGGTAATTAATAAATATTTCCAAGAGGGATGTAGTAATGCTTGTGATTGAATTTCTAATAGAGTATTATGGAAGAGAGATAGTATTGTTGGAGGAAAAAGTTTATATATTTCCATAATTATACTGTCTATACCTGGGGCTTTATTAATTTTGCCCTCTTTTAGTCTGTCAGAAATTTCTTTATAGGAGATGGGTGTTTATAAATCTAATTTCAGTTTTCCTGGATTTTTTTATATTAGATACATTTGTATCTTGATTTAACTGGTCAATATGTGTGTTCTCTTTTGGAAAGTGTTCCATATAGTGATGTCTGAAAGCATCAAGAATGTCACATATCCAATACCTTCTTCCCTTTCTTTTCATGATAGATGCATTTGATGCTGTTAGCTTTTGATTGTATTTTGATTCGTGTGGATAAATTATGTAAATATTCAGGAGAAATGGCTAAGGAATTAATTTTTTACTTTCTCTAAAGCTAAGCTAGTTTTATGTGTTAGAATTTCATTATATTTTTCGTTTAATTCTTCTATTTTCTTTTTATTCCCCAAAGAGTTTTGATTTCCTCCTAATTTAACTGACACTAATTTGGATTGCAAATCTAATCATTCAGGATCCCATTATCTGGTTTTATTTTTGTACCAAGTAAGGGTTTTATCAAATATGCAAGCTTTCAAAGAATGCCAAATCATTATTTTGTTTATGTCTGTAGTATAATTAATAGCTAAAAAAAGCTGTAATTCTGATAACAACCAGGATTTAAACTCTTTCATTTTAGTTATATATGCTGGGATTCTAGTGTTAGAGATGACTGATTTATATCCACTTTGGATGTTTAGAATCAGTGAGTTATGATCTGAAAAGGGACAGGGGATGATTCAAAAGTTAGTAATTTTTGAATTCAAGTCATGGGCAACAAATATTTTGTCTATTCTAGTTTGGGTACCAAATCTATGATCTTGATTGTAAAACAACAGAGAATTATCTTCCTTTAGTTTGAAAGTATCTATTAAGTGAAATAATTCTACCCATTTATTTAAGGCTTTTGAAACTGCAGATGAATGCAATAGTCTCTTATTTGTAGTTTCAGATGCATCAAATATACAGTTAAAGTCTCCTCCAATTATCAAGGTACTTTTATAATTATTGGAGATAAAATCTAAATGTTTTGACTGTTCCAGTAACAATTACAGGGAACCAGTATAAGTTTACTAGAGTCCATATTCTATTATCAAATTTGACTATTACAAATGCCATAAGGCCTTCTTTACCTTCATGTTTATAAATAATTTCTGGGGTGATTGCATTAATTTTCCATAGAATTGTTACCCCCTTTGTCTTTGTCTTATATGAAGATTGGGCCAGCATCATATAATTCTTAGGGTCCCATTTATAACTGTCATTTATTTTGAAATGAGTTTCTTGAAGAAATACTACTTGTGCTTTGTTCAGTTTTAAATATTTCAGTAGATCTGATCTGTTACTAGGATTATTTAAGCCATTAGTATTTAGAGATAATAAAGTTAAATCCATCTTGAAATATCTATAAAGTATATCCTTATTCTTATTGTGACTATTAAACAGTTTTATCTGACAACAGCAATCCTTATGTTAAAAAATAAACTTTTAAAAAGATTGATAGTTCTATTTTCTGTTTATTTGCCAATAAAGTGTTCTATTGGTCAGGCTTACCAAATAAGTTTTTGTATAATAACCAAATTAAAATAACAACTATTAACATAACTAAGATCCATTCCAGCCATGGAATGTGAAGCATTCCTAATCTGATGGATAAAACTAGGTCCATCAGGTTATCACCCATACTTTTGACAATCCAAAACATCTGAGCTCCATAAACTATACTATCATATGTAGATTATTTGTAATATAGATAAAGACATTTGTCTTATTTGTAACAGATTATACTGTTCTCAATAGAATAATCAATAATTCTGCTGCAGTTTGAATTATCTACATATTGTAGATCTAATTAGTATTTACATGTAAGGAAGATGACGAGTCAATCAATCATAGTATGATAAATTATGCCATGGTTGAAAACACAATAAAGAGGTAACTCCATAGTCAACTAACATATTCACCAGTTTTAATGAAAACAAGAACTATCTTGTATAGTGCTCCACGCTATGAGAAAACATACTTATAAAACTTATTACATAAAATCAACTGATAAAATAAACTTTATATCTAATATTTAGACATTAATATAATCAATTGAATATGTCAAGGGGTCATACTGTGTACTTTACTAACATATAATTGATCATTTTGTTTTGTTACTAACGTGCTTAAAAATACCAAAGTTATATTATATATACATTAATTAGAAATAATACCTTTCAAATATAAGAGATCCCCTTCATTTCCCCACATTTTATATAAGAAATATTCCAACATGGCTCTTCTTAATGTGAAGGTATGATGTTATGAATTAAGTCTACAGATATCTGTACTTAATGACCACTATTAATGGTAACCATCCTATGGTTGTCTATCATACAAATCAACTCTGACTCCAGTTTCATCTCTATACATTGACTATTGTTAACTCAAAACAGTTCATTTAGAATGTGATAGTTATATTCTATGACATTTCCTAAATTTCTGTATTCTATTGTTTCCCTTGAACAACTTTATCAGTTTATTATCATATATAAAAACATGAAATCCCATAGTAATAGCTTATATATTTTACAAGGTCAAGATGGGTTTCAAACACTGAGAATCAAGATAAGACAGTTTACTCCACTTCTTGTGCACATATCCTTGTATGAAAAATCATCTTGTTTCCTCTTGATGTTCAATATTATACATGTCTTTATGGTAAATTAAAACATTGGTGATGTTATATAACAGGCCCCATTTACTAGATCCAGTCATTTAATATGTAGATTCAATGAAACTAGTTTTCTTTGTGTAACAATTGTATATTGTTTATCAGAGAGAATTATGCTAATACATTCCATAACCATCGTGTACATTTTGGCCATTGCCAAGTTCTTTCATGGACCATTAATTGTAGTGGTTGTTCTGGTTACTGAGTTTTCTCAAGCATTGTTGTTTAATGAAGATGTGTTTGCAGAATGTAATGAGCTCACCTATATTGCTTAATTCTTTGAAGCAGAAGTGTATTCTACTAATGTATAGTACTACGCTTATATTATCTATAGCATGACATTTTCTATAAGCTAAATAGAAACTGTATGCAGGCACATGACTTATCAACAACTTCTTAAACACACAGGCAATCTAGAAGTCTAGATTCACCTCAAAGGCTCCGCAGAGCCACAATACGTTGTCATCATGGTTTTCATTACCATGGAAACCTAAATGGAGTCTATCCTTGTAAATGTATAAGCATAATGTGTACCAGCAGCTCATGTGACAATCATTATAAATGCTTCACTTCAGGACAGTTTTAACACCCCCATGACTCTGCACCGACTAAAAAAATTCTTCCCTCCTACAACCACTCTAATTTACATCCAATAAACATTAATACATACTGTCTGTTTCCATGGAAACCGAAAATTATAGCTTTAACGAGTGATACCCTTCAACCCCATGCCATACCAGAAACCTAACACTCTTCCTTACAATCTGCCAACAGCACAGTTCAAGTCTAAAGTAACATCCTTAGCACTTCAGTGACAAAAACAGTAGCACCTCATCTGGCATTAGACTTGGAGCATTGTTTACACCATATCAATTCAATCCACATACATAAATAGGTAAAATACCTAATAAATCTGATTAAATCTGAATATAAATTATAAATTATTGTATTTGGGGATATTACAGATAAGCAACTATACCAAAATCTTATTAGCCAATATCACCACAAAAATATTAATGACATATCTGGAAATGAGGTTTAACTGAAATTGTCATTACAAGATTCCAATATGCATTTAAACAACTGATCACTAATTATTGTGCACCTTTTGGACAGTTGCTATGTTTATTAAAAACATAAGTTATAAAATAATTATTCTAGTTACTGGCTCTTTAAAAGCAGGTTTGTTTATCAAAATATAATCTTCTTCTTTCAGCTTTTTCCTGGATAGGGGTCGCCACAGCGGATCACCTGTCTGCTCATGATTGGCAGTGGATTTCTACAATGTTGAGTTGCCATCCTGGTGCCCAACCTTCCACAGAAGGCACACACATGCACATAGTCATGCCTAGGGCCAATTTAGAGTGTCCAGTCCACCTACAGCATGTCTTTGGGGTGTGGGAGGAATCCGGAGCACCCAGAAGAAACCCACGCAACCACAGGGAGGACATGCAGACTCCACACAGAAGGCTCCCCAGCTGAGGGTTGAACTGGAGAATTTCTTGCTGTGAGGCTGCAATGCTAACCGCTGCACCACTGCAGCCACTCATTTATCAAGATATAATATATAGTGCTAATTATGTGCACCTATTTACTTAAGCAATGGAGTAAATATATAATGCAATATAAAGTGCTGCGCATGTTTGGGGATAAAATAGATTTGGTTAAGAGAAAGTGTGCGTTAAGCAAGTACCTGAAAGCTGTTAGGAAATTATCAGGAACCTCTTAAACACGGAGGCTTTCCAAATGCCAAGATATATTCTGGAGGCTGCACAGGGCCATTAAACATTTATGTCATGGTTTCTGTTACCAAGGAAACCTAAATGGAGGCTATTTCTATATGTATTTCTGCGGCATGTGAATCAGGGTCTCATGAAGCATACTAAGCAAAGCTTCACATTACCATGGTTTTTAACTCAGATTTCCCTCCCTTTCTTGTCATGGAAACAACAAATAACAGAGAAAATTCCCCCAAGACACATCAGTTACCAATAAAGGCCCTACGCTTCCACAGTCGCTCTATCCTGGACCCAATCCACACAAGTATATACCTACTGTTACGACGCTAATCTACAGACACATTAACTGTTCGCCTCATTCACCTCAAAACAGTACAGAAACCTGTCTCTCCTCACTGCAATAAGCTTGGATCAAACACCAAATGTAAAACAAACATTTCCAGCAAAACAGTGATGAGAATGACAGCACACCATCAAGAGTATACCTGTACGCCATATCTTATTTTTAAAACCACACAAACAGCTACACAAACTAACATATTTAATTATAACTACATTTAAACTAGTTATGCATAAATAACTATACCAAAGTCTTACCAGCTAATAACTCAACACAAAGACATGGATTATGTGTCTGAAATGTAATTTAACTGCGAGGGTCATTAAAACCTTGCGATGAGTATTTAAACAATTAACAGACACCACTACTGAATGAAATATTATTTGAATACACTTAGAAGCATGACTCAAATGAAAAAATACATCATATAAACTGTTAAGAAACTATATTACTTAAATTTAAAATCACTGAACCAACAAGTAAAGAAAGTATTCATTGAGTTAAAGAAAGAGTAAAGACACCGGGTCGGATTCATGAAGGCTTGCACAGAGTCTAAGAGTAGAGTAAGACTCCATGCAGCCAACATGTTCAATGAGCAATCCAGGGACAGCATTGCAAACAGCCCCTTAAACTGCTCCTACACAGACAGGGCTTGGATATGCAAATTATGTCACTTGCAGCTGAAAGGCATGTAGATGAGATAAATATGCGATCCAGGAAGCACAATCCTGTCCGAGTAGGAGCCGTGTTATCTGCAGAAATGTACTCAGTTGACAACTGAGTACCATTCTGCAAATAGCACAATGGAGCTGTGACAGCTCCAAATAAAGGTTGCATATGGTTGAGGAAGCATGCCAATGGCCAAATATACGGCCATTGGCAAATTTCCCCGATGCAAAAAATAAAAATGAATTGTTTTTTTTTCTCGATCGGCGAGGTTTAAGCTTAGCGCAGCACTGCGCAAATGGGGTGCACTATAAAAATCATAAAATAAGAAAATAAAAGCCACAAATAGGCATTATGTAAGATATCATAATATACAATGCAAGTGAATGGCAGGCTGAAGACACAAGGCTACCAAGTAGGGGTTGCTAAGGGGGGAACTCAGTCCAAGAGATGTAACCAAGCATTACTAGGCAATCCTATGCAAATGAGGGTAAGGATAGTGAATCACAAGTCTACATAGAAAATGAGCACAGTCAGTGGAGTGCAAGACTAGGATAAGGGGAGTAACAGAGTAGGATATAGGTGACATCATGAGGGGGGTATGTATGACAGTAGCTAATCTCATTGGAGCAGATTGGCATGTGTTAGCTGTCAGTTGCTCATCACTGGAAGAGGTGTGTCAGTAGATATCTTAGCTAAAGTCAAGAAATAGAAGGTGCACACTGTGGGTATCACCATAGTTTCTTGTAAAAATGCTTGCAATGTGTATGCGCGCTTGTGCGCGCTTATAAACCCGAGTAAGACAGTGCACGCACGTGTAAGCAGAAGTTAGCATGTGTAATGTTGTCAAAATCTGTGTCAGCATATTTGCGCCTGTGTGTGTGTGTTTAAAGCATGTGTACGGCAGTTTAAAGTCTTGTAAGCACCTTTGCGGTCATGTGGGCATGTTTAGGCAGGAATTAACTAGTGTAACTCTGTCTAAGCCTGTGTGCACGCATGTTAGCACGTGTGCGCATGTCTGCACTAGTGTGCGCGGCGCTGCCCCTCTGAGGAAATGGAAAGGGAAAAGGAAGCACAACAAACAGTAGGAAGTTAACCAGGGAGAGTCAGCAGAGCTAGCAGGTGGAAATAATCAGAATCAGGCAATTACACAGGCAGTAAACCAGCCCAGCCCAGCCCAGCACTTAAAATTCTGCAAACAACTTTTCACCATGTATTCCTCAGAGACACTGCAGCACTGCAGTCAGCTAAGAGAAGTGAGTGCTGAAAAATCTGTACTGAGACAAAAAAATGTTAGGGGCTGCCATTGCTGTCATAAGGCGACATATGCAATATGCTGAGGGTGGTGACAATGGTAATGCTGTTGATCAACACCCAGTGCGGAGACTCAGGGGCTACATGAGCTGGAGATAATGGAGTGCTATAGAGTGGACAGAGACCTCCTGCAGCAAATTGTTGAGCTGTGCAGGCCATACCTCACACACAGAAGCAACAGAGGGGAACTCATTCCAGTGGAAACCAAGGTATGTGTTGGCCTACGAATACTAGCAACAGGTACCTTCCAGAGACTAACTGGTGATATGATGGGGATATCACAGGCATCAGCATCCAGGGTACTGTACCAGTTCCTGGATGCCATGTCAGCACATGTCGGTGATCATGTACATTTCTCCAATTCCCATGAGTTATTGGCTAGCAATATGTATCTCTTCCAGCAAATAGCGGAATACCCTGAGGTAGTGTGTGCAATAGACTGCACGCACATATGCATCAAAGCACCAGCCGGTGAGCGGGATAGGGTTTCCCCTCCATCAACTGCCAGGTCGTGTGTGATGCCCAGGGCATAATACTGAATGATTGTGCTGGCTGCCCTGGAAGCTACCGTGATTCCCATATCTGGCATCTGACGCAGCTGTACCAGACATTTGCCAATGGGGACATCCCACATGGTCACCTAGTGGGGGATGTTGGCTATGCACTGGAGCCGTGGCTGATGACACCCATCAGAAATGCACACACACCTGAACAGGAATGCCATAATGAGGCACACGCACAAACACGAAATGTAATCGAGCGTGTGTTTGGGCTGCTCAAGTCACGGTTCCGGTGCCTGGACACATCTGGTGGAGCCTTGCAGTACTCACCAACTACATGTACCTAAATTGTCATGGTATGTGCTATGCTACATAATATGATCCTGTGAAAACATCTGCAGCAGGACCAGCATAGGCCTGGCCCAAACAGCCCCCCACCATTGCCAAGGTCATCACAGGCAGACCGTGACTCAGAGGAGGAACAACCCAAGCCTGCCCCAGTAGGCAGAAGGAGGCGTGCCCAGTATGCTTTGGCCTTGGCAAAGAGGCAATACATAACACATACATTGGCTCAGTAGGAACCCTGGAAATGACACCTCTCTCTGACCTGCACATATAGTAAAAGGGATGCCTAAGTTGACACTACCTGCCTCAAACATGTGCAGGGAGTGTAGTATGTGCATCCAACATAGGCAGCCCTGCAGCACCACCTGAGGCATGATTGCCATGTGTCAAGCAATTTAAGGTAGTGCTAAACAGCATTTACCACCAGAATCGCACACACCAACTAGTACAACTGTGGTCAATGTCGAGTAATATTGGGCAATGTCCAGCAAAGTTGGTGAATATACAGCAATGTCGGACAAGCCTGGTCTAAGTAGGGCATAGCAGAACAAAAGCCAACATGCTTATATTTGCTTAACTGGCTCTTAAGAAGTCTGGTCTGCTCAGTATGGAAATATAAAGCAGTGATGGGCCTCGAACCCAGGATACTGTACACCATAGTTAAAGTACTGAACCACTAAACCATGACAGCATTGCACCATTCAACCGGTATGAAGGAATGTTGATAAGTGTATGCAAAGTATCTCATGGAAACCCTGCAGGCACAGCATAATCCCTGTTGAGTTATGACACAAAGGTGAGTCCTGCAGTAAGAACAGAACTTGACTTCCAACACACATAGTATAAATGTTAATATTGGTCACGTTCACACACATCCACAAATGTAGTGGACTTCAGATCGCAACATACTGAAAGGTCACACTGGGCATGCTCACACACTTGAATAAATGAGACATATGTCAGGCAACAAAACATGGAAAGCCTGAACTGGGCATGCTCACACACTTAGGCCATGTCTGAGTACAGCAGTGGGTCACACATATCTGGCAGTTGCATGTGTTAACCCAGGAACCTCTCACTATCCAGCAATCCACCCTGTGCACACAGTTACATGACAACAGACACTTATATAATATAGTGGAACCCTGTCATGATCAAACATGTTCCGCAGATACCTAAGTTGTTCATAGAAACTGGGAAAGCAAAGACAATAAAGACCTGCAAACAGTATCAGCAATAAATAATGTGCATCCCGAGCAGAAGCATACGTTCAGAGGTCGATACTAGGCTATCTGCCCTAGGGTATGTACAAGCCTAGCCATAGTGGGTTTTGCTTTTGCAGCCCTGTCAGATTAATACACTGTGCCAGTGAATAGTAGGTCACACAAGATAGCCCATGTACGTTTAGGCTAGTGTGCTTCTGTCTAGCAGGGACACAGAAGATATCCCATGGGTAAACATATGATCACCCATACAGCCATCAAGATGTCCCCTGTAGGTGGTTAGTGGGTGGCTCTGCCTATGTGAAACTGTGATCACAATCTGGAGTGAGTGGAGGCCCTGGGATAAGAATCTGTCCATCAAGCATGTCCTATTAACATCTGTGCTGAGGTATATGTCCCTGGAGTGTGTAGCTACAATCGAGTTGGATATCCTGAGGTGGAGCATGTCCATTAATTCTGGGTTGGGTATTACTGCAAACAACAGGCACACATCATATCCGAGTAGGTGGTAAGTGACTGAGTAGAGCTGGAGTTACTGCATCTGAACTGTGCAGGTCATCTGTGTGAGTCCCTACATCTGCTTGGTGTGGAACCTATAGGTTCATAGGTTCATAGGTAGATACTAGGCTATCTGCCCTAGGGCATTTATAAGCGTAGCCAGAGTGTATTTGGCTTCCGTCTCCCTATTAGATTAGTCTATTGTGCCTCTGTAAATTAGGTCACAGAAGGTACCCTTTAAGATTAGTTTGCTGTGGCTCTGTCTAGCAGGGACACAGAAGAGATCCCAGGGGTGAATTTGCAATTTCCCATCCACGTGTCCAGAACTGGCTTGAAGAGGGTCAGCGAGGGGTTATGTCTAATATGAATTGGGATTCTATTCCAGAGTGAGGGGAGCCTCTGGGAAATGAATCTGTCCCTCCAGCATGCCCTTTTTATTCTTGTGCTGAGGTTTAAGTCCCTGGAGTGTGTATCTCTAAGGGACTTGGATATTTGAGGTGGAGCATGTCCATTACTTCTGGGTTTGACCTGGCTTTGTATATCAGGCATAGATTGCCTCTGAGTAGGTGGTAAGCAACTGAGTAGAGCTGGAGTTTCTTTAGTTGAGCTGCATACGACATCTGTTTGTAGCCCATGATCCTCTTGGAGAGGTACTTTTGGGTCTCTCCAGTTGCTGCAGGTGTCGGGTAAGGTACATCCCAAAAGGGCCATTGTATTTAAGTATGGGGCTGATGAGTGACAAGTAGATGGGCACAATGAGGC
>NC_056726.1:1182527975-1182580475 GCF_019279795.1 Protopterus annectens
CATAAACCGAGCTATTGGAAGCTGACATACACAAAACCCTACTAACTGTGGTATGTTCATGTGCAGATCATGGTTCCCAAACATGCTAGACTGTTTGCAAGGCAGCCACACAGGACATACTTCACTGAACACAGCTACACATGTCTCATATACACTTTGAATAGCCCTTTATTAACATCCCAGACACATGTAGTACGCACAAAACCAACAAGCTGTGCATAAATATGTGTTGACATACAAAGGAATGTCGATGTGTCCACAGATAGATCACACAAGGTAAGGATTATGAGTTCCTGTTCCAGCTGTTGACACATGACGACCCACATGGACCATTCCTGGAATGGCATAAAACAAAGTGTACACACATTACCATGTCCAGTCTAATGATGTCACCACCCTAGAAATACAGACAGAGAAGGGAAACCACCCAGTAAAGCAAATAGCTTGCTGCGCTAATGTGTCTTACTCTAGTGTCATAACCTAGTTAGATAGGGGTTTGAATCCTGCAAATGCTGACTGTGGGGGATGTGTGTGCAATTCCTCTTGAAAGGAGTGGCCTTTTTGAAGACTGGGAAAACACACTAAAGATGTACATTCCTCTTTGGAATGACTGATGATGTCACCACCCTAGAAATACAGACAGAGAAGGGAAAGCACCCACTAAAGCAAATAGCGCACCATGCTAATGCATCTCTTCTAGTATCATAACCTAGTTAAGTAGGGGTTTGAATCTTGCAAATGCTGAGTGTGTGTATGTGTGCCACTGCCTTTGAAATGAGTGGTCTTTTTGAAGACTGGGAAAACACACTAAAGATGTACATTCCTCTTTGGAATGACTGATGATGTCACCACCCTAGAAACACAGACAGAGAAGAAAAAACACCCAGTAAAACAAATAGCGCACCATGTTAATGTGTCTCTTTCCAGTATCATAACATAGTTAGGTAGGGGTTTGAATCCTGCAAAGTAGGGGGTGTGCATGTGTGCAGTTTCCTTTGAGAGGTGTTCCTTTTTGGAGGCTGATGGTTTGTGGGACAGCCACAGACTGTACCTGCTTGGCTGTACAAATCACTGTCTCCGGCCATGAACACAGTACCTGGGCCTGGCAGGGGTGCCATGGACGGTATCGGGTACCAACCCTGACTGGGTACTGTCATTAGAGGCAGAGATATGACGATTGGACCCATGTCCCTGCTGGGACTGCCCAGAGCCCCGTGCACATGGTCTACTGGGATGGACAATGGACAGGCCAGCCCCAGCATTGCTGGGGCTGATACTGCCACTACAGGAGCGGCTGTGAGCTGTGGGCCATCCGTGACCACTGCCAGCTGTTGCTGTTGCTGGCATGCATCCGTATCGATGTCGCAACTGTCCTGCATGGTCCTGGCTTGAGGAAGACATGTTGTGGAGGGCATCTATTGTCTCCCCCCAATGTCTATCAATGACCTCGGTGTAAGTCTGGATGGCACTGGCAAGGTCACAGATGCTGTATTTGATAGTGGTGTTATATGCCCTCTGCGCCCTAAGTCCCTGTCTGGTGTACCGTTCCATACATGCCTGAGCCTGCATTACAGCCCAGAACATAGGGTCATCGTAAGACCTGTGAGGGCACGCCTGCCAGGGGCAATACGTCCAGTGGTGCTCCCCCGAGAACCCCTGGACCTCCGCTTATGTGGTACCATTGCAGGTCTACGGCTATGGCTGCTGTGAGGGGATGCACGTGCCATGGGTACCACACTCTCCTGGTCAATGCCAACTATATGTTGTCCCTCCCCTATGGCCATTGGTGGTGAGGGATGTAATGGCAGTATGAGTGCACGCATGGATGGGGTTGAACGCTGTGTACTGTCGATTGGTGGACCAACGACAGAACCTGTCAAATCTCCCTGTGCCAAAATACATGTCTCATTATCACCACTATCCATGGCAGTGGCTTCAGGTCGCTGCTGCTTTCGCCAAGCCCTACCTCAGCACCTGTGAGAGGAAGACAGGAAACACACGTTACGGTCTGCACATGCACACATGCACACATGCACACATGAACACAGGCACACAGGCACACAGGCACACATGAACACAGACACACAGGCACACAGGCACACAGGCACACAGGAACACAGGAACACAAGAACACATACACACTCCTCACTACAGCAGGTACACACACACAACAGACTACCAAATCATACTCAATACTGGTTGAAGGTGGGTGACAGTATCACAAGACAAACAGTCATGCACATGTGTCAGCATGCAGAATAAGTGTTGCTCAAGTCCATGCAGTGTGAGTGTAGACAGCCATAGTTGATGACAGTGTACATGGCTGTGGTGCATGTGTGTACATGTTCAGTGATTGCCTACACCCTGGAACACAATGTGTACAAGGACACAACATTTCTGTGCAAGTATTATAAGCTCTGCAATGTCCTGTGCACCATCACACACATGTATACATACCATGACTTTGTGTGTTATCTGTGTGTCACATGGGTTTCCATGTCTGATTGCAGTGTCTGTGTCTGTAGCAGATAATTGTGGACACAGGTGTAGCACATGCATGCTATGTACACACACGGGATGGGTGGTGCATGTATACATGATGGGATACCAATCCTGGACATGGCCATTGTAACAGTATGGGGTGTAGTACCATTAACCATCATCATCATGCATCATGTGGTCACTCAAGGCCACTAAAGTATGCTAGACCACCGCCTAGCAGGCTGTACCTGAACCGCAGTTGGTATGTGTGGTGTGTGGATGACATGTGGGATACTGAAGTGTGACCTGCCAGTGTGTGTCCGGTTACACTATGTGTAGCATGTTGAGGTGTACTGCGCATGACAAACATGTTATGTTGTGTACATATGTGTCAACTATGCCTATCCAATGTGCAGTACAGTATTGCCACATTTGTGTCTGATGATCTGTGCATTGCATGTGAATGAGGCAGCTACTGACATTACTGAGATGTTTCACGTCTCACAGCAAACATGCACAGCATGCATTATGCGTAGGTGTGTTATGTGTACATGACCTACACCTCACCTATGACATGCACAGTTCAATACCAAGTTTAAAGTGTTAACACACTCACCAGCATGTAACGTCTGCCCTGCTGTCACACCAGAGGGACCTGCAAGAATATGACACAGTTTGTCAGTGGCCACACCTGTGTCATTGCTACTGTGAGTGTGCTAAACTACAGTAGAACAACAGGCATAGGTGTACAGATACTATTCACATTATCAGTATTGCACACAATAGGCAGCAAACTGCTAAACACAGTACACATCTCACACATGCATAATCTAACAATACAGGTAACAGTAGTCTACAGTTAGGGCATGTTACCTGCACGCTCCATGTCACTATGCTTGGTGGCTCCAGCCTCCATGACGACACATATGTGATGTTGTTGTTGCTGTAGGCCAGGGGCCACCACACTTAGCAGCAGTTCCTCCACTCTGGTGAGGGGGGGATGTATGGCCACCTCACCACCTGTGGCAAGCTGTTGTCTGTGGATATCAGACACACTATGCTGGACATGTCTGATTAAATCACTGCAATGATGGCGTACCTGCTCATATGTCCGGTTATGCATGCCTATGTCATTTACCCGACGAACAAGTTCTTGCCACAGTGCAGTATGCTCCTGCTGGTGCTGGCTGGCCCTTGAAAACAGCAGGGAATAGTGCTGTACCAGGCTGTGGTGGATTTCTTGTTCCTCTGCAGCTGTGTAGCAAGGGTTTCTGTGATGAGCCATTTGCCTGGAAGACGAGTAAACAATATGTGTGAGTAAGTCATGTGGCACACTTAACATTATACAGTACAGATATCAGTTAACTGCCATATATAGCATCTGTTCATCTGTCAGAGGATACACACATTCAATACAACATATCAGTGCTCAGCCCACAACTGGCTGACAGTGCCTGCCACACTCCATATGACACACCAGTATACACCAGTACTCGGCTCACTGTTTGGGATCCAATGCACAGCCTTGCCAGAGGGGTACATATCAAGCTGATGCATGCAGATATATGTCATCCATTGCAATGAATGTGAAGTACAGTTACAGTATAACCAGTAACCTACCATAGTTGTTGATGCCATACCCCTACCTAACATATGTGCACAGTTGTTAATATAGCTGGCATACTGCTGTAACAGAGTACACATTTTGCTAGGTATACATGCAAACCCTGCATCACACATGTGATTGCAGACATGGTACAGGCATCATTACACACACACATCAGACATTCATACCATACACAAATGTATGCTAACACAGATGAGCATTTGCTATGTACCTTACAGTACTGGGTGCTCCTACTTACAGATACCTATGCCTGAGGAATGTAATCTGTGCAGACTGCAGGAAACACACAAGACAGTGTTACCAGGGAATGTGAACATACACCATACTATGCTGTTTACGCCTACAGATTCAGGTGGTACAACAGTTCTAATGTTGGATGGAGTCACCAGCAGTACCACTTACTGAGCACACATGTATTGCGTCAGCCTATGATGGGACACCACAGTCGTACACAAGGACCTACATCACAACATATACCATCCTACTATGTCTGCATACCAATAACTGACACATCTTTCTCTGGCCTCACACGTAGGACACAAACGACCATGACGGAAACAACCTCACTACTAACTATCACACCGTCACAGACCTTGCACACATTCACTGTCACACTCATTCCACCTCACATAGCTGGTATTGCACTGTGTACATGTCTGTGTGCATTGTGTCATAAGTAGGTAATACGCTATTGTCCCTGGGGCCTACAGCAGCCTAGCCTGTGACACACATGTAATTAGATTTCACTTCCTCCTGTCAACCGGATTCACAGAGATGATTCCCAGGGCGTGTTACCTATCCCCCAGACAATCATCAGGGGTATGTCTGACATCTGCTACTGAGGAGCCTTGTTTGTTCATGCTGGGTGGTTTACTCCAGAGTATGGCATATTTGCCAATAGGAGCATATCCCTCCAGCATGTGCTGTTTAGTGATGTTGCGTGCACTAGGGACCTAGGCCGTGTAGCCCGGTGGGATTGTGAGTTGTTGACATGGTGGTTGTCTGACTGCTATGGGTGTGGCATGCCTCTGTATGTTTGGCAGAGGTAACCTCTGGGTGGCCGGTATACAACGCACTGTAGCTGTGGTTATGTGAGTCAGTCTGCATAGGGTATGTGTATCAGGGCAGTATTACCCTTTGTGAGGTATGTCTGTGGACTTTCCACTTGCTGTAGGTGTCATGTGAGCTACATACAACATGGGGCATTGTGATGAGTACAGGGGAACACTACCCTATATTTCCGTACATGACACATAATTTGTGATTACACATACCACGTAGACAGATTACAAGACTAGTGTGGCACTGTGAATATCAAAGGGGAGGCTACTGTCCACCTGTGTCCCATGTTGCCTTCTGACATCTTCAGTGTTAGTCAGGCAACCACCTATCTGGTAGTTAGTGGGTAAAGTGTTTTGGAATGGGGTATGGCACTGCAGTATCAACACTGGTGTTCAGTCCATGCCTTGGTCACCAGGCACCTGTTGCAATACGTCTGACCCTGTGTCTCCCTCTCTCACTATATATATATTTATATATCTATGTATATTTATATACATATACATTTATATATCACTCTATATATACATATCTATATATATATCTATCTATATATCTATCTATATATATATATATATATATATATATATATATATATATATATATATATATATATATATATATATATATATATATATATATGTATATATATATAGATATATACACATACTTGTAAACAGCCACTGCCGTACATATACATGCACATATATGCAGATATACTGCCCACCTTTCACGGTGGGAATATCAATTATGGAACAGTTGAGAGACATACGATTATGTAATAATATTGCACAGTGTTGTGCAGAATGCATTTCGCTATCCTCAGGCCGTATAGCTGTAGCAGACCTCACTGGCTGTAACTCAGTCCCACAGCATTTAACATGACATATACCTGAACTGCTTGCCGTTTTCAATGCCACACACTACAGCCTACATAGATATGTGCACATAGCAACCTTCAAATACATATATATGTCCAGCCTTCACTAACAGTTGCAGCATGTCCCTTGCCCTATGCACATCTGCATATACATATAGATATGGACTGCTACCACATAAGGAGTGTTCACAGAATGTAGAGTACCCTTCAGACACATCATTCGGATGCCAGCAAATACATCTGTGTTACATACCTTACCTTTGTAAGTCTCACCTCAGTCTGTTGTACCTGTTGATGTTTTTTATTTTTATTTATTTAGGTTGGTGTCCTCCACTGCCTCTGTTTGTTTTAATTTTTGTTTTGGTTGGTCAGTGTCTCCAACCGCCTCTGTTTTTTTTTATTTGGTTTGGTCTCTCCAACTGTTTGTCTGTGTGCCTGTCTCTCTCGCTCGTTCTCTCTCTCTCTCTCTCTCCAGTTGCTGCAATGATATTATTGCATGTGTGGACAGCAAGTACAGGCTGCTTTTGTAGGTATCTGCACATGTGCATGTGATGGCCTCTGCACCAATTGGTCACGACATTTCGTGCAAGTATTATAAGCTCTGCAATGTCCTGTGCACCATCACACACATGTATACATACCATGGCTTTGTGTGTTATCTGTGTGTCACCAGTTGGTGCCCACCATTTAGTAATTGCATGCAGCCTGCTGTGTGGTAATTGCAGTTCTCACTGTGATTTCATGACACTGGTATAAAATTATAGGTTAGGTAGGTGTAGGCCTTTCAGTTTTGCAAGGTGGGGACCATGCTTGTTTGCTGTGGACACTGTTGTGTCAGTCAGAAGGTTGGTATATGTCTCATATCTGAAGCTGGGTTGTAGCCAGTGACATGCATGTTGTACTAAAACCTGACTGTTGCTTCTTCAAGTACACTCTTCTCAGTGTGTAAGTTTACTCACACCTCCTAATGCTAACACTGGATACATGGGAGTATGTACTTTCTTTTGGAATTAGGGTATTAACTGGCATACAACAGTAGTTATTGCAATGTATTCCTATGGCTTTCCTATTTTCCCTTTATATTCAGTCCTTGTAATGCATGTCATATTTCTTTATTGCAATGTATTCCTATGGCTTTCCTATTTTCCCTTTACATGCACTCCTTGTAATGCATGTTATATTTCTTTCAGCACCAAGTTATGGTTTATATGCTGTGGCTTAGTGGTACATCATGCAGACTGGTGAGTCTAAGGTGTGGGGTTTGAGACTGATAAGGGTATTTTATTTTGCTGCTGAGCAATACAAGGGCCTTGTCATACAGAGTGACAAAGGCACTTTGAAGCAGTTGTAAGCGAGTTGGCGCTGGTTTGCAAGACGCTTAGCGAAGATTAGTGTATTTTAGCAATACTAAGCTAAGCTTAGCTTAGCTCATTTTATGTTAGCAATAGTAAGCTAAGCTTGGCGGAGCTCATCATATCTTAGCAATGCTAAGCTAGGCGCACACATGCACACACTGGTGCAAACCCACTTACTACTGTTTACAAGTGCTCACTCCCGCTAACCGCCACACTCATGTCTTTGACAGAAAAGTAAATGGGGAGATAGGAATGTGGTGATAAAGGGTGCTCAAAGAGGTGAAGACAGTAGGGAAAATAGCTTATGGGTGTGGAGAAGGTCCATAGCTTCCCATTTCTTTACCAGCAACAGCTGTACATATGCAATACATTAGGTGGGATATTTGAAACCTTCCACCCCTGAGAGAGTGGTGAGGACATCTAAGTATGTTGTACTACCAATTATGAATATCAGGCACATGCACTGTTTGTGAACAGCTATACTGTCATTAGTACGTTACCCACATCTGAACAGTTTGTGGTTTGTGTTGGCATTAGCACAGTCTGCTCAGGACGACTGGACATATTTCTGTACTGTGTATGCCTATCTACACCCTTGGTTGTGCCTGACTACACTGGTATATAGTACCTTTGGGTAGGGGTGCAGAACTGCAGTGTGCATTATTTATTATTGTGTGATGTTTATCTTGCTGAACATGCAGAGTTGCTGTGTACCTGTAAGTCTATGAAGGCTTGTAGTCTGTCTGAGTAGCTCCCACCTGTGGACATATCCAGATGGTAGACAGAGGTCAGCCTAGTATTCTTTGACTGTGCACCACAGCAGTCTTTTCAGCACCTGAACAATGGCATTGTCACAGGTGGTTGCTAGCAGTAGATGGCTACATCTTTTGCTATTTCTGTGTTGTACCTCTACATAAGGGCATGCTTGTTGAATACATTCTACAGCTATTGGCAGAGTGTGTAACAGCAGACAAGCTGATATGCCTGTGTGTTTCTGACTCTTCCAGGCCTCAGATACTCTCATGTATATATTTGAACAGCCTCAGGGAAAGGTACATATAAGTGGGATACACCTGTGATATAGTTCTGCCATTTTTCAGTTCAGACTTTGGGTGATTCAGAGCATTTCTATTACTACACCTTTTCTGATGTCCAAGCGGTGTCTACTCTCACTTATTGACATTTGTTATGAAGTGAGATTCAATACCTTTCTGCCTACTGTTAGTACATTTCACAGGGAGTCAGAGGGGCACAGCTAATATTTGTTTACTAATCAGGGTCATCACTGTAGAGCAGTCACTGTTGGGAGGTCTAGCCTGTGACCTATGCTAATATGCCAGTGTGTATCTTGTTCTGATACTGTGTGGGGTTTGTAAGCTGCTACTGTAACCTTATTCCATACTAGCATGGCTGATTCTCTTTTCACAGTCATGTCATGCAATTCAACAACACCTGTTGGTTAAGGCCCACAGTACAAGATTTGTGTTATGGCATTCCTATTTTCCCTTTACATTCCCTCATAGTAATGCATGATATATTTATTACAGCACCAAGTAATTGTATATCTGCTGTGGCTCAGTGGTAATTCAAGCAGTCTAGTGTGTCTAAGGTCTGGGGTTTGAGACTAACAGGGTTATTTTATTTTGCTGAGGAGCAGACTACAGGCCTTGCCATACAGAGTGACTAAGGCACTTTTAAGCAGTTGTAAGCGGGTTTGCGCAAGTTTGCGCGATGCTTAGCTACGTTTAGCTAAGTGCACACAAGCGCATACCCGCTGACTACTGCTTAAAAGTGCTTACTCCCGCAAACACCAGCCCCATCCCCTGCAGTGCTTCCACCCGAAGGTGTCCCAGGGCCACCGGAGGAGGAGGTCCCGGGCTGGGCACTGGTGCCAGGTGCAATCGCCAGCTGAGGTGGGAGAGGTGGGTCCGCTGGGACCCGCCTTCCCAGTTGTCCTATGTTTAGCAGTATTTAATGGCATTTTGGGTTAGTAACAAACAACACCATTCCAAATTAGTTGTAACAGCATGCATTAGTATTCCCATTAACCAAACACACATGAATTCCAAACGTTGAACAGTAAGCATAACACATGCATATTTAGAACAACAGTGGACATTCCAACAGCATGCAGGGTTGATTGGTGGCAACAGGCCATCAGGTTTGGATATGTGAACAGGGCACATGCATCCACGTACATGCAGATATGTATAAACCAACAGGACAAATGTCCATAGGAATTAATTGTGAATACACATACCCAGATTGGTGTGGAATGGCATCATTTGTGAACATAACATAGGGTGGTAAAATATTACATTAACAACTTAAATTACCTATACGTATACTGTACATTCCTACTAGATGCAGATATATATCCTCTACATGTATTAGTACAGTTCCCTGTATGTAACCTTAGAAATGTTGGTGATGGAGATGTTACTGCTACATTAATATACATTCCATTTGTATTCATATATGTTCATATCTGGCTGTGTTCAGGTAAAGTATCCTGCTACATTTGAGCAGTTACGTACAGTTCTAGCAACACACTAACATTTGTGGGATCACAAGCACAAGCTGCTGATGTACCGGATTAACATTTACCTGCTATACATGAAACAGATGAGGACTATAAATATTCTTCTGTGATACTGGCATTCCCATCAGCCAGTTTATATGGGCCTAGACAACTGTGGATGTTTAGCATTTCATACAACCATACTATCTCCATAATGCAAGGGTACAACAACATATCCAAAATGTGGGACAGACACAGTCCAGGTATTGTACTTTATTAAAAACATTTCACTCGGTTGTGGTTGTCTCATTCATTTCATTATGTAGTGCATGCAGTATACCTTTATTCCAGACTTCTTACACCTTTATTGGCAGCTTCAAACTCTTTCTCACACTCTCTCACTTATTTTATATTTACATTCCAGGATGGTACTTAATTCCAGGCTTTATTAACATTTATTACTGGGTTACAACAATCTTTTCCAGCTGACTCACTTATTTCATATGACAGTATATACAAGGATGTATTCAAGACTTGTCTATCCTTTATTGATGGATTAGAACACGCATTTTCAGGCTGAAGCAGTTATCTGGTATTACAATACAGGTGGAAACTCTATTTGAGACTTGTTTACTCTTTATTAATGGATTACAATACTCTTTTTCAGGCTGCATCACTTAGCTGATCTTAGAATACTAACAGAAGCTTTATCCTAGGCTTATTTGACCTTTATTACTAGGTTACAACACTGAACTATTTTACAGGCTGTCTCACTTATATTCTATAATAATACCAGCTGAATAATTACTAACCTGTCTGGTGGCGCAGCCTTAACAGCCTATCAGCATAGGCTTGCCAATTCACGGAACGAACACCTGCAGCTGTAATATAAATGAAGGGATATTAGAACATACCTATCCATACTATAGGCTAGGATAGCATTTCTTACATACTTAATTACATGGATACTTAGTAGTGGGGCATTGGGCATATGACGGGCCTCCTGGATCCATCTATTCAGTTGGTCCTCCTTTTGATGCTTCAGGTCTGCATAGTGGTGACGGACCTGCTCACCAGTCCTGGGAATGCCTGTGACACTGGTAAGATCATGTGCCAACTGGTTCCACGCCTCTGCCTTGTATGCTCCCCATTGAACCTGGCCCTGCATGAGTCGGCCTTCATGTTGGTGGACTAGGAGCCAAACCATATATTTAGACTCCTCAAAGCCCCACCTTTGTGCTCTAAAGCGATTACCCTCTCCAACGCCTGCCATCCTGACTGCAAGTGGGTACCACAATCAGTTATGGCGAGTATTCCCACCTATGGGGCTTAAATATTCCACATTTCCCACACTTTTTTGTGATTGGCCATTTTTGAGAATTCTAAGCTGACTGCAGACCTGCTTAGTAATGGTTAATCTACCATTTCTATGTATATGTATGCTAATAGTGGATGATTCTCCTAAGTTGTCATGGCTTAGTGGTTCTGTGGTTTGATTTGATGCACAGGGTCCTGGGTTCGAACTTTGTCACTCTTTTATTTTAATACTGTCTAGACAGGCTAGGGGGTGTGACTGCATTTAAGCAACTTAGCTCTACGTTGCTCCACAGTGCCCTACGGTGCCCTGGTTGTCGCGGCGTGCATGTCCGCCCAAACACATTGCGCTGGGTAAAGCGTTTTTAAATGTTGGGCAACTCTATTGCGCTGGGTAAAGCACTATTACACTATGGACAACTCTGTTTAGCTGGGTCAAGCACTATTAAACTATGGGCAACTCGGTTTAGCCGGATAAGTGCTATTAAACTATGGGCAACTCTGTTTAGCTGGTTAAAGCGCTATTAAACTATGGGCACCTCTGTTTAGATGGGTATAGCGCTATTAAACTATGGGCACCTGAGTTTAGCTGTGTAAAACGTCGCTTAACGGAAGGCAATTATATATCTGGGTCTTTTCAAAATATATATTTTGTTCGCTGATACATTGGCCATGTCACTGCTTTAAATAAAATTTTAATCATATTTGTCTGGCATTATTTCAAATACTGATTTAAAACATAAATAAGAAGGGGAGTGGTGGGACTCAAACCGTGAAGGCCTTCTCTTTGTGCATACACTCTACCATTACGCTATT
Organism: Protopterus annectens; assembly: GCF_019279795.1. NCBI lineage: Eukaryota > Metazoa > Chordata > Ceratodontiformes > Protopteridae > Protopterus > Protopterus annectens. Next base: position 1,182,540,029 of record NC_056726.1, read on the forward strand.
GCTATTTGGATTAATTTGCATAAGTAGTTCTTATATGCTCTTCAATGTCACAATTGCTAACTGTGGTTAAGCAATGGGCACACCCACGCAAACAAGCGGAAATACGGGCAGCTATATCGTGGCTTTAAAAAAAAATTTTTTTTCCAGCTTTTTTAACTCTGATGGGGGTTTACAGTGTCAGGGAGTGTGGTGTTGGGTGCAAGTACATTTGAGCGGACTCGCTCTTATCTGTTGACATTATGCTTTTTAAAAACTTGCAGGGGCGTGGACTTTTAGACTGCTCGGCAGTTGGACACGCCCCATGCTTGCCTACTCAGTCCGTGTAAGAGTTATGGATGAGTCAGTGTGCCCTCATGAATATTCATGGAATGCTGACATTATACCGTTCAACTGCAGCCTCCGAGTAAGACATATTAAGTCTTACACGGAGTTTTCGTGAATCCGGCCCACCATGTTTATACTATATATAGCTGTTTTTAAAATAAATAGTACATTTTTACTATTACGTATATAGAAGAAAACCCACTTTGACCTACCTGCACTTGTGTAAAATGTTGAACTCTTACGTCATTTTGAATAACACATTACTATTTTGCAGTAGTTAAAGAAACTTTTTGTTTTGAGAGTACATACTTAAAATGCATTCTCATTTCAAGTAATCACTAATGATAGTTTATATCAGTTGATAATTGAGAGAAGTAGTTGTAAAGTTATATTTTGAGGCAGCTATTTTGGAAACAGTCTTTTATTTCTTCTTTCTAGCATCAGTCCAAGGATTTGTTTCTTTTATTCTTTTAAGAGAAGGAGACCTCTATTCCATTTCTTCTGGGAATAGTAATTATATTGTTTTTAATGAATAATGAAGCTTCTTCTAAGTCATTAAAGGTTCTCATCTCATTGGCAAAGAAAATGTTTATCTTGGCTGGATAGGCAAGCTGTGCCTTAATGTTATTTTGTTTTAATAGTTTTATTATTGGCCAGACCTTCTTTCTTTGTTCTGTTATTCTTGTAGAATAATCATTATCAGACCTTATCAGGCTTTGATTGTATTTTAAGGGTGATTTTCTCCAAGCAGATTTTAAGGTTAGTTCCTTGTCCAGGAATGAAAGAAGTTTTATGACTATCCTAATGTTATTCCTCCTTTCCCTGCTTTCTAAGTCATCTACCTTGTTAAGCAGCCATGCATTCTGATTAAGCATGTATTCTTTTTGTGCCTCTTCATCCTTGAGTCTCCCTTCAGTGTCATTTACAGCTGTCTCTGTGTTGGTTATTTTTATTTGATGTTGTTGTAAAAGTTCCTTGAGAGTATCAGTCTGTTTTTGAGAATTTAATTGGAGGTTTTCTAAGTCATCTTTAAAACCATCCATTTTGAGTGAAAGTTGCTGTAAGGTAGTTGTCATTAATTGTATTTCTCTCTTCAGAGCAGCATCTGGATGAGAATTCCTTGAGTTGTTCATTTTCAGTAACTCAAAATATCTCCAGGTTTCTTTGCCAGGAAATTTGTTATATAACCCGACAAAATTTGATAATTATATAGATTAGATGTTTATCTATAGATGTATGACCCTTTTTCACAAAAATAATAAAATTTCCCTATATTATTTTACTAGTTTATGCAGCTTTAACATTTCACTGCTTTTAGCTGCCATCTAGGGTCCGCCCTTGGTGACTGATATTTCTGATGTCCAAATGAAGTTTATTCCAAGATTGGACTGAGGAGTAGCTGTAAGGATTTTGTCCTATTCTAGTTTTGGCTTGTGCATTTGAAGAATGTTTTGTACAACACTTTGTAGGGATCTTGGCAGGGAGTAGAGCGAGACAACTTTGGCAATGTTAGGACAGAAGGATGGTAGATACAAAATACAATGAATCATTTGAAGCTGAGAGGGGAAGCAGATTGTGTGGAAATTCTAGCCAGTTTAACCTTTTAAGAGCAATCAGTGGTGCGAGTGGTAGGAATGATGAGCAGTGAATCTAGCAATTTTATTTTAGGTGGTTTCTAGTTTTCTTAAGAGAGTAGATTGAAGGTTAATGAGAATTTGTGAAGTATAGAATAGGCTGGGAGAAGGTAGGTATGGGATAGGGAGATTTATTTATTTCCAGTTTGATTACTGGGGAAGTCCACTGGGCCGAAATGACCCATTTTCAGTAGAGGCCCAGGGAGAAAAGCTCCAAGATGCATTATACAGTTAAGATACAAGTGATACAAAAATATAAAAGATAACATTATGTAGAACAGTTACAAATTAACACATTTGATATCATGAATATTTAACAAAGTGAACTGAGAGTGAAGTTAAGGGTCATACAGTTTCATTTGAGGAAACACTCCTGTATTAGAGTTGGAAACAATGTACATACGAACATTTACAAAAAAAGAAATTGTGGATACACTTTACATGCACACATTTAAAATGGGATGCTATTTACAATATTTACAAGGTTGAGTCGTGTGAGAGTAGCTATAGGAGTTGTCGAGATCTTAGAGAGAGAGTAGCAATAGGAGTTGTCTAGAGATTAGATAAACTCATAGGAAGATATCTATAAAAGTTTTAGAGAGCTTCAGAACCAGAGAAAGAACCTCCTGGGGGCATATGCTTAGCATGGATTAGGTAGGGTGAAGGAAGGTACATTTCCATTTAGTAGACAGGTGTTTGAAAAGCTGGGTTTTGAAGTTTTCTGAGTTTGGTATGGTTCTTAGTGTGGATGGAAGGGAATTCCATTTTTTGCCTAGTGAGTAAGAGAGGAGAAGTTGGCCAGCAGGATGTTTAGATTTGTGGATAGCAATTAGATTCTGATGTTCAGATCTTAGAGTTAGAGTTTGGCTTTATTGGATAAGAATTTTGTATTCCTGTAAAGGAGTCCCAGTATTTGGTGTTTTTTTTTCATGTTGTTGAGAACATGCATATTAAAATTTGAGATGGTTGCCTATGATGACCACTAATAGCTTAGTATGTTATTCCACTGTGATAGAAGTGTTACTGAGGGATGAGATTGAGAAGGAAGATTTAATTTGGTTCATAGTTTTGGGAATGTAAAGCAGGAGTTTAGCCTTTTTTGGATTTAGAATTAGTTGGTTCTTGATGAGTCACTTTTCAATAGATAAGAAGGATTTATGTGTCCTAGTATTTAATTCAGAGAGGGAATCTGCTTTGGTGATAACTGTGGAGTCATTAGCATATTGCAAGAGTGATGAGTGTGGGCAAGATGTGGACAAGAGGTTGATAAAAATATTAAACATTAGTGGGTCAAGGACTGATCTTTGAGGTACACACATTATGACAGGTAGAGCAGGATTAGTGGCAGTAAGCCTTTTAACAGATTGAAATCAGCCAATGAGGTAACTAGCAAACCAGGAAATAATGGAGGTGGACAGGTTTAGTTCAGAGAGCTTGTTCAGAAGGACTGGGTGGGAGATGGTATTAAACACCTTTGAGAGATCAAGAAATAGGCCTGAGACAAGTTTTTTTGGTCTCTTTCTTGCGATATAGTATTTACAAAGGAAATGAGGGCATTGGAGGTGCTATGTTTAGGGCAAAAGCCATGCTGTGTGTGTGCGTGGGGGGGAGTAAGTAGGTTATCTTGTAAGAGAAAGTGAGGGATTTGTTTGTATATGTATTTCTCTAGAATTTTTGAAAAAGGGGATAGGATTGCAATAGGCCTGAAGTTGGCAAGTTCAGAGGAGTTATCTCCCTTCTGGAATGGTAGGGTGAAGAATTGTTTCCAAATTGTGGGTACTTTAGATTCAGTAATGGAATGGTTGATAAGCATGGAGATGGAGAGGGCTAGAGAGCTAACAGCTTTTTGGAGAAAGAGTGGAGGTAGATTATCAATGGAGGGGAGCAGGGTTTAAGCTTTAGAAGTAAGGATTTAATGTAGTTGGCAGATACAGGTTTCAAGAAAAGGCCTGAGAGGAGGTTGTAGGGTGTGGGAGTTTCAGGGGGCTGTTAGCACTTGGGTTGGAGTTGGTTTGTAGTGATAATTTTCTGATAGTGTCAACGAAATAAGAATTCAAATTGGTTGCAGTTTCAAGGGGTGTGCTATGGGCATGGTTGAGGGGAAGAGGTGTTACCTAGATGCAGAATTTGGTTGATAGCATGCCAGAATTTTTTTGGGTTAGTTAAGTGTACAGTTGGAAGGTTGTTATAGAAGTTCTTCTTGTCATTATAGATGGATTTCTTGGTAACGTTGTGAAGTTCTTTATATTGCTGGAAGTGGAAGGGGAACTTGTTTTTGGATCAGAGCCTCCAAGCATTGTCTCTTTTTTGCATTAAGGAGTGGATGGAGTGTGTAAGCCAGGGGGATATGATAGATTTAACTTTAACAGTATGCAAGGGAGTAAAGGAGTTAAGAATGTTAAGGAATATGAAATTGAATTGTAGTACAGCATCATCTGGCCGTAGGTGTCTAAAGAAGTACCAGTTAATGACAGAGAGATGGCTGTTTAGCATAACAGAGTCAAATTTGGACAGTTTGCAACAAGTTATGTGGTCTAACATGATGTGGTGAGAGTTTGAGGACTTTGACTGGTCACTAAGAGCATCAGGGAGTGTTTCAGGGAAGTGATATTTTTGGGGATGTGAGACTAGTATCCTGTCAAGAAGAGAAGTAGAATTAGTAGATTTGTTGGTGTGAGTAGGAGTGGAGATTGACTAGGAAAAGCCATGTAGATTAATACAGGAGCTAGACTTATCTGAGGAGAGGGACAGCAAATTAATGTTGACATTGCCCAAGATTATAGTTTCATAAGGTAAGTGTTGAGTCAGCCAGGACAGAATATTTTCTAGTACAGGGATATTGTCACCAGGGTGCATGGAAATTGCAGCTATGGTGATTACATTGTGGGCATTGATTTTGCAGTTGGCAATTAGCAGTTCAGAGGCTGGTGATAGCTAGGGGGTTACTGAAAGGCGGTTAGAGAACTAGATAGTGACTCCTCCACCTTTTTTCTGGGATCTATTAAGTCATAGGATGTTGTACGCTGGAGTAGGAAGTCTTTGTCAGGAATGTGGAGATTCAGCCAAGTTTCATAGAGAGTACTTATATCAGGTGAGTGATGGGACATCCAAGCTTAGAATTCATTGACTTTGTTGACTATACTTCAGTTGTTCATGGAATACAGAGAAAGATGTTTTGTATGACTGTAAGGCTGAGGAGAGGTAGGGTATTCGGGCATAGAGGAGAAGGGAGAGGGGATATCAAGTCCAGGGATAGGATGGATGTCGCCAGACTGGAGCAGGACACAGTGAGTAGGAAAAGAGTTGTGAGGAGGGGGGAGAAGGTTATAATACTTCACCTCACTTTTAGGGGAAAAAGAGGAGCAAGGATGAATTTGTATTCTAAGAATATGGAGAGTTATAGTAGGGGTAGATGAGGCTATCAGAAATGAGTATGGGAATTATGGACTAACTAAAGGATAGATGGAGGTTGGTGATGGATAGTGAGGTTTTAATTGAGTATTGTAGGAGGAGAAGTTATAAAAGAGAATTAGGGTGGAGGTACAGAGGAGTGTTAGAAGCAGGTTGTCAATTAGCATAGTGGAGAATGGGATAGGTGGGGATGGAAGTAGGCCAGGCTATAGGTGAAGAGGTATAGTCTGGAAAATACAGGATGAAGAGTAGTAGCTAATAATTTTTAAAGAGGTGGGATTTATAGTGCTTAGTAATGTATGTAGAGAATGGGGTTAAAGATATAGATTGTAAGCAAGAAATAGCAGAAGTATATTTTTAATTGTGTTGCTAAGGTGAATATGGTGGGAATGGCCAGGCAATTGTACTAATTCAGTGGGAGGAGAGAGACTATTCAGGTAAGGTTGGTTATTTGGGGTAATTGGAAGTAGAAGTGGGAAGTGGAAGAGAGGGGTTTAGTGAGACAAGAAAGGGTAGTCTGAAATCGGGAGAGGATCCGTAGAGTGGTAGGTATGATAGGGTTTAAGTAAGTGAATTAGGTAGGCAGAGAATAGAAGTGAGGGGTATGAAGAAGAGTGGCCTATTGGAAGGGAGGGGGTGGAGGGGAGATGCTATGGGGGATTGGAATCAGGGGGTTAAGTAAAAAGGAAATGGATTCTAGGATGGGTGGCAATAGGGGTAGGGTAGGGGAGCGGATTGAGCCCAAGTGAAGCGAGGGTGAATAGAGCAGGCAGATACAACCTTGAAGATTTCCAGGCAGAGAGAAAAAAAATCAGTCAGACAAGCTACACTGGGTAAGTAAGAGGAAAACCTTAAATTAAGTGAAAGTGTGGTGGGTGTGTGTGGGTATTGGAGATGGGAGGCCAAATAAGATAGCAAGAAGGGAGCAGGTAAGGCCATTGTCTTAAAAAAAAGGGGGCTACAGGGAAAGAGGGCAGCAGGAGGTTTGGTGATGTGGTCTGATCAGAGGGGAAGTTCTCAGCTTTAGTTTTGACTGACGAGATTCATAAGTGGGAAAAACAAGACCAAGTCAGGAAAAGAAAAGCAACTAGAGGAGAGCAAGAATATAGGGGGATGTGAATAATAAAGAGGAGGGATTTGGTTGGGGAATAAAGTACAGAGAGGTAGAAGAGTGTTACAGGGGACAACAGGTAGGTAAAGAGAGGAAAGAGAGGGAGGAAGGAGAAAATGGAAAGAGGTAGAGACAAGAAGAGAGGAGAATTACATATAAATTACACATTCCAACACAGATAGCAATATTCTGAACTTAAGATGCGTTAGTTATATATGCAGCTAGAGCTAATGCTTATGAACTAGGGTCACAGAGTTACTCTATTCACTATTCAACAGTATTATGTCATGTTTAACAATATATGCATAGAATTTAACCATACAGAATACAGCAACCTGTCTGACACAAGATAACCATAAAGGTATACAGTAAAAGATACCGTACGGCAGGGCTAGGTTATTAAAGATCACATGGACCCATTTGTACTGATTAAACAATCGCTTTGGAAACTAAGTGATTTCCTCAAGTCTGTTCAAGTTGTACAATTCAGCAGTTTTTTTCAATTACAGTGGTAGTCTTGCACATTAAGCAGTACAAAGTCCAGCAGCCTTGTTGTATCAGTGACTATCATATGTCACTAAGGCAAGGAAAACGAGTTAACATGCGACTGTCTGTTTAGCCTAGTGACACAACTACAACAATAAAAAAGTACATTGGATGATGTATGTAGTGAAATACACTGTAGACAGAGGCAATTTTAGCTGTTAAGTACAATAAATCGAGTATATGTATATGAGTAAGCAGTGTGCTGAGAGCGCTACAGTGTCAGTCTGTACCTTTTCACTTAGAAAGCATTTTTGAGACAAATGAGCAAGTTACACCAAATATCCTGCTGTTGCACATCACCAGGCCTGACTAGCTACAAGGGGAAGGCAGGGAGTAGAAAAGATGGTGCCAAACGCCTGTCACTGTTTTTCAATGCCAGGTGGCATTATGGGAGGGAAGCAAAAAATGAAATCAAAGTAGAGGAGATGGATGGTAACCTGTGAGTGCCACAGTACTCTTATGAATACTTATCCTAGAGGTTATTGTACACAACGGTCTCCATTTAGAGCAAACCTTGAAGACTTCCATGGAGAGAGAAAAAAACAATCAGTCAGACTAGCTACACTGGGTGAGTAAGAGGAAAACTTTAAATTAAATTTAAATGCTTAGCCAGAAAAGTATGGTGGGCAGTGTATGGATACTGGAGATAGGAGGCCAAATAAGATAACAAGAAGGGAGCAGGTATGGCCAGTGTCTTAAAAAAGGGGGGCTACAGGGAAAGAGGGCAGCAGGAGGGATGGTGATGTGCTTCATCCCAAGCAACATAGATTACTTAACTTAAGATTTATACAGGGGTAGACACACAGAAAAGTGAATATAAGTAATGGATGACCGTCCTTGTAAGGCAGAATGATTTTTCAATGGGCTGGTCAGAGGGGAAGTTCTGAGGTTTAGTTTTGATTGAGGAGATTCAGGAAAGCTAATGCAAATAATGGATGGCCATCATTGTAAGGCACAGCTATTTTCAGCGTTCTGGTCAGAGAGGAAGTTCCAAGCTTTAGCTTTGACTATAGACTGGATTCTCCTTCCAGGCAGCCCTCTCGCTCTTCTAGGATACTCACTGTAGAAGGTGTGGAGACAGTAGTGAGACAGATACTTTCAGTGCAGAGCAACCCAGTTGTTGCATCGGCTCCTAACCCTTCAGGTCAGAAAGTCCATTATATCTAAGGCACCACCTATAACTCTTCCTCCTCTGACTCCCTCTGTGGATTTGGAGCTATTGGATCTGAGTTCTCCAGGCCCATCTCCTTTGTATTCAAGGATCAATGTATCCTCAGATCTGAAGCTTGCTGTCAGCTCCTCTGTGCTATCAGATCCAGAGAGCTCTCAGAGACAATTCTACCCTATCAGATCTGAGATGTTTCAATTGGCTCTGAGGGTTTCAGTGCCATCTCTACACCTCAGAACTTTGGCAAGGGTTAGTTTGGCTCTGACTTCTGCCTCAGGGCACCTTTCCTTGGAACAAGGAAGCACCAAGGATTAGAAAGCCCTCCTTTCAGACCCGGGGTCCTATCCATCTCTGGGAAGGTCAGTCTTTAGGACTTTGGAGAGAGCCATGTCAGTGTCCATGACCCAGATGGATCCTATCCCCTTGGGTCCCATATCTTCTCCTGCTCTGCATCAAGACTGTCAGCTAAATCTCCCACAGGGACAGCCAGTATCAGAACCTCAGGAAACCCAACTGGGTATTTCTACCTGTTCTGATACCTCCCCAAATTATCCCACTGAGGAGGTCCCATAGAAGAGGACATGTAAGAGGAAGCATCTGGACTCTGAATCTGTCACCAAAGACACATATTTTGAGGAGAGTGATGGGTCCCCATGGTCACCTCCTGCAGACATCTCATTCAGAGACATCCTCGAAATCCTAAAACAGGGAGGTGGCTGGAAGCCCAGCAATCCTTTGTCAGAGGAATCTGTGCTCCTGGATATGTTTGGTACTGGCCCATCTATGTCTTGGGTGATTCCACCTGCCGAGGAGCTCCTCAAATTGGTCTTGCAGTGGGCATGGAAGGAGCCTGACATTATCAAGCTCATACCAAGGAAGATGTGGATAGACAATTATGTTTCTATCTGCACAGGACAAAATATATCAGAACGATTAATTGTATCTTTTGCTGATTTGAAATTGGGATCACCTGAATCTAAAGTCACCTTAGCTAGATGGCTTACTGACTGTATTTCCTTTATTTACAAGTCAGGTAAGACTTTGCCTTACAAAGTACAGGCTCATTCAACCAGAACTGTAGCTATCTCTTCAGTTTTCTACTCAAGAACTTCCATGGATAATATTTGTTCAGCAGCAACCTTCCCCTTTATGTCTCATTATAAGCTGGATCTGGTGTCCAGAGGTAGGGTATATTTTAGCTCAGTGGTGCTCATAAATATCCTTCCTTGAATCCACCCAGGGTTCTAAGTAGTTGGGGACTCTGTCTCATCAGTCAAGGATGGAATGAAAATTGACAACATCAGATAAAGAAGTTGTGTACTTACCATAATGTTCCATCTGTGTTGTCTATTTTCATTCATTCTTAACTCCCCTCCCACCAACCCCTGACCTTTTTTTAGATTTATTCTAGAAGAGCTAGTGGATATAACAATTTTGTTATATCTTTTGAACCATTACCAGCTCCAGATGTGGCATTACCTCTTTTCTTTCTCTCTCTCTCTTAATCTGAATTACATGCATATATGCATAAAGTTGAAAGAGTATGTCTTTCTTTATTTCGTGCAAAAAGATCTGAGGGAATGGGGAGGATGCATTGTGGGTAAGGGAGAAGCTCAAAAGTTCTGGGTTGCCATAAGCTTTTACAGTGGCCGAAATGGATTAGATGCCTTGGATATAAAACTCATAAGTCGAGTAGGAATGAAAATTGACAGCACAGATGGAACTTTATGGTAAGTACATAACTTTTTTTCTCTTCATATTTCATTTAGTGGTTTCCTAGTAGGTCTATTGATTCTTTTCTTTCCTGTAATGGCTGACAAACCACAAGGATTTAAAAATGCACTTCCTGTGGCCATAAAATCCCTAAATCAGATGCCCACAAGGAGGGTGTTTATTTATTTATTTTTTTTTCCCAAGCAACTTTATTAAATTTGCACATATGACAAAGACAATCTTATATTTATATAAATGAAAAACATACAAAATTATATCACTTTAGTTGCAAACAGTTTACATCACAGACACCATTGAAACAACTGTAGTTGCAAACATTATGCATCACTTATAAACCATCCAGTCATTGTCAGTTAAGCATTATATAGTTCATTCAAATCCTGCCTCTTAAACCTCGTTCCTGCTCTGCATATATTATTCCCATGATTCCAATTTTTTTTCCTTTGTAGTTTGCTCCTTCCCTTTTCTAGAAATCCCAATTCCAATTGTTTTATTTCTGTTACTATATTAACTACTATTAAAGTTGTTGTAGACTTTGATTTCCATTTTCTAGTAATTGCTTTTTTTAGCAGCCACAATTAGACTCAGCAAGGCTTTACTATGTCTAGGCAATTCCGATTCTGTAGCATCACTCAAAAAAATCCTCTCCCCAGTCAGTCCAATCTGCTCACCCAGCATTTTGTCTAGGAACTGCTCATCTGGAAACTAGCTGCAATGTTTGCACTGCTTTTAATTCCAGTTCTTTGGATGACAGATGCAGCTAAGTTATTTTAAAAGGATTTATTCCTCCTGCTTCAGCATTTACTTCTGGGGCTCAAATCCCTGCCAAAATCTGCTCCTTCGGAGTATAGAACATTTTCTCAGCCAAAATGCCCTACAACTCCATTGGAAATGCCAGGTAAAATTTAAAAATCTTTGGATTTAACATCCTTGGATCCAAAGGCTTGATAATCAGATCTGAAATATCAGATCACAAAACTATGGATTTTATTATAATCTCAGTCAATCATATGGCTTTTACTTCAGATCCCAGGCCTTTAGATCTGAAACCTGGCATCTCACATATGCAAAAAACTCATTCACCAGAGATCATCCTGGATATCTCTCCACTCTGCACTCTCCTTTCATGCAGACTCCCAAAAAATATTCCAGGCCACAGTCCACCACATCCTCTAGTTCCACAAGTAGTTCAGAAGTGTATCAGAAGTGAATGTGGATAGGATGATGCAAAAACTTCTCAGAGCCCAAATCCAGATGGGGGGGGTCATACCTGCTCCATCTCCTATTGGATCTGTAAGTCTTCCAACCACCTCTCATATGATACTGTCTCCTTCTCCAATCTGTACTACAATTTCAGAGCCCCAGGATCCAGTAGCCCCAAACAGTCCAGAGACGGGTCCACAGAAAATTACTTATTTGACTCCCACAGCATCTATGACTCATTCCTCTGCTATACCTTTTAATCAGAATGGGTCCCACAGCTGAAGAGTCATTGTCGGATCTGTGGGATTTTGATCTACTCTGATGTTATTGGATCCATCCTTGCCCTTCAGAGCCTCAGTGCTGGACAGCTTGGGTCCAGTTCCATCCTCAAGGCATGGATCTGGTAGGAGTCATGATCTACCTATGCTGGAAGTCTTGGCTCCAATGTGGTTGACTATGGGTTCTCTGGTTCCATCTACCTTTGAGGGTGTGGAAAGAGCTCTTTGTCTTTCTAGAGAACTGGTCTCTCATTCATAGGATCCACTCCCTATTCCTTCCTCAGTTCCAAGCTCTGATTTGATCAAGCCTATTCCAAAGGGACAGTCAGTTCCAGCTAGCTTCCAATCAGTTTCCATAGAGGAACTCCCCCACCCATCTTTAGATACCTGTCCTGAACATCCCCAGAGGAGATTTATCAGAAGAGAACATGCAAGAGAAGGCACATAGATTCCTCACTGGAATCTCTCATGGAGACTACTGATTTTGATGAAGGAGAAAGGTCCCTTAGATCATCACCAGATGATATCTCCTTTGGAGACATATTAGAGATCATCACACAGAAAGCCGATTGGTCTTCTGATAATCCTTCTCCAGAGGAATCAGTATTTTTGGAAATTTTCAATTCTGGCCCATCTATGTCTTGGGTTACCCCCTGGTGGATGAACTCATTGATTTAGTTTCCCACCGGACATGGTATGGAGATGGATACCATCAAAACAGTGTAAGAAACTTTGTGTGGACGATTTTCAGTCCATATATCTCTAGTTAATCACTGTATATTAATCAGATCAGACAGTAGTAGTAGAAGTAGCAAACTTAAACTCGTCTTAAGTCAAAACAAAACAAAACAAAAAATAACAATAAAAAAAATATATAATTGTACAGCCTTACTAAGAATTCAAAAGTAATCCAAGCAAGGCAGACAGGCAGTCTATTTCCAGTCGAAAATCCTGTTTGTGTACTTAATAAAGGATTTTCAACTGGAAACAGACTGCCTGCCTGCCTTGCTTGGATTACTTTTGAATACTTAGTAATGCTGTACAATTATATATTTTTTTATTATTATTTTTGTTTTGTTTTGACTTAAGACGAGTTTAAATTTACTACTTCTACTACTATTGTCTGATCTGATTAATATACATTGATTAACTAGAGATACATGGACTGAAAATCTTCCACACAGAGAAGTTTCTTACACTGTTTTGTTTTTGGACCCACTACACTTGTTTAGTGGGTTGTTTTGAGACTTCAGGGATACCACAGAGATTACTTGTTTTTTTAGATGGATACCATCAAACCAATTTCAAAATGACCTGACAAATTCTTAGCTCCTCCTAAGTATAGACCCCACTGGAGCAAAGGAGTCCCAGTAGATGCTATGGTGGTGGCAGCAGCCACTAAAAAGATCTAGCAGAATAGAGGTCATTGGTCCATCCAGTGAACAGAGAGTCTAGGGCAATGGACATATTTGGAAAGTGAGTCTTCACCTCTGCAACCTTTGCACTGAGGCCTAATTAGATAAGGAAACAATACCAGTTAATAGATGCATGGAAATAATTGGGAAAACAGAGAAAGCAGTACAGAAAATGTAATAGGTTTAAGGAAGTATGAGGGTGGACACATTTGTTGTGTAGATTAGTAATAGACAAGCTAAAAGTTAAGACTTCAATGAAGTCCAAAAGGGAGGGAGAAAGAAAATGCAATATGTGTAATGTGGAAGAAACAGGAGGACGTGTTTTAGAATGTGAAAGAGTAAAGGGAGCTTGATGTACAGTTGCAAAATAATTAAAGGTTAATGAGTTAGAAAGGCTGATATAACAAATTTTTATTTAGAATGTATGAAATTGCTAGGAACATTGTTGTGGAAAATAAGAGTGGAGGAAGGTTTGTGTAATCAAAGCGTGATCCTAAAGCTGCAGATGTGGCAAAAAAAGATGACGAGGATAGTAAAAGGTAAGGGAAGCAGTAGTAAGTAAAAAAAATTAGGAAGCTGTAAAAAAAATAAATAAATAAATAAATACAATTTTATATATATATATATATATATATATATATATATATATATATATATATATAAAGAATTATTAGCTGTGTAAATATATGTAGAAAACTTGTTTATTTCTACAAAGAAATGTTTTATACAATGCTTCTCTTTCTTCATATTTAAGCCACGTATTTGTGCGTGCTTTGGCATAGATACTCAGAGATGCTACTTTTTTGGCGACTTTGTTACAGATGGCTGAGAATCTGCTTTAACTGGAGTGATAATAAGTATTTTTTGCACTTCTATTATATATTGTGACTGTATTTTAGCAGTTTCTTAAGCTAATTACAAAGCAAAAATAGCCTCCCTAGCTAAGGATAACCACAAGCCATTCTTTAACTACATCTGAAATCTAAAAGGGAATACCCAGCTATACGCTGAACTATTTGTGGATAACATCACCAATACACAAATGGAGGTAATAGCCAGCCCTTCCAATATCTGAAGATATTTCAGTAAGTGAATTGTGGTACTCCAAATTAACCAGTGTGCATTCGTCTTGTGATAGACTGACAAAGCATTCAACAGTGGATGTCTGTCTTGCATGTTTTGCTTGATGCAATATACTCAGGGTCTCCTTCAGACCCTGAACACGATAAATCAAATACTGAAAATGAATGCCAAATGAAAAAAAATATTATATTTGTAGGCAATATTCATTTTAATACCATTCTGAATGTTTTCAGTTATTCTTGGATTAGATACAGCACTGATCTTTGGCACATATGCTGTTAAAGTATGACTCCATCTTCAAATGAGATAATAAACTTGGGCTGCCCACTCACCTGTTTTCTCTCCCTGGACCAAAATAAACATTTCCATAAAACTGTCACGAAAAGTGAAATATTGCCCTGGCATTATGGTTTGTGCTGGCTACAATCCTTAGCTTTATTTTATTTACCTAATCTATGAACATATGAACCTATAACTGACTTCTGTTAATTTTTCTTATATTTTTATTTTCATATGTACTGACCAAAATATCGTTTCTATTCTTCTTGACAGTTTTCAATTTTTTGTGTCTGCTTGTAGAATAAAACTTCTGGATCTTTGCAAAAGGCACAGTGAAGGTAAATGTGTGTGCGTGTTTTCCTTAAACTAACAGAGAGAGAGGTCTAACATTGGCTTAGCATAAAAGGTGAAGAGCAAGAACAGATGAATTTACTGACCTTCAGTTTTCATATTTACAATTTATATACTTTAAAACATGACGTATACTAATGAGAATAATAAAGGTAGTTCTGCATCACCTTAATTACGTGAGCAAACCCTACGAAATCCCACCTCCAATTTCAGTCCTACACACTAGGCTATTAAACACCCTTTCTCTAACACTAAAAGACTATACAGACAAATTCTTGGGGATTCAGAAAGAACACCAGCACTCACATTAGGGACTAAAGAACTTCAGTAGTCACATTAAGGGCTAGGCTAAAAAGCCTTGTTTACATAATGCAATATTTACGCATTCAGACATAGGGTCATAGATTAGTACTAGGCTAACTACCCTTGTGAGTCATTTTAAACTTAGCCAATTATCCCATGTGAGAATCAAAACCTGCACCTTGTGTCTGTGAGGTAAATACTTTAACCATTATACCAAGCTCCCATATTGACATTGATATGTTAGCCACAATGAGGATAGACCTCATTATCAGTTAATCTGCATGTTTCTGAATTGCTGGTAACTACCATGAGTTCAGATCAATAACTTCTTGTGGTATTTAACAGTGACAGAAGAAGTATCGTTTAAGAATAGACACCCCCCCACTCTCCCACATACAATGCACAAATTTAAAAGCATACACACACATACATGCACACTCCTCATACCCCATACCTTTCCCTGTGTTGACAGAACATCTCTGATGCCCTTGTTTCTGTCCCTGGTGAATCACAGATCACAGATGATAACAGACAATCAGTAATGCAAGATATTATAGTGTGACACTTCATATTCTTCGCCAAGTGCAAAGGCTGTTATACTATCCCTATGTACCTAACCAGGCACATCCAACAATTGAAATGTCCACAGAGATTCCTCACTAAATGAATACAAGACATAAATAACTTGCCGTGTCGACCATCTCAAATCTCTGTCCTTGTGTTCTGTCTCCTACAGGCTATTGAGGAGAGATCTATGCCTGGCCTACAAGGCATTGTCAGACCCCACCCTGATGGACCTCCTTAATATCCAGAAAACAAACAACACCAGAATTACCAGTTCTAAAGACTCAGACCTTGCCTGAAATCATCTGTTTGAGGCCAGTAATCCTCTTTGTGAGGTATTTCTGTGGCCTTTCCAGTTGTTGTCGATGTCTTGTGAGGTACACACCAAAAGGGGCATTGTACTCTATAATGGGTCTAATGAGTGATGAGTAGAGGGGAACAATGACCTCTTTTTTCCTGGTTGCTACTCCAGGCATATTCAGCTGGGGAGGGCAAACACCTGTTGGACCAATGTCAAATAAATTTTGTGACTGCATGAGGCCAGAAGATGCTGAGCCCAATAAAGAAGCACCTTCTAGTAGAAGGCAGCATATTGTTCACAAATGGAGACCTTGTGTTTCTCTGCCATACAGAAAAGGCCCTACAGTTGATAGCCCTTAGTAGGAACCAGTATTCCTCAAGCAAAGTTATCAGTAAGACTGTTTTTCTGAGAATGACATGGACCTCAGAAAACATATATCCACAAACAGCAATCCACTGAAAGTAATATTCACAAATGTCCACACAATTAAACAAGATTTTATATGAAAAAGACACAGTTAGTATAATAGTTACGATCTTCACCTCCCAGGTACAGGGCTTAACTATGACCTCCAACCATTACCTATGCCAAGTTTGCACATTCTCTAACAGAAGTTCCCCATGTCCCAAAAACACGCTAGATGTTTCAACCTCAAACTCACCTAGAAAATTAAATGGTTTCTTCGGTAGCAGCACAGACTCTCGATGGTGCCTATTGGGAAAAAAGTTGTATAGAGCAACCACTTTAGGCATTAGCTGTTCTGCACAATATGCTCTAAATAAGAGAACATGAATCACAAACTGCACACAGTGCCAGGGCTAGCTACTAAGTGGTGTACAATCTGGCTCTGGGTGATTTGGTCACATGCCTTAGTGCCACCAAAAAATGGGCATGGGTACTTGCTGGTGATAAGTGGATTGAGGGCCTGACCTATACCACAGACATATGCTAATGCTGGGAGATGTCTATGTGCCTTTACTGGCCAGTGTGTGCTTGCAAGAAAGTCCAGCAGCACTAGGTCAATAATCTACTGGCCTGATGATGTCCAGTTGTCCAGCCTTGGTTACTTCCAATAGCACTGTTAACCAAAACCTTTACTTAAAACCAATCAGCCTGCCAAACACAAACACAGGATTGCTACATTGAATTCAATAAACACAAACACAGGATTGCTACATTGAATTGAATAAACACAAATGCAGGATTGCTACATTGAATTGAATATAGCTTTATTGACAGGATGCAGTTTAGAAATTAATGATGTGCTTTTAAGTGGAAGATTGGACATTCTGTGTGTCCAGGAGACAAGATGTAAGGCAGTGCAGCACAGTCACTTGGCTTGTGAAACTATTCAGGGGGAGAACAGACTACAAATGGTGTTGTAATTGTAGTGATGAAAATGTCAACAGAAACAGTGATAGACTCATGGCAATCAGACTCCAGTGTAATGATAAGGCAGTATTCATAATCTCAGCATATGCCCCACAGAAGAATTGTGACAGCTAGGAAATGAGGCATTCAAGCAACAGTTACAGGACCTTCTAGAATCACAGGTGCTGTCAAATGAGTGTCAGGGGTAGTGTGTGACAGAAGAATGCCAAAGAAGCTGAAAAGTAAGGTGTACAAAACGATGGTGTAGCCAGTACTGCTGTATGGTACAAAAACCTGGGCTGTGAAATCAGGGCGGTTGATGGAGATAGAAGTGATGGAGATGAAGTGTCTCATACAGGTGGGAGGGTGCACACTGTGGGACAGATGAAGAAATGATGACATCAAAGCAGAAAAGGAGCTTCAATTACAGAGAAGGTGAAAGTGAACAGATTACACCGGTTTGGGCACATGTGCAGGAAACCAAAAGGCAGTGTGGTGATGAGGATTACAGAGAGACAGGAAGAAGGGAAGAGAAAATGAAGATATCCAGTAAATAGATGGCTGAATTGCATGAGAGAAGACCTATGACAGTCAGAGATGACTCTCAAAGAAGGTAGGGGAATGGCAGTAACTTGGGAGATGTGGTGACAGTTCAAACCACAGTCTGACCCCATGTAAAAGATAAGAGAAAGGAGGCTGATGATTATAATAATGATTATATGGAAAAAGATACCCAAACTGGTTATTTATTCTTTTTGAAAGTCACTTGGGAGGGACTGATGTACAGATGTAGTGCTGACCAATCACTTCTTGTTGCAGTAAAGAACTGCAAAGGGTGCAAACTATTTCACCTTTCGGCCATACAATGAATTTATGTCCTGTGTATTGCAAGGAGGCAGTTTCAATGTGGGGGCATTCAAAAGCTCTGCAAGTCAGGCCTGAGGTGTGAACAACAACCTGGATTTAAATCGCATGCATAACAATCGTACTGCAGCAGTAAAATTTACAATGATGAGCATCTAGATATTAAACAAGTAGTGTAATGATTAGGAAACTATGAGTTGTTCAGGTTGCAGTATAAAAAATAATAGGAACACAACAACGATGAACTATTAGAAGTGTGTTACTTACCTAATGACACAAATGTACTCAGTCAGTACAAACATTTGAAGAGAGATATGAAGTGATCTTATTTTGTTCAAGGTGTACAAACTAGTAAAGCTGTATAAATTCATATGGAGGGCCACAGTGGTCAAACCTGGAGAAATTTATGGATACCCATCCAGTCATCAAGTTTATGTTTAAAGGAAGCCAATATGCTTAATATGCATTGGAAATGTATTCCTGAGGTTTGGGAGGTAATGAATTATACACCTGTTCATCCTCCATGTTTTATTTATTTGTTGGTAAAGATTTAGATCTCTGCCAAAGATAATGCTGGAGATACAGGACTTGCAAAGAAACAAGGAGGTCCAAGACAATTGGGTTTCTAATGGTTTAATTTCTCCAAGTCTTTTGGGTTTCTAAAACCTTGCCAGGAATGGACCCCATTCCTTAGTCAAAGTACGATTAAAGTTTGTAAAATTAACACTGTTTCAGTCTTTGATATTAGCCTGAAGTGCTCCTCGCAGCACATACAATGTGCCCAGAACTCAATGTGCCCAGAACTGACTCCTGCAGGTCACATGGAGTTATGTGTATCAGTAGCATATCTAAATAAGATGGTAAATTATTTTTTATGAGATCCATTGCTCCTACTACTATTGGAACTGTCTGGGCATCCTTCTTCTATATTGCCCTAATTTCTGCCTGCAAATCCTGGTATTATATTGTTTTGTGTCTCTCTCTACATAAAACACTGTAATTAATGGGTGTAGCAATTTCAGAGGTCAATGCTACTTTTGTTTACTTGTCAATGACTTGTATTTGGTTTTCTCGCACCTATTTTTTTAACTGTTGGTAATGGGTGATCCCATGTGATATAAACGTCATCTGTCTTAATAATGCTTTGTGGCTCATGTTTCCAGTGCTTCTCAGCTACTTTAGCATTGTAATGTTTGCACAATCCCCAGTGCAACAGTCTTGTCATATTATTATGCCTTTCACTATACAGGCCCTCTGCCATTAGTGTATCGTACACAGAAATAAGATGTATGACTGTTTCTAGTTCTGTTTTACAGAACCTACATTTATCTGTTGGTCCCACATGTTCAATGGACTTTGTAAACCAATGTGCATGTAGTCCACTATTCTGGAACACTAATATTAACCTTTAATCTTTTGGTTTATATTCACCTCTCCTTAACCATTCCTGCATTTTCCACAATTCCCGCCTTCTCATCTGATCATTCTTCTTCTACTCTTTCTTTTGTTTTTGGCACATTTAGTTACTGCCTGGTTTTTGTCTACTTCTGGTTTGGTTTCCATTCCCGCTTGACATAGATATGCTTTTCCTAAGCTAAGCAGGACAGCCATCTTAGATTTGCTCTCTTCATGTTTCAAACTTTCACTATGTTTGGATCTGGTGAAGTCAGCAGATATGTATGCAGTCCTACCCCTGCAGATCTATACATGTAATAAATTCCTCCTTCAGAATGAAGAATATATAATCTTGGTATACACTGATTTTTATACATCATTTGATAAGCATGAAGCATTTTCCCCTTTTTCCAGTCCAATACTTTTTGGGGCCAGTCAGTCACCCCAAAACTTTAAGTTAGAAGAGGAAGAACAAATTGGTTTGTAGCTTGAACTTTGTTCCTAGATGTCAGGGCTATTTTTAGTATTGATATTAGTCTTCTAAAATACTCCTTTTGAGTTTTGATACATTCATGTTTTATTGTCGATCCTTCATCATTTCCCAAATATTTATACACTCTGTCCTCCTCAAGTTCCTTTATATCCTATTCCTGTCCCAGACTGACATCTTCTTGGTGCTGCAACTTTCCTGCTTTAAATATTGATTTTGCACATTTATCGAGACCAAATGACATTCTTACATCATCTGGGAAAGGTGTGACCACTTCTTCTTGTGCTTTCAGATCCTCATCTGATGAACTATGCAGTTTTAAATCATCCACAAAAAGGAGATGAGAAGTCTTTACACTTTGTTGCTGTCTGAGAGACATATTGTAACCATGATCTATTCTATTAAGTAAATGGTTTAATGGGTTAAAGGCAAGAGCAAAGAGCAGTGGTGACAAAGAATCACCTTGGAATATCTCCCTTTGAATTTTTATCCCTGGGATAATAATTTGTACTTTATCATGGCTTAGCTGCAAAGTGGTTTGTCACTGTAATGTAATTGAATGTTGGGTGTATCTTATACATCTGCAAGCACTCCTTTATCCGTGATTGTGAGATGCTGTCAAATGCTTTTTTGTAATCTATCCATGCTATACTTGGCTTCTTCCCCTTTTTACAATTCTCTGTTATGACTTTATTTAACAACAAACAATCCTTTATTCCACATGACTTTCTTTTGTTACCCTTTAGTTCTATTGTCATGACTGAGTTTTCTTCTAAATGACTATAAACTCTTGCCAGCATCAATTCCAGTATATAGTTTATACAGTGTTGGAAGGCAAGTTACTGTTCTATAGTTTTCAGGATAGCTTGTAGGTTCACTCTTAAAGAAATATTTCATTTTTCCTGTTATTAACCAGGCTGGTGTTTGTCAGGGGTGAGCATATAAGTAGTTCATAGTCAGGGCTAAATCTTTGCATAAAGATGTTAATACTCATAGCCACAAGCTAGGCACTGCATCTGGGCCTAGGGTTTTCCATTTAGGAGCTTTTCTTAACTTTGTTTCAATTTCTCTAGCCATTACTTCATGAAATGTCATATCCTATACATTTGAACTTCTTACTGTTTCTTTTACTTCTTCTATCCATTCAGCATCTTTGTTATGTTCCACAAGATCTTCATAGATATTTCTCCAAAATGTGCCTATTTCTTCTTTTTTGGTGGTGGTTCTATTCCTTTTGCTTTGTTTCCCAATTCTCTATAAAACTTTTTGAGGTCATCAATAAATTGCTTATGTTGTACTTTTCCTTTTTATTTATCTTTGTATCTTCTAAGTTTGTCTGCCTGTGCTGATATCTTTAGTTTATTATTTGCAATAGTGTACAACAGATCCTTACCTGTTGTAATACTGCTCGCTGTTTTTGTCGCATCTATCTTTCTAAGTATTTTTGTTAATTTGTTCCCTCTTCAATACTCTTCTAAAAGTGACACTTCTTGTTTAAACTGCTTTGTAGTTTTCTCTATTCAATACTTCCTTGATGGCATTTGATTTCTTCTCTTTCTTTCCCTTATTACCCCGTGTTTTGAGGTAAGATTTTATCTGATATTAGTTTAGCTGCAGAGTAATATATTTTATTTACTAATGTTATATTCATAGATTCATAGATTAGTACTAAGCTAACTGCCCTTGCGAGCCATTGCAAGCCTAGCTAATTATCCCTTGTGAGACTCAAACCCTGCACCTCGTGTTTGTAAGGCAAACACCTTAACCATTAGGCCACCTCCCAACTCTATATCACATGACTAATGGTGTGGTTAGACAGAGACTGAATATTATTTAATTACAAGTAAAGAAGGATGTCATAGGAGTGCTAATGAGACTATTCTCTGTTTTTGAAGCATAAAAGTAATGGTTGTCTGTGTGCAATGTAACACTAGTATATGGATGTTTGATAGTCATATCTCAGAAAATGGAGTCCAGAGTACTAGATATAATTATTGGGTGTATCGTAGCATTCAGTCCTTAGCAAGAACTTGTGTGTTCAAGCAAGAAGTTGTATATGGTGGACCCAGCAGTAGCAAACTGAAGAGGTGGATTGTAAATATGCTGAATTATAAATGCATCTATGCACCTGTGGTAATGGCCAAAAAGCACAATGGCAGCACATACATTCAGTTTTTGCAGACCATTTTATGGACAGCATATTTCTCAAACAATGGATGCTTAATCAGAGTGGCGATTTTGTCTGCATATCATCAGCTACTTCAGACTAAATAACTGTTGCTCATAGAACCAAAGTTATAAAAGAATATGCTTCCTGAACAAATTTTTACTTAAAAAGGAAAGCTGATCATATTAGCAATGTTTAAAATTTTTGTAAAACAGAATGATATAAAGCATATTGCTTAGAACTTCACCTTCCATTCACCAAATGGCAGTGAGACTGTTACAGACTTTAAAGAAGATGGTGAAAAGATGATATACACTTGCAGCAATAGCAAATATTGTGACCTTTTGGAACTTCTTTACTAAGGCCAATGAAAGGAAAACTCTCCTTTTTCCAAGGTGCACTTTCTCAGGGGGAGCAAAGGATGGAGCCCCCTGCATTGTGTGGAGGGAACTCTGCCCTCCATACAAAAATAGGATTTAAATTTCAATTCACATTTTTGGCTACTGAATAAAGGCAGAATTCAAAACCATGACACTCACTATCATGACAAGAAATTCAGTGAATGCTAAGAAACCATATAATAAGCTACTTTACCACAAAATGAACCATGTTTTTGTCCATGTACATAGACATCTTGAATGCAACCACAAACAGCACAGCTCCTGTGCTGTTTCTGAAAAGAAACTCTGATGTCAGGAAAAGAATGAAGCATACTATTTATTTATTTAGTTGTTTCTTTATTTTTGTTATGTTTACTTACCAGTACATTGGTCTATATTGACCATTTTCTGTGACAACCTGAGAGAAGTTGTCTCTGTTAATACATACTTAAGGGAAGAGACTGAAAAATAGAGGTGTTTCCCAGAATAAAACACAGCATAAAGAAAATAAAAGTGATTCAAATGTTACTGGTAAATAATGTCCAGAAATGTACAACAGGGCCTTAAAAGGTTTTATCACAGGCCAGTATGCATTGTGAAGAAGTATCAAACTGATATAGGATCATAGAAGGTTACAACGTTACCAGCCCCAGGACCCTTACAACCCTAGCCAAATTCAACCTGTTATCCCAAGGGTGTCTTGTTCAAGCAGCCACTAAAATAAGCGCCTATTGTCTCTGTCCAAGAAGGACACAGGTGGAACCCCTGGGGTGAATTTCCTCTTACCCATCCAATCGTCTAAACTATTGTTAAATAGGGCCAAATGAGGGGATATGTTTAACATGTTTAACATGAATAGGAATGCAATTCCCAACAGACACCAATATGTGTAATTGTAATGATATGATTAAAGAGAAGCAAGTTTTAAAGTGCGTAACACTTAAGTAAACTGTAGCAGATCACTGTTAAGCAAACATCTCAGACAAGTGGTAAGTAATTGGAGCAGAAGAAGACATAACAAAAGAAGGTTCATAGGTTCATAGGTTCATAGGTTGGTACTAGGCTATCAGCCCTAGGGCCTATACAAGCCTAGCCACATTATTTACTTTCCTGGACCCCTGTCTAGCAGGGCGACTGACATGATCCCTGGGGTGAATTTCCTTTCTCCCATCCACTCGTCAAGGTTCCTCTTGAAGAGGTCCAAAGAGGCACTCTGCTTGACATGTATGGGCAATCTATTCCAGAGTCTGGGGAGTCTCTGGGTCAGGAACCTACTTCAGGTATGAAGTCATCATCACTGTAGGCTTCTCACATTCTCTGTACTTCTTTTATCAGCAATCTGCTTTGTTAGTCTCATTCATCTTAGATCTTAGCATAATCTGCTTAAGATGGAATTCTAGAAGCCTTTATCATCGCTAATATACACTTTACCAGTTCAATGATAAGGCTGAAGGGCTAAAATCATAATTTTTTTTTCTCATGCTCTATGTGACCATCCCGTCAGTAAATATTCTATGTTTTTATGTTAATAATTTACTCATAATATTGTAAATGAGCACTATGCTAAAGTAATGCTGATTTGCACTGAAATGATTTTTGCTGCAGGTGTAATACCTTGCCAGCATACCTCTTAGCTGTCCAGATTTTCGCAGAATGTCCAGAATTTTGTCTTATATTTTTGGCCTGTTCCTCATAAGATGTGTGGTTTTCTGGATTTTTGTGGCAAATCAGTGAGGATTTAATTCACTATATAATGACAGGTGTTTGAGTTTCAGACTTTATATCCTTCAGAAAATGTATGGTGAGGGGGGCGTGGCCAAGATGTGCCCAGTATAGCAGCAGTTCTACTCAGCTCTGTCTATAAAATATTTGTATGACAGGAATTATTGGCTAAAAGTTATTTGAGAAGGTTAATTTCTTCATTAACTAAATCTTCTTATAGAGATCTATGACCTCATATAAAAATTTGAAAGAAATTCAGTGATTTTCCTGTCAAAAATACTTTGGATTTATTATCTCCTCATCAACAGTGGAATGGCTACTTCAAAATCAGCAGACCAAGAAACTTCTCTCAGAAAGGATTTACAAGCATTGCTAACTAACGTACAGGATTTATCTACCAAACTGGATAAAATGGATCTAAAACTGGATATATTTAAAAAGACTGTACCAAACAAATGGAAAAGATTAATGAAGACCTTCAAATACAAAAAACTCAAATGTTGGGTTTTGAACTAGCAATTAATGACATTGACAGCAGAGTACATAAAGAGGAAACAAATATAGAGTACTTATTGAAGCAAAATATATTTTTACAATCTAAAGTGGATGATCTGGAGAACTGGTCTCGCAGGAATAATATCAGAATATTTGGCTTACCCGATAATATAGAAGGCAATAATCTACCCAAATTTCTAACATCTTGGATACAAGAGGTCTTAGACCTGCCAGAATCCTTGTCATATGGCATTGAGAGGGCTCACAGATCCTTGACTACATCTAAAACAAGTAAGAATAATTCATCTAAATCAGTAATAGTGAGGTTTTTATCAACATATGACAAAGAACTAGTTCTTAAAACAGCCTGGGCAAAAGCTCCAATTAAATTAAATCAAAACATCATCTGTTTTGACAATGACTATTCTCCACTGGTAATAACAAAAAGACAACAATTCTTACCGTTAATTAAGGAACTCAAAAAAGCACAAATAAAAACTCATCTACTATTCCCTGCTAGACTTAAAATCTTCTTGCAAGATGGCATCAAAACATCTGAAGAACTGGATACTGCCCTTACTTTCATAAAATCTAATAACATTCTTGAAAAATTAAAAGAAATGGATTGGGCAAGTACAAGTCTTAAAAGATTAGCAGAAAATGACAGCTGGAAAACATTGGAAAAGAAGAAAAAGTTCAAAAAATAATATTTTTCTTTTCAACTAGAAACTCTAAATATAAATATAGTGACATATGAGTAAAACAATGTCTTCATGCCCATGTAAGTGCACAGCTTTAAATACTATGTTATTTTAGTATATGTGTCTTTAAGTATGTGTCAGTAAGTCATGTATATGCATATAATACCATTTATTTATTATAGTTATGTTTATAATTGTTTAGTCATATATGGTTCCAAAATAGAATATAATCTAAGAATTTTTTTCTCTTTCTTCTTTATTTTTTTCTTTCTTTCTCTCTCTTTCTCTCTTTCTCTTTCTAATAGTGTCTCTATTGTGTATTGTGTGTAGAAGTAATGTTTCATAATAATTTGCTCTATTGGGATACTAATAATCTAATATATTAACTAGATAAATTGAATGCAACTATAATATAAAATGGGGTTAATTGAAGGGAGCAGCACTGAGAATAACATTTAAACTGACAGCTTTTAAGAAGGTATGAAACCTGGATTATTGGCCTTGTGTTATTTCAGAACAAGAAATATGGCAGGATGGTCTTGATGTTGCTTAGGCTGCACTGTACTTTAACTTCATGATGTGTTTTGTGGGTTTAAAAGTGCAGCTGATCTGCAATTTTCTCAAGTCATGAACAGTGGGGCTTATGGCAGCCTCGATTTGATAGAAAAGCTTTTGAACTGTACATATATGTGTCTGTAATTTGAAACACATAATTAATAGTATTGCAATCATAATGCGAAACAGTTTGTCTCGCGCCCATCTGTCAAGAAGTGATTCCAAAGGAAAACAAACTTACAGTTCCCGCTTATTTCAAGAACAGTCTTTTTTTCCTCTCTTCTCTCTTCACCAAGAAGTCGGCTCGAGCAGAAACTTTTCCTCAATAGAGCACGAAGCAGCTGGATGACATCACTCAAGTCTGTGTGACCAAATATCTGATCTTTGAACCCGTGGGAACGTCGCACAGACAAAATGGAATGTTAAAACGCAGTTTACCCGCAATGAGGTTTTAAAGTACTTTAAAGCACTCCACAAACATTCAAAACATTATTATTTCAACTTTTATTCTTATTTTTTGCTACAATTAATAGTAAGAAAGGTTAAAGAAAATATGTTTGTGTATGTATGAGTGGTTGTGTGTGTGTATATATATATATATATATATATATATATATATATATATATATATATATACGTAGATGTATGTATGTATGTATGTGTATATGTATTTGTGTATCTATGTAAATGTAATCATATGAGGGTATCTATATATGTTTGTATGTACATGTACATTTATATCTATACACTGTGTTAAATGAAAATTGTTTAAAAAAAGGGGAGGAAGGGAGAGGGAGGGGAAGGAAAAAAGGATTTAAATGAAAAGACACACTTTGTATCAACATTTTGACATGTACATGAGTATATAATATTATTACTGCATTGTAAAAGCAATAACCACACTGACATTGTAACACAATGCAAATTTTGTAAAAAATGTTGACCTCATGTTGAATACACATTTAGTTAGATTACTGCATGCATATTCAGTTATAGCTGTATTTTTCTCTTACATGTAGTATGAAAAACAAAACTGTAAATATCTTTACCATTAGATGGTAGACAGCAAAGGCAATTCACTTCCTTACACCCTGTTAGTAGAAAATGGCAGCTAGTGAACTTGTTACATAAAGTTTCTAATGAGATGCAGTGGTGTCACAATATATATACTTCTAAGTGATCTTTAGTTAACATTTTTTCTTGCATATTGAAATAACAATATATCCATTGTAGAAGTGTATATAATGAAAATAAGTTAATATACAGAGTAAAGAATTTATCTGTTTTTATATATATATATATATATATATATATATATATATATATATATATATATATATATATATATATATATATATATATATATATATATTCATAAACCTAGATAGTCTGTACCTAATTTAATATCATTAATAGGGAAATTGTTTAAACAATACATGATTTTAATGACAAATACATCATATAGACTACCATTTAACATTATAAAAGAGTCATTTTACAGACAGATATCATTCTTCTTTGAAGTATACTGTTAGATTTGTTTTTCTTTTCATTATTTTATAGTTATTACCAATGAGAAACAATCTTATAATTAGCTTATATCTTTATGGATAAGTTACATAGAATGTACTAAACTTGCAGTATGTTATAACAATATGGTTTAAAACTTCAGCTATATAAAGTGATGAGCTTTTTATTTTAGTAATTATAGTATTCCTAGTTACAAGTAAAGATTGACAGTAGCTTGAGTACTGTTGCTATTGGAAAGGACGATAATTTGAGTGGTTATGCTATTCAAATTAGGGCTTTTCAACTCCAGAATGGGGAGGGTTAGTTATCTTATATTAAAGTTATGTTTTAATGATTTGATACAATCTTTTCTGACATTCACAATAACATGTTGTAATATCTCACAGTATAATATTGATTTATTACTAAGGTTTTCTAGCATTTATTATCAACAAGATGACAAATTACTGAATAACTATGTACACAACAAACATAAATACAAATGTTTCTTTTAAAAGGCATTTCAATTAATATCAATGGTCTAAATAATCCCTGCAAAAGAAGAGGTTTAAACAAATACCTTAAAACACATAAATCACACCTTGTCTTTTTACAAGAAACACACATGGTATCTTCAAATATTGATAATTTAAACTCCAAACATTTTTCAATTCTAGCTAGTTCAGAACATAATTAAAAAAAAAGAGGGGTAGCTATTTTATGGAGTAATTCCCATCCTGTACCTAAAATATTGGAAGTATACAAAGACAATAAAGGGATGTTTTGTTCAGTCACAATAGAATTATATAAGAAAATATATACTCTAATAAACATATATTGGATACCAGGTATAGGATCAAATACAGTAAAACAGCATTTAAACAAGATTGTAAGCTTAGCTAAAGGTAACATTGTAATTGCAGGTGATTTTAATTGTATTTTGAATGATACAGATACTAACACTACAGTTACAAGGACAATTTCCACCTCTGCAAAATTATTAAAAGACTTCGCAGATTTATTTTTATTAAAGGACATAAATATGTTTGCAGAATCAGACTCACTCCCATATATCAATTACTCTTATAGACACAAACCAAATTCAAGAATTGACAGAGTTTTGATCTCAAATGAGTTATCAGATGCTCTTGTAAAGGTAAATGTCATCTCATGTCCCATATCTGATCACAACTCGATTACCTTTGAATTATTAACTAAGAAAATACACAATATTACAATCAGAAGGATACCAGCTTACATAACAAAAATGAAAGAATTTAAGGAATTTCTATTATTAGAGATACAAGACTTTATTACTCTAAATAATACTGGAGAAACTTCAGAAATATATATATATGGGATGCTTTAAGAGCATACTTATATGGAAGAGTACTTACATGGTACAATAATAAAAGAAACTCCTGTGATAAAGATTTATTAGACATACAACGTAAACTGGACAAGTTAAAACTTAACAATGACAGAAATAATGAAGGAAAAAATAAACAAAAAGAAATAAACAAACTAAATAATAAATATTTGGAGATTTTAAAACACAAAACAATGATTAACATAGAGAAATTTAAATTTATAAACTTTTCAACTAATCATAGATATCTAAATATCTTAACAAACAAAACCAAAAGACTTAAAAAATTCAATCATATCAAAGAGATTTATTCTCCAAAAAAGCGAAAACTAGTTTCAGAACTACAAAATATCTTATCTGAATTCAAATATTTTTTTTATAAAATTAATCAGAAATCACAAAAGGTAAACCCTAAAGACTATGTTAAGTCTTTCATATCTAAATATATTAAAAATAGATTATCACATGAACAATCTATTAATATAGATAAGCCAATATCTTTAAAATATGTACAAAATCAAATAACAAAACTTAAATCAAACAAAGCACCCAGAAATGATGGTATTATGCCAGAAATATATATGATTCTTCCAAAATAGGCACTAAACTTATTACACAAAGTTTTTAATTTATCTCAAAATCACACAATTATTCCCCCATCATGGAAATATACTTTTATTACTCCAATAATTAAAACAAATAAAGATCCCACCAAATGTTCTTCATATAGACCAATCTCTTTATTAAATGCTGACTACAAAATGTTCATGTCCATATATGCGGAAAGGATTAAGAATTTTTTACCATCCCTAGTTACTGAAGACCAAACTGGTTTTATAGTTAACAGAAATACTTATGATAACATTAAAAGAACAATTACTTTGATAGATGCTGCAAAAACATTAAATAGAAACTTAACCCTAATAAGCTTAGACATAAACTGTGCCTTTGATTCAGTTAATTGGGACTACCTGTTCATACTCTTAGAAGAGGTGAACTTCTCGAATAATTTACAAACCTTATATTCAATTTATATAAAGATAGTCAAGCTTATATTAAAATTGGTACTACCATTTCTGAGAAAACACCTATTATAAAGGGAACTAAACAAGGATGTCCCTTGTCACCACTATTATTTACACTAGTTATGGAACCATGGGCCAACATAATAAGGGATGATGAAAGAATTGAAGATTTCAAGTTGAATTCTACTACTTCTTCTAAACTACAATTATTTGCTGATAACATTTTAATAACTTTGGAAGAAAATAATAAATCTATCCCAGCAGTATTTGACAATATTATGAAGTTTCAAAAAATAGCAGGTCTAACTTTTAACAATAATAAAACCAAGATACTTCCTGGTAATATAGAAGGAATTACAATTCCTCAGAAATACAAAAAAATATATCCCTCAGAACAATCAAATAACATATTTAGGAATAGTAATTACAAATAATATCAAATATATAGCTCAATTAAACTATAGTAACTGTCTAACTAGAATAGATGATTTAATATATAAATGGAATAGACTATTATTTACTATGGAAGAAAGACTGTCAATCATCAAAATGATTATCCTCCCTAAAATACTTTACATAATTCAATCGTTGTCTTTATTTCCTTCCAAAATTATAATCAAAAAATTCAATACATTAATGATTGAATTATTTTGGCATCCTAATAAGCCTAGAATTGCTTTAAATTACCACATGTATGATTGGACAAAAGGAGGTATAAGTTTTCCAAATTTGGAATTATATACAATGTCCGCGATTATTAAAAATATTTCCCTCTTAATTAACAACAACTATTCTTCTAAATGGAAATTATACTTAACTTTATTATGTTAGGATTCTACTATCTCGCTAAATAATCAAAAAACATTAATAATAATAATAAAGAACTCTATCCTGTGGATGATAAAAGATTTTTTTATAACACAACCAATTAAATCATATAAATCAAACTATATGTTAACTCTTTTTAAGACATTTAGAAATTATATCTTTAAGTTTACAAATTATAAAGTTTGGTTCTTTCTTCTTTATCCAATATCCTTCACTCAAGGCCTTATACTCTCAACAGATCTCACAAAAATGTTAATTTTCAAAGAGAGAGGTTTAATTTATTGGTCTCAACTAATGAGAAAGGACATAATTAAGTCTTTAGAGGACCTGAAAAATGAATTTAAAATAGAAAACATATATTGGTTAAATTTAAAAGAATGTAGACAACATTTATCAAATGCTTTAGACTTAATGCCCCGAGATTTGATACAATCTATACCAAAAATAATATAATTTCTAATTACAAGCACTCAAAATGCAAATATTGCTAATATTACATTATCACATATTTGTAAAATATTAAGAGATGAAACAAATCAACATCCTCAAAAATATTGGGACTACTTTAATACAATTAATTCTCATCTTTTCAACGATCTAGATAAACTTAATATTTTAGAATCAGCTTATAAAAATACATCTTCTTTAAAGTAGAGAATTTATACTTGGAAATTTATGCATAGATCCTTCATTACACCACATATCATTAACAAGTTCAACAAGAACATAAATGTGTTGGAGATATAAAAAGATATTGAAAGCTGACTGGTCACATATGTTCTATAATTGCATACTATTAACAAAATATTGGGAAGATATAAATTGTTTCTTACAAGGCTTGTTTACAGATAACTTTATGTTAACCAAGTCTTTAATATTATTTAACACTCCAATGCATAAAAGTGTGTAGCAAGGAAAATAATAACAATCAATTGGAAATCTGATTCTCCTCCATCATTTCAAAATTTAAAATAATTCTCTCTGAAGTCTGCAATCTAGAGCTATTGACTATCAAGTCAAGAACAAATAAAAACATAAACAAAATAAGTTTGTGGAAAACATTATTTGATTTGCTAGAAAAATATTAACTGTGAAAAACATATTTATTAAAATCTGATATACATGTGAGCGTCATTGTAAATAGTTATGTTCCTTTGTTAGTTATAAATTGTTTAACTTTTGTATTGAATATACTTGACCATCTTTTGTATTTAGTTATTTTATTGAAAATTCAATAAAGTTGTTTTCAAAAAAAAAAAAAAAAGAAAATGTATGGTAACACCAGGCCTTTTATTCTAGCAACTTTCAAAGTTTATAAGATAAATAAAATTAGTCCCTATTTTAGGGACTTTGCCCCCCCCTCATTATTTTTGGCTTTGTCCAGACTTTTTGTGTCAAGAGGTTGACAGCTATGCTTGCCAGGAATGGAGTTGCAGTTATAGATGGAATTCATTTTTTTGTTGTATACTTATAAAAGTGTCTCGTACAACATGCACATAGTTCTGCTGAACCTAAGCCCAATGTCTGCTGTCAAGATAAACTATATATTTATTTTTTATTTTATTTTATTTATTTTACATTTGTTTACTGGGAAAGTCCAACTGGAACAAGGTCCATTTACAGCAGAGGCCCGGGGAGAAAAGCTCCATAACATAACAGTACAAATACAACAAATGACAAAAAAAATTTCTGTACAGAGGCATATACACAATCATAGCTCCATGTCTTTATATGACAACACATAAACCACGAATGACAGAAAATGTTTATACAGTGGCATATATACAATCAAGGAGATTTTTCGTACCTTAGTTTGATTTTATCAAACTTGGTATATAAATAGCAAAACACTGAATTCCCTATTGGTAGTACAAAGCATAAAAATGAAGGAATGGAATCTGGAAAATAATGCTATTAGGGATATATATATATATATATATATATATATATATATATATATATATATATATATATATATATGTATATATATATATATATATATATATATATAATATATATATATATATATATATATATACATATATATATATATATATATATATATATATATATATATATATATATATATATATATATATATATATATATATATATATATATATATATCCGACATATAGATGTATGGATGTCTGCATATGTATATATCTATATGTGGATATTTATATATATGTATGTCTATATATGTATACATATGTAATACAGAGAGGGACAGGTATGTATCTATTTAGTTAGATACACACACACACACACACACACACACACACACACACACACACACACACACACACACATACATCTGCATATTTAGCTACATGTCCTGTAATGTTGAATGGTATTGCTGGATGGTATGTCTCCGGTGGCTTAGAGATAAATCACATTGCCTATGGTGTGCAGGCTCCTGGATTCGAGCCTTGCAGGGACTTTTTAGTTTGTTGCTGGCCAGAACAAGTCCCATTGGATATGGAGTGGTTAAGCACTTTTACTCAGTTGTCAGTGGGTTTGCGACGGTAAGCACTGCTAACTTCCGGTGACATCCCCTTACACATGGTTAGCTTCACTATTGCTTACTCTGTATAAGCACTGCTTCCCGTCATGCAAACAGACTTGCACCTGCTTAGTCATGCTTACTTATCCTTACTACTGCTCTATTTTCGACAGTAATAATCTACTGGTTCTTGGGGAGGCGGTGATTTGGCAAGTGTATGGGGTTATCATTTATTACACTGCTTACTACTCCAGTTCACACATATATGTTATTTATTAGGTTATACATCTAAATATATTGATTATAACAGTGATTTGACATGAAATGGAATGTACTGCAGTGGGACTCGAACCGGGATTGACTGCTCGTGAGGTGAACGGTCTGCCCACTACAATATTGCTGTACTGCTTCCTTTGCACATATCTTGCTTTAGTCGGTGTTTTACAAGATATAGATGGGTTTCTTCTTTAAATTTTATATGTCCTCTTGCTGTTGTACATGTGGGGGTCTGTTGGTGGGGATATGAGGACACCTGTGAGCAGTCTTGCTCATTTCTTAACAGCTTCTGCTGTTCAACATGGCAGGGGCGTGTTTATTCTGAGAGCTCTGCTCTCAGACATGCCCCCTGCACTCGTACACACTCCTTGTAAGCCTAGGAGTTAGTCCAGTGTGCCTTCATTACTATGCATGGCGCGCTGCTGTCCTGCTTCTAAATGGGCGCTTCCGTGCAGGACTAAACTAGTCCTGCATGGAAGTTTAGTAAATCCTGGGGTATTCTTCATCATCTGAAGGAGTCAAAGACAGGATTATTTAACTGGCTATAACATGATAATTAATTTTACTGAGTGTAGCTAGGGCTTCAGTCATTTCCAGATTTGTGCCATAGAATTTGGCAAGATACAATTGGGATATGAATGAATATAACACTCCCCCCCACACACACTTGCCAGTAGATCTGATCACATGATCAGCGTTATACCCTAAAACAGAGTGAGGGCTATAACTACACTGGAACCAGGTTTTATAACTGCACAAATGCTGATGTCTTCCAGGGTAAAGAATGGCTCAAAGTTAACATTTGTGTGTTCCTAATAAGCAACTTTAATGACAACACTTTGTACTGTTTTACATATTATTGTGCAGAACATCACCAACAGCCCCCACTACTTGTGTTTTATTCTCCTGTAGAAGCTTCCAGCACATAAGCAGTAGTTTGCACAGATGTGATTAAGTGATTTTCTAAAGTTACGGTCAGTCACAAGGGTCGTAATAATCCCATTATGTAATCTTTACCAATAATGGATTACATTTTTGCTGACGTAAGCTTTGCACAATATGTATAAAGTGATTCCATTGAACATCTAGTTCTTAATGTATTCAGTGAACATTTTGTCCTTTTTAGGGGTAAAAAACAAACCAATAATTGCATAGTTTCTTTACTGCTCTTTGAATTATACAGGCTGTTGATGTGTGCCTAGTTCTGCCATAAAGATAATATTTTCACTTAGGTTTATAATGAATAGAAAAGGTTTATAATGAATAGCTGTGGCTATTTTCCTGCGCTGGAAACAAATTTCACATTTTCTGCAGTCCATTCTTAGGACTATACATATTTTGCTTTTGTCTACATGCTATTGCAGTCTGTTTAAGCTACAAACATTCTACATTCTTATTTGTTTTTTCTACTTTCAAAGCAATAAAAGTTTATTAAAACAACAATTAAAAATTTTATCAAAGCAATACTTAAAGCATTTCTTCCTTATAAAAACTTACCTGCAATCTCTCTCTCTCTCCATAAGTAAGTACTAGGTTAACTGTCCTTAATGGCCATTTTAAGCCTAGCCAATTTCCCTTTCAAAGGTTAAAATTAAACTCTCTACTTAATGTCTGTGAGGTAGACACCTTAGGCATTATACCAAGCCCCCATAATTACTTTTGGGATAATTGTCTTAAGAGCTAGACAGTGTGTAATGTATTACTTAAACGAATGAGCTGCATATTTATTTACAACTTATTTATTTCTTTGTTTGCTGATTTATTTATTTTTCTTAACTGCTTTGGCCCTGTTGGGTTTATTTTCAGGGGTGAAACAGAACGACAAAGGAAAAAGAGTAAAAAACATTAGGTACCTGTTCAGCACAATTCAGTAATGAAAATAGTTAAAAAACTTTAGAGTAAACTATGTCAGGAATAACCTTACAAATGAAGACAGAGAAGAACATACTAAATATGGTAAGCTATTAATTAACTTAAATGTGTATCTCATTGAATTTAAAATTAAAATGATCTCAAATAAATGTACTTCTTGTATGGTTCTGATTTGATTCAGAAGTTGGCAAGAAGACACTTTATTTTAGGTTTCAGTTCCTCAAGCAGATCGAAGTGCGGTGGCCTGGCTTCTTTTGTAGTGTCATCAGCAATTTAAGAAGGAAATTAAATAAATAGTGATCCATCCTTTTGCAGTAATCCTCCCATGACCGGTTTTTGACATCAAATGCAGAAAATGTACCCAGAGAACACATTTAAATTTTTTAGATTGACATCCTCAGGCTAAAAGCAAACTCTGGAAAATGTAAAATCTCTTTAGCAGTAAAACTGACATAAATTCCAAATACCTTAAAATGATTTATCAACTTTAGAGAGCCAAATTTCGATAGAAACAGCAGCAATAATAAAATCTATTGTTCCTAGCTTCATTGATGTTAACTTATTTGACAGAGGAGCCTTGCTAAGTAGATAAGCTAAACTCAGTTGTAGATGGTGCCCAGAACTGTTGCCTTTGTTTTGTATTTCACTGCTGAATCGTACATTCAGACTTTTTGAGAAAATATGCAGCCGATAAATGAGTTACATTCTGTTTAAACTGTGCAGGTTACTGTTTCTGTGTACTAACACTTATTGTTAAGTTTAGCATTCTGTTCTAGGTTATTGCACAGTACACACTGTAAACAATCAAATATTTGATACCAGCTTGTGTGTTTCACATTTGTAACTTGGGACTGAACCTGGAAAAAGGCCCCAAGATCAGTGTTTTACTCCATTTAACAAGTATAAATATTTAAATAAATCTAAGCAGGTAGCCTGAGTGATGTTGGTGTGTGTGTGTGTGTGTGTGTGTGGGGGGGGGGGGGGTCAGGGGTATGCATTTCTGCACAATATTATTCTAACCAGATATGACTTTGATACACTATGCACAGCAACAGGATGTATTGCACCGTATGGTAGGGTTTGTTTTAAAGTGCTTATAACATTAACATGCCCTACACTCATCTCCGCCCCTCACCTAGTCTGCATGGTTGCTAAAGGCTGCTACTGATAGTGACACAGCTGTAAACTATGCTGAGTTGCACACCACTGCTGTTCCTTGCTTAAAGGAACCATACTTCTCAACCTCTTAGTGATAGAAATCTGGACAAAGCCCAACAAAAAAAGGGTGTGGGGGGGGGGCAAACGCCCAAAAATAGGACATATTTTAAATATTGCTCTTTTAAACCTGGAGAGTTGCTACAGTAACATAATTTCTTTTAACATACATTTTCTGAAGAATTTGAAGTCTGAAACTCTAATGTATATCATTATTTAGTGACTTCAGTCCTCAGATCATTCCAGTGATTTGCCACACAACCACAAATTTTATGAGGTACAGACCAAAAATATGAACGAAAAATTTGGACAGTCAGCGAAAATTTGGCAGTTGAAAGGTATAAAATCCCTTGTTGGTTTCAGCTGTTCTGACTTACATGTTGCTACTTTTGTTTGTTTGTAATGATTTTATGCTTTCCACAGGTCACTTGCTCAAACTGTTGTCATTCTTAGAAGAGGTCCTTGTTCCTCGTGGACCACTTTATAGCCATCACTGACTCCTTTTGTCTACATTTAGGTTCATAGGTTTATAGGAGGTTACTAGGCCAATGGCCCTAGAACCTTTACAAGCTTAGCCATGTTATAGCTCTGTTCCCTAATTGACCATGGTTAGATGGTCATTATTTGCAGAGTGAGTCTATGATCAGCACAGACTGCCCCTGTCCATGAAGGACATAGGTGAATGTCTGCGGTGAATTTATAGTCTCCCATCCAATTGTCTAGGTTGTGCTTGAATGGGGTTGTTGAGGAGCTCTGCTTCATGTGAATTGAGAGCTTATTCTAGAGGAGCAGCAATCTCTGGGAGATATATCTGTCTCTCCAGCATATTCTGTTAATGTCACAGGCTTGGTTAAGATCCCTGGAGTGAGTGACTCTTGACCCATTTGATTTGCAGATGTCCAGCATTTCCATTAGGCCAGGGTCAGAGACTGCTCTGTAGGTACCATAGTCCTTTTGGCTGTTGCAATACAGAATTGTAAGAATTTAAGAATTAGCGTGCTGTATGTGAGGTGCAAGTCACCTCTCAGCATCCTGTAGGCTACACAATACAATGACAGAGCTTTCAGTCTTTCCATGTAGGTCAAGTTTTGGCAACCCTGAATTTTCTTGTTGAGAAACCTCTGTGGTCTCTCCCATTACTGCAGATGTCTGGTGAGGTACCTGCAAAAGGGAGCATTGTAGTCTATTAGTGGTCTGATGAGGGTCGAGTACAGAGTAGTCATAACATCCTTATTTGTGGATGTGATGCCCTCTGCACTTAGCCTTCTAATGTAAACTATACCAAGCTATAGTTTTGTATTACTCTTGAATCTTACTGTGTTGATTTTATATTAACTCTTTATGCTATATTACTGATGTTATTTTGAATTACAGCCCCCTACAACTCTTTTATTAGAATAATTAAATATATAATTTCTCCCCTGTAGGTTCATGTAGTTTTTCCATCAATGTTAACAAATCTTTGCCTCTCCTAGTACATCTGCTCCACAGCAAGGTTTATCTATATTATTTCTGCCCTTGGTAATTTGGCACACCTAGCAAGCATGGAAGCCCAGTCCTTCTGTCTTCTCTGTGGCCCACCTCATTGCACTTGGTATTCTGAGGGGTCTATATTAGAACATCGACTTTTTAAATCATCGAATGTTCTAATATCGACCCCTACTCAGTGAACGCTGACAACACTGAACATGCAGAACAGCAGATTTTTTCCAAGGGAAAAAATCCGCTGTTCTGACACACATACTCAACACAAACACACCAAACAAACAGAAATCCACACACATACTCCTAAAATCCTACATCTAACCCTACACTAAACTGTACACACACCACTAGCTATCCACTTACCTTAACCAAACCTTAACCCTAAGGTCCATCACTATCGCACACTCACCTCACCCACACCCTAACCCTAACTCACCTACCCTGCCCTAACCCTCACGTCCACACAATTGCACACTTACCTGACCTGTGCCCTAACCCTAACTCATCTACTCCGCACCCTAACCCTCACGTCCACACAATCGCACACTTACCTGATCCCGACCCGTAACTTTCCACCACAGTGCTGAACATAGCGAAGCCACAGGAACGGCCAACTGAATTCCTTCCCTAGGAAGAAATTCAGTGTTCCGCAGCTTCGCTATTTTCAGCGTTCGCTGAATAGCGGGTCGATATTAGAACATTTGAAGTTGTGAAACTTCGATGTTCTAATATAGACCCATTCTGAGACAGTTTAGAAACTGCCTATTGCTCACCGACCATCTACTGATTGAAAAACATGACATGATTCATGAGAGGTATGTTTATTTATATATCCTGAAGGCCATCCTCTCACCTACAGAGATAGTCAGTAAGCATCACATAATCTCATACATACCTCAACAAGATCACACTGAACTAATATTCACTGAGGTTGTAAGCAATCACTCGTGGGTAATCAGGACTAAAGAGCCTCAAAATCAATCCACAAACACTATTTTACTACACTCCCATATCTCAGTGAGGTACCAGGCTGCAGACTGCAAACCTTCCACTGTCACTAAGCATGCACACACGAGTAGAAATGACATAGTAAATGGTGACTCCAAAGACAAGCCCACTGACACTACACCTACTAGGCTGGTCAAAGACAGGGTGACAGCTGCCTCTCCAGTACCAGGATCTGTGATGCGTCCAGGGCCTAATGTTCCTTCAAACAAGACAAATATGACAGTCCCTGGGATTTATGAAGCTTGGCGCAAGGACGGTGTTAGCCTTGCGCTGACCGTGTGGCGTAGAAATGGTGCAGCAGCACCACATGCATATTAATGAAGGAGTGCTGCCGTAACGGCCACATGCATAGGAAACATGTACGAGTGCAGGGGGCATGTCCAAGCACTACATGGAGGTGTGATCATGTCGGCTGCATACGCACAACCTAAAATGCTGACTAGTGCAGCCTGCCTCCAATAGTAATCACTCCTGTCAGTACCCGTGGATACTGAAATGTATGCAAAGCATACAAGACAACTTGCGAACACCACAATAAGAAGTAAACAAAGGCACGTAGCTGAATATTGAGTCCCCATCCCTTGAACAAAGATATTTAAAACCCCATGCCTGTATTCCATTGTAGTGTTGCTAGTTATACCAAGTGGAAGCGAAACGCATCGTGTTAGCATGCCGCCAATTGCCAAGCCTAGCCCAATGGTATGGGTTATCACCTGTCCCACATTGTGAGGGACAGTCCCCCTCTATGCAGGTGTGTCCATACCAAATTCATAATAAATGTGAAATGTCCTGCGATAGTAGGACATAATTATGTCCCATATGTTATGAAATAGTCCCATACAGTACGTATGTCCGTATATAAAATACCTATATGTTACAGGCAACAGAATAGCAAGTAAATGAAACAGAATAAGCAACTACACTGCCACAACAATAAAAACTTATATGTAGGCATGAAACTAAAGTACTATCTTTTGTAATGACCGTGGGTATGTGTTGGCCTGTAAACTCAGATGTCTGCCACGAAAATGTCCCATCCAGGTCAAATGAAAAGGTGGCAACCCTACCAATGGTCAGAGCATTTGCCCAATATCTGCCCATTCGTGGTCCAAGACATCCTTGCCAGGATGGCCCATAGATGAATGGGTATTACCACGTCTACCTACCATGTCATGAAAGATAAGTGTTTGCGAGTACCTATGTGCATGACGTACAGCATGTGGTTGATCTGAAATGTTAGTGTAGACCTCACAACCATATTGGTCTCAGAGATATGTAGTGTATGCAATGTGTTCTGTTGACTGTGCCATGGGCCATCAACTAGAGAAGGGATGAATGTTGATTGTGGAATATGGGGGTGGGGGGTGACGGGTAATGTAATATATCGCCAATGGGAGACTGGGTTGGATGCACAATAGGTGAAGTGGAGGTCTACGAGGGAGCGGTGTGTGAATCAGGAAGATAACCAAAGAACAAATATACACATCCACAATACAATCCCACAAACAT
>NC_056726.1:1182585475-1182664737 GCF_019279795.1 Protopterus annectens
GGCCAGTTCTAATAGACCGCCCGTGGAGGTCAGCTAGGTCGTAATAGGTATATATGCATATTCACATGCAGACAACAATATATGTTGAAGTACAAATTCTGTAACACATGCATTCCATTTGTTGACATAAATAATAAGAATGTGTCCATACAAACACCGACAGTACATGGAATTATAGGCTGTGCAGAAGAGGGATGGGTCAAATTACACTATCACATTCCAATTACAATCAGTAATCCCTACATGAACATATAGCGACACCTGTCCACTGTATAACGTGCTACATACCAATTACAAGATAACTTGAGTGTGTCGGCGTTATAATGAATAAGGCACTAGTATGCTGGTGAAGCTTATAAACACCATTACGCATGTGTAAGTGCGTATGAGTGGGGAATGTATTGACAAACTGATGTATATATATATATTTATTTATAGACACACATATATATATATATATATATATATATATATATATATATATATATATATATACATACACATACACACACACACACACATATATATATATATATATATATATATATATATATATATATATAGATATATATATATATATATAAAACAGCAAGATATGAATATACATGTATGAATACATATGCAGATATGTTTATATATATTAATGTAAATAGATATATGTGTATACCTAGGTTATGTTACATCAGTTATGGGTAACATGTTTAGACTGGGCATATGTTGCTGGGAGGTCCACTCAACAAACGTCTGCTTATCACCCACCCCAGCTAGGCCGGTGAGACATACAGACACGCAATAAAGGTAAATACAACACTGGTTCCCAGACCACCAGCAGGAAGCTACCAGTGGGAGAGATCTACAAGGTCTACAACTTAAACATTTACAGCGACGTCCCTTGTAGGACACCAAAAATTTGGTACCTTCAGCCAATGGGGTAACACCATTACGACCAGGATGTAGCTGTACATAGAACAGTAGGTTGTGCAAGCCTGGTAACACATGGGTTGACACAATGTATGACGTGTCCGACACGGGGAGAGTGGACAGTGTGTAGGGGTGTGTTAATATCCCACCTGTGTCCACCTGTGCCCACAGTAAGGATGAGTGCTGTAGAGTAGTGGCAGGTGGGGGAACTATGGTATGCGATTATGGGGCTAGGCATGCATGTGTTGGTTGGCAGACACATATTAGGACCACCCCGTGGGTGTAAGTAATATTCCGATGTGGGTATAGCAGATGCCCATACCTCCCAAACTATAAGAGCACATCTACTGGACAGTCCGTAAACCATTGGGGGAATACATAGGGACCATATCATTGAACTGTCCCTGATTACCAGGGACGTTCGTGATTACAAATCAGAATCCTAACACAGTCTCAACTAAACCATCCTAGAACTAGTGATATTAGGAGGAAGGGTGGCGGAATACACGTAATGAATAATGACAACATATAAGAGTCAAAAATTGCATGCACCTCAGAAAATGTGTATGAATACATATGTGCTCTGTGTCCATCAATGTGTCAGGTTAATAGCACCAACCTTCTAAATGTGTCCCTGAGTTCATTATGCAGTGTCCCTGATTCAGTGTTTATTCTTCCCCATTCGTAAGAGAGATCTGATAGTGAAAGAAAGTGCATGTTCCGCCAACTACCTTAGAAGATTGATAGAATAAAAGGTATGGGGTTACCACCTGTCCACCTTTGTGAGGGACACTCCCCTCTGGGCAGTTGTGTCCTGCATAATAACTGTAATTAAAGCAAATGTCCTGTGATTTAGGGCAAAGACTACCTATATTGTCTGTAGTAGTAGCATAAAACAATTATGTTCCTCTGAAACACTTAAATCTTATAGGTAACAATATAAGCAACTATAATGCTACAAGAGTATC
The DNA here is from genome assembly GCF_019279795.1 of Protopterus annectens. Lineage (NCBI taxonomy): Eukaryota > Metazoa > Chordata > Ceratodontiformes > Protopteridae > Protopterus > Protopterus annectens. The sequence continues at coordinate 1,182,587,365 of NC_056726.1, forward strand.
CTTTTATTTAGGCGAAACAGTGAAGTACACCCCTTTTTACTGGCTATGAGTGTGTTGCCCTGCAAAATCTGATGTCTGTGCATACAGGTCCTATAGGGTTGCCACCTTTCCAAATGGCCAGAGTGGGACATATTCTGTAGAAATGTTAGACATTCCAGGACTAAACATGCCTACAGCCGTGCATAGTGCAGGATTATACTTATCTGGACAAATGAAAGATTAATCTAGTTGCATTTGAATTGCTTATGCTACTTCACATAACATATAGAAGTGTCATATATAAAATAACTGTTGTATGCAATCATTAATGAAAAGTAGAATATAATAATGTCCTGTAATCTGGACATGTGCTATGTCTTGATTATTTTTGCACGGTCCCTCGTAAAGTGGGACAGGTGGTAACCCTAAAGTCCTACCTTGGCCAATTGAGAAGGTGGCAAACCTATAATAGGTATGTGGTAGCATGACCCGTCCGATGGATGTGGCTACCACAACCCAATTGCTCATTTGTAATGCAGGGTCTCGGTTCCCATGTATCAGCCAGATGGGAGCAGAGTGTATGCGGAACACACAAATATGATTAATTCACTGGACAGGCCGCTGATTCCGTACAGTCGAATGCCATGCCGTCGCCTAATGGGCAGCCATTCCCGATACTGTAGTCATGTAGTCCAATGTGATAGGCATTACAAGGTGGGAGCAGATTGTAAGAGGAACACACAATTATGAATGTTTCAGTGGACAGGCTGCTGATTCCATACATTCGAACACCATGCGATCACCTAATAGGCAGCCATTCCTGATAATTGTAGTCAGGAGTGGCCTTAGGTTAACTGGTGCCCTAGGCAGACTGCACAACAGCATCCCCCACCACACCACCCACTGCCCCCATCCTGGTCTACCTACACCAAATAAATACTGGTAAAGTGCACCCGCTAAAGCGGTGCCCTAGGTGGCCGCTTAGTTGGCCTATGCCTAAAGCCGGCTATGACTGTAGTCATGTAGTCCGATGTGATAGGCATCACAAGGTATGCCTAAGAGGAACACATGAATATGAATGAATCTCCGGACAGGCCGCTGATTCCATACAGACGAACACCATGCAGTCGCCTAATAGGCAGCCATTTCCGATACTGTATTCATGTATTCCGATGTAATAGGCATCACAAGGTGGGAGCACATTGTATGAGATACACACAAATATGGTTGTGTCACTGGACAGGCCACAGATTCCGTACAGCCGATCGTGATGCCGTCGCCTAATGGGTGGCCAATCCCGATACTGGAGTCATGTAGTACGATGTAATAGGCATCACATGGTAATACTGTGGTACTTGCTCACACCCAGGGGTGCGAGTGACAGATGCAAGCACCAATGCCAGTGCATTAGCAAGTGCAGGAACGAGTGGGTGTAAGCGTGTTTGGCTACCAGTATGGAGCATTGCATTGGTTAAGCAATGTAGAGGCTAATCGAGCGTAAGAGGCTGTAACCAGAGGATATCATACAGAGCGGTCATTCAACAGTATAGGAATGTATCCTATCATGTAGAAGTACATGTGAGTGTTTATGTCCAGCATATAGGTACATACATATATAGAGATGTATCAGGGACATGCCATCTGGCAACTAAGCATTACAAACAAATGAAATGGGAAACACCAGCGACACCTGTATTATGTAGTGGTGTTGGTCTATGTGATCACAAGACTCTCTCAGACAGACAATAGTTGTACATTGGCCGTATACATCACTCTGTGCATGTAATGTACATTATTAACACAACAGTACCTGTCCAATCATTATGTGTGAACAATACTCCTGCAATGTGCAACATCATCATCATGATAAAGGTAAATGGGGTAACCATAGAGGGACCGGTAGTGTTTTGTGTACAATGGGGTCATCCTCCTCACGTGTACCTGAACCATGTAGGAGTGATGTGCATACCAGGACCGTGCGTCTGAGGGAAAGTGGTGAGGATAACAGTAGTATGTTATGATGCATATTATAAGGGTTTCATGTGTCCACTGGGCACATGTGTGTAATGGACATCTATGTATAGGGAAAATGGTGTCCATGGAGCCGAATGGCCTTATGTGTCCGTAGGTGAGGGTCAGATGTTGGGGAAGGAGTGTAGGTATGGCCGAGGAGGATAGGTAGGAAAACAGAAATGACAGCATACAGGGTTAGTATATGACACATGTAGGGGGGGATACACCCTGGATGGGGATGGGTCTTTGGCATTCAAAAGTCCATGGGAACAGTGGGAAGGAGGTCTCCAGCCATGGGCAACTGCCACTGCACCTACACAGCTGCAAAGGAGGCAGTGCTGTGGGCTGTTCAGGAGAGGCAGCATCACCCTGTCAATGTGACACTCTGTCCTTGAACTGGTGTATCTGGCTTCTTAACCCCTTAGGGAGCCACCTATGAAACATGTCCGGGATCGCACAACAGCAGATATGTACCTGTCTGGTCCCGCTCCCAAGAGGGACATGCTCCATTCTCTGTGGTGGAGCCACCAGAAGGTGGTGCATAGCCAGAAGAGGTTGATGTTAATGGTTGGGCCCCAGATATGCTAGTGCCTGGTGCCATGGTCAGCTGAAGTGGGACAGGAGGATCTGCCAGGTCCTACCAACCCATTCGGCCTATGGTGTTGTGTTTTAAACCCACATATGGCTTAGTGATAGACAACAGCATACAGGATTACCTACAACAGTATGCATAGATATCACCAGCAACCCAACAGATTGTATACATTTGCAGATGGAGCACAGCACATGCATATATACCGCATGGCAACTGTACAATGTGTAGTAAACATGTGACCGCAGCTATGAACAGTTGCCCATCATTGGCTTGTCACTGGGAATCCCAAACAGTGTCAGTCATACCACTGTCTCATGTGACACATGTCCAGTCAGGGATGTGATGGCAGTAACACATCCCTATCATCATGTACTGTCTGCAATCCCCACACCATGCTTCTGCTGTGTACAGAAGTGTGTTCAGTGTGTAACACAGGAAACAAATGGTTGTACACACTGACCTGTTCACAGATGGCCCTACAGATTGGGTTCCCTCATGAAGAGAGTACTGTCATGTCTGTATTTTAACATGCAGAATAGCCATTAGCACACACATGTTAAACAGGCAGTAGTATCAATGCAGCATAGCTACACTTACATGCTGTAGTTGTGTGGCACATCACCCTCCTGTTATTAGGCTATTTCCCACTGTTGAAAATGATTAAGGTACATCCAGATATCATCTGCAATGCCATGTCAGAACACCACATCCAGGTACCACTCACAGTGACTGTCATGGCCAGATAATAACATTTTTCCCTAGATAGTGTACTGTGTTTATCAATGGATGGCTATGGGAACACCATTCCAGCTGTACCACATGCAATCAGCTAGAGGAGGACTGAAATAAGTGCAGAGGCCATCACCTGACCATTTACATCTGTTACAATACACATGTTGCTGCTGTGCAGGTGTACACCTTCACATCCACCAGACAGTGTGTGTGCGGGACAGGCAATGTACACCAGGGAAGGGCTTGGAGACTTCACCATAATCTACCACACGCTGAATAGTACAGGGTCAAACCCCTGACTACTCATTACTATTACATGTGCATGATGTTACTACATGTGCCACAGAGGCGGCATGTTGCAGTGCTGTACGAATATGTGTGTAGGTGAGTGAGTGCCATCTGCAACAGATATAGTAGACATACATTAGGTCTGGCACACGTCAGTCCACATGAACGGATGCCATTGTCACCACAACCACACTCTAATGGACATGCATTGACACCTTTGTCAGGGCGGCAAATACACAATGTAACTACTTAGTTTGCCACACCGCAGTAATGCGCAGGACCACATGCACCACAGGGGATATCTGGAGGTTCAATGGGCTAGGCCATGTGAAAGTGCTTGACAACTGTTGGTATGCCAATGAGGTTTATACTGGGAGTGACTGTAGGTGGGAGCATCACAACCCACATGCAGACACGGGGTGCCAGTACTGCCATGCAGGTATGCATTGCTCCATGGGTGTGTAGTGTTTGGCTGTGCAAGATGGCTGTACAAGGCTGGGTGAGGGGTAATCCTTGCCATTGCATCACCCGACAATGGTGAGCAGTGCAGGGGTGTAGTGTCTGCAATGTCCCACACAGATGGGTACTGCAATATCTGGCCTGACATCCTGGTTACCAATGTGTAGGGCCATAGCTTTGCAATGCATGCCATGTCTGTGTTTGATAGTCCTTCACATGGACATTGCCTGGGATGTGCATGCCCCACAATACTGTACAGTGACATGTACTGGTGTACCTGGTTTGGCAGACAAATATTGTGTACACAGCCTGTTATACCCCGATATGCCAATACTGGACTGGTGTGGTGAAACCTACTTACAGTGGGCAGGTTGGCCCTGCACCTGCATGCATAGAATGGACAGGTATTCTGTGGTGTCAGCGGCATGGGTCCATACAGGGCACATGTGTACAGCATTATCTGGCCTTAGTGGATCACATATGATGGCACCACATATGTTGCAGCCATTCAGTGTGGAACATAGTGAAGGCACAATGTCCTCATATATGTGCCAATTGTACTGCTGTACAGGATGCCATGTCCTCTGCAGGCCACTGTGGCCACACCATGCCTACTATCTGTCCTCAATGTGCATGTTACTAGCAACATAGTGGGATATCCTAGGCAAGGTTGTATGTGCATGGCACATGGGTACGGGACATATACCGGGTACTTGAAGGGCTGCATACTTAGTTCACCAGCCCTTTTGCCAGATGTATGGGTATGGCTTGTCAACTCAGTGCCATGGCTGACTGACAGCTGTACTCCTCGTGAGGTGGCCATTGTGTCATAAGATGGATACTATATAGGAAAACTACAAAACCCGCTCCCAAACATGTCCAATGGCAAGACAATCATGGCCACCTCTACACAGGCTCTGACAGACAAACACACACTTGACATCATGTATACAAACCCCTACCATATCACACTGCAGCAACACGCGTTTAAGGCACGCGCTACAGTGAATACTACAAAGCACTGTACTTGTCTCATGCAGGCAGACACACACACACACACACACACACACACACACACACACACACACACACACACACACACTTGGCATGTCTGGGATTAGAACACTGACCTAACTAATTTATTACACTACAGCATTACGCAGTTACAGAATGCGCTACCGAGATTAGTGGGACACAGCGCTCCCAGAGGTGTATTTGTGGATGGGTGACATCATCGGCCTTGCTAACGGTGGGTATAAGAAATATATGGAGTGTGAGCAGTATAAAGGTATTACTCAGTCCTCAGGCAAATGGGGAGACACACATACACACACACAGCAAGTGTGGGACTAGAACAGCAACCTAACTACTTTATTACACTACAGCATTACACAGTTACAGAATGCGCTACCGAGATTAATGGGACATAGCCCTCCCAGAGGTGTATTTGTAGATGGGTGACATCATCGGCCTTGCTTACAGTGGGTATAAGAAATGTATGGAGTGTGGCCAGTCTAAAAGCAATTTAGAGTCCACCGGCAAATGGGGACAGACATACACACACACGCCAGTGTTGGGTATGGAACACCTGTCTATTTACACATTACTATTACAATACTACATATATACGAATTGCACCACACAGACTACACATGTCAAGGCTGTCATTATGACCATCTAGGAACGTGGACATCAACAGGGATGCTGGCAGTTAAGATGTACATACCTGTGAACCTGTGTGTTTAAAGTATGAATCCATCCTGACCTGGAGTATGCCCATCTGTGGAATGGATGACTACTACCACTATAGAGGGTTACAATAGCCATGCCCATACACAGAGGCACATAACCAACACAAGGTGTCACTGGGCATGCTCACACACTTAGTAGCACAGGGCTGTTCAGAATTCACTGTGTCCATCTACACAAGGATATACTGGGCATGCTCATACACTTAGTAGCACAGAGGGCCTGCTCTCACACTAAGTAGCACAGGGCTGGTTGGAATGCACTACTATGTGTCCATCTACACAAAGATATACTGGGCATGCTCATACTCCTAGTAGCACAGGGCTGACTGGGATGCACTCTGATGCTAAACACGGAGGGCCACAGTGGCCATGTTATTACAGGTAGACATAAAGAACACATTGTAATGGGCTCTGGTGTTGGTAGTTGTCATTGTTAGCAGGAATGCTGCTCTACATATATTTGACATCGGTCTTTTACAAATCAGCTGCCATTCTGGGACGACATGGCTGACAGTAGGCAGGCCTTTGTCACATATCACATGCGTCCATGATACAAGGGAGTGTGGATATTACCCAAGTCGCATCCACCCACACAGTGCCATTCCAAGACAAATGTCCTAAACACAGGTTAACACCCATACACCTACAGGACAACTGCATTGTTTTCTTATGCTAACCAGTGCTAGATGTGTAGCATCCATATTAACAGCTGGCCACTGTAGATCCAACAAAGGGGAGTACTGACATCTGTGCAGTGAGGAACACCTGGATGATGTCTCTGTAGTGCACAATAGCACTACTGCCATATACCTCAACCTAGCACTACCACCATATACCTCAGAACCAGACATGTGGGTCGTAACACAGGTACAGACAGGTCCAGGTGTTGTACCCACATACATAAAGGCCACTCACATGTACTGACCAGTCCCCCCATGTAAGGCATCACAGATGCGCCATGTGCAGGACACAGTGTCACATGCTGCATTCTAGGATATAAACTGCAGACACCACCATGCCCTCAGACCACCACCACGCAACCATACATGTTGTATGACAGACGAGTACGCCACCATGTGATCCTTGACCTGTGTACTGTACTAAGCTCTACATCAACTGTAGACAATACACATGTACTGACACAGTTGCATCATGTGTTATGCAATGATACCACTGTCTGTGAGCAGGTCAGCTGTACACATACCAAGGGCCCTCAGTACTGTCCATTATTAGCAGATGTCTGTTGCTGTACACCAGTACACACTCTCATGTATGGATATGACATACATGTACTTGCCCTGGGTATGTACATGTCACACACACAACATACCTGTAAATAGCAGAGCTGTTGTAGTCCTTTGTGCAAACAGGTGGCTACAGCCATTACACACATCCACATGGAATGCAGGTCCATGGCTGCTGAATGCTAACAGTACATAAGGTGTGATATCACTGTTGACAGAGGTAACATCCCCTCTGTACTGGTCACCCATCATATCATACAACAGTCCATGTGTCATGTATGTTATTACACATATCCGCCAATTGCAATGCCTACAAACATGATCAAATGTCAGGATTGTAGGGCCTACACACCTGTACACATAGTGTTGTGCATTCAGATAACATGCGTGTGCAGTTGCTGATGTATGCAGGTGGCGTGCATCCTAGTACATCATGCAGCTGCAAAGCAGCCTCAACATTGCCAACTGTATATGGTGATATGCTGAATGTACAGAAATATGTACCACAGGTATGGACAGATGTGTTGAAATAACTAAGTGGCGAGGCATCTTTGCAGATGGATGTTTGCTGTGGACAGCTCACAGTTGTGTCACAAGCAGTCCTACAATACCCTGTGTAACCGGTAAGCAATGGTTTCATTAATTGAAGGACATAACACACAACTTAGATAGCAGTTAGGGTGATAGCAAAGGTAAATCACTTGACACCGGTTAATAGATATGATGTCCCTAATGCATATGTCAGCACTGTTGTCACAGGAAGCGTCAGTACAGTTTGTAATGCATGCAATATGCTGTACGTCTGACATGCATAACTTGAGCTAGTTAGGTCTGAGATTCACAGTACTGACATGTGTGGTTGCGTGTGTGTCCATGTTTGTCATGTATTGTGGGGAATAAATCTCAATTGTTACTCACTCTCCTGTACACTAGTGTACACATCTGCACAGACTGCAATGTATAAAGCAGGACATAGGCAGGGGCGTATATCTCACACATGTGAGGTATCTGTATGTGCATGACATAGGTGTATTAATTACTGAATGCCACAGTGTGTGTATGTAGGGCTGACTGGTCCCTGGGGTGAGGATGTATGTTACAATACTGAACTGATAGGACCCCTCCCACCATCCAGGTGATGCATTCAACTATCCGTGTTGATGTCCTCAATCTTAGGCCATACTGACTACCTGTACATGTGTATTCTCTGTGGTGCATCATGTAGGTGCACAGTACTGTAATGATGATTTGCACATAGGCAGGGGTCCTCATCCCACCAGTAGCAACTCTGTGCGAATGTGTGTTACTGTGTCAGTGAAGCCGAGAGTGTGTGTGTGTGTGTGTGTGTGTGTGTGTGTGTGTGTGTGTGTGTGTGTGTGTGTGTGTGTGTGTGTGTGTGTGTGTGTGTGTGTGTGTGTGTGTGTTTACAGTGTCACTGAATACATGTGTGTCAATACCTGAGGGTGTGGGTGCAGTTGTGTGTTGGCATCCTGTCATGGGAACGTGTATTACTGATTCCCATTGAGGCATCACACTTCCCACTGGTCTCTACCCTTGTAATCATCTAGACCACTCTCTTACCTCACCACTCCATGTAACTGTACCTGTGATGTCACCCTTTATGGATGTCACGTCTGTGGCCACAGTAGCTTAATACACAGCTATCATGCTCTTGGAATGATAGACATGTTTGTAACTTGGGACATTCTCACTGGTATGTGGCAGCTACATGGTGCATGCTGGTATATTCATACATACTTGTGAGTAGTCCACATTGACATATGGGACACTTAACTGCAAACACTGACATCCACCGGCACATGCAATTAGACCTGAAGAAGGACAGCAGAACAACGTGACCAACATGCATTTACTGTTGTTACACAAGACGCATATTGTTAACAGTATTGTACACCTGTACTACACGGTATATCTGCTGACTGTCAACAGTCCTCAACATTTGTAAACTACACATATCATCCTAGTCTGTTCACCCTGTGCATCAGACCATATGAGCATGTCCCTGCACCAATGGTGTGGATGTCAGGGATGCGGCACAGGCATCATCATATGCACAGGGTGTTAATGTTTGCCTGAGGCCTAGGCTGCACTGTTGTTACACAAGACACATACTGTTAACAGTATTGTACACCTATACTACATAGTATATCTGCTGAGTGTCAACAGTCCTCAACATTTGTAAACTACACATATCATCCTAGTCTGTTCACCCTGTGCATCAGATCATATGAGCATGTCCCTGCACCGATGGTGTGGATGTCAGGGATGCGGCACAGGCATCATCATATGCACAGGGTGTTAATGTTTGGCAGAGGCCTAGGCTGCACCATTGGATGGCATCATGTGTGTGGGTTTGGGCCTTTGATCTAATTGGGCATGTATGGATGTTATGCATGTGTGTGTTGCAGTGCCCTACATATGTTTCCAGTTTGTGCGTGTATGTCTGCACACAGTTCTCCCATGTGTCTGGCCTACACAGGGGAATTACTGACAGCGGAAGACTGTACAGGTGAGGTTTTACAGTTCACAGTATCCAGCCACGGACATGTGACCTGTGCTTGCTCGGGCACTACCAGACAGAGGTGCAGATTGGGTACTGTCTGATGTCACTAATCCACTGGAACTGTGTCCCTGTTGGGGCCATCCCAGGCCATGTGCACGTGGCCTGCTGTGTTGTGGTGTAGACAGCACAGCACCAGATGCACTGCTGCTGTTACTGCCACTATGGGAGCGGGCATGTGAGGTAGCTCATGCACATAGATCTGACACAGGTGATGTAGCAGGCTTACGTCCACATGCCCGACACTTCACTCCTACCAGATGTTCCAACACAGACAGCTCACGCTAGCGGATTATCATGCCATGATCAAGGACTCCAACCATGTCACCCAACTGTCTATCCAAAGCAGGGGTGTAGCTAGGATTTTCAAATTTGTACTCACAGCTCTCAAACTGCTACCCCCCTCCCCAGCCAAGCTACGGCCATTCTCGTAATTCACGGTTCGCTCTTTTAGTGTCGATGAAGCATTCGCTGTAATTTATTGTTTTGAACATTTTTCCAGTAAACAATGAAACAAAATGCATGCACCAATAATGACAAAACAGCCCAATTCAGAACATTTCCATCATAAAAGTCTACTCAAACTCCTAGTCCATCAGTATCAGTAAATATGCACAATCTCTGAACTAGTAAAAGTCAACTACATAATTCCACATTAAAGAAATCTGTAACTAATGAAAAGGCTGCTGCTAGCAAGCAACTTTATATTTCATGGTTTCATCTACAAATAAAGTGTCTGTTGCCCTTGAGGAATAAATTGCCTATGTTGCATTAAAAAAATGATACGCTAATAATATTGCAATAGGGTATGGATGGCAAACTGATAACAGGTTCATAGTTACTTTGCCAAAAAGGACTACAGCATCCACCCCCCTTTACAACACAGTACAGTATCAGCAATGCATCTACTTACTGTGGGAGAAGTACCCACAGCCTTCTGCATCAAAAGTAAGTACACTACCTGTTGTGCTATTAACAGTATAAGCAGACTCAGTATAAGCAGCACTAAACTTTAGCTGTAAAATGTACTCACTCAGCTGTATCTCTGAACTTTGAAGCATAAGAAATCTGGAAAAAGCCAACATTTAGGGGGGGGACAAAAGCCCAAAAACCAGGGACACATTTTAAACATTGCTTGTATAATTTTGGAAAGTTGCTAGAATAAAATGCTGTGTTACCACCATACATGTCTTGAACCCAGAACCATGTGCACTATAGTCAGTGCAACATACCACTATGCCAAATCAGCAGTTTGAAAATAGGAAGACTGAAACTTAGTGGCTATCATTTAGATAGCTCTCAACCTCTTAGAACAAAAAACCTGGACAAACAAAGCCAATAATGAGGGAATACAAATTCAGTTCTCACTGCACACCTTAGCACAAAAAAACTGGACAAACAACAAAAACAATAATGGGGGAAATACAACTTCAGTTCTCACTTCTCACCATAGCTCACAACTGTTAGAAAACAAATCTGAACAAAGTTCAGAAATGGTGGTGGTTAGGACTTCAGGCTCTTCTTACCCTGAAGCAAAGGTACAGGGTTTGAGCCTGAACACCTATAGCCAAGCAGGTGTATTATGTGGGGGTCATACACACACATGCACAGATATATATCAACACAAGAATTGAACATTGGGTTATAGTATCAACACAAGAATTGAACATTGGGTTATAGCAGTCCAGCTTCTTGAATGGCAGTAGGTCATAAGCTTGTCACCTGAACCTATGAAGTTTGAGGGTTGAAGACACTGGACAGAAACTGTGTACTGTATTTATTAAAATCTATGTTATTATTTACAAAGGTACAAGGCAAGCTATTACCAAGGAAAGATAAGGCAAAGTATGAATGTGGACAAACTAACTCAGTGGAAACTAACCAATTTACCAATGAAGAATAGATAACTATTCACATATCTAATGGACATTAAATGCCAAAGAGTGAACCTTACTTATGTTGGATAAGCAACATCATGCCCCTAAAATGATGCATGAGCATAGCCATTCTTAAACCATAATTGACAATTTGTCATGTACCCCACAATGAATCCCAGGCTTATGTGACATCCCCAGAAGTAAGCACCAATCATCAATTATCACTCTCCAAAATCAGATGATCTCACTGAAGATGCTCTGAAGAACCAAGCAGAAGACTCCAAGCAATACATACATAAATCTAAAGACACTATTCACACTGCCTTAGGAGAAAACCCTGTGGAGATGAAGTTTGCAGGGGGAGAAAAATTACTCTGAATTAAAAAGAAATGATATTGTGGTAATTAGACGTCAAAATGTCTATTTTTTGAAATGGAAGTTTACATCATCAAGAAAGTAAAAAAATTGCAAAATTGAATGAAACGATACATTACCACAATTATTGTAAAGAGCATTACTGAATTTTTGAACATTAGTCTTATAACTACAGTATGTTGGATTATAGTCAATAGTAACTGTAGCATTGCTGTATTATTAAAACTGATAAATACCAGCTAAATAACATTAGCTCTGTGACAGAGAACATTCAAAGTCCTAACTTCTACCTAGAAGACCCAGAATTATAGAGCCTTGAGACCTGGAAGAGCCAAAGAAGGAGGTCAGGAGCCATCAGCACATGCTATTTTGTCCATCCGTGGAGAGAAGTGCAACCCATTATATGACTGATTCCTGATAGAGGAAGAGTTTTGGGCATGCAGCACAACATCCCAAAATAGCAGCACCCATTCTAGTTGTCTGCCAGGGTTAAATGTGTAAAGTATGTGCACATCATCAGGCAATATTGCTGGATGTCAGCTAATGTAAGGCTGCCATGAGACATGTATACATGCCTTAAGAAAATAAAATATTCACCCTACATGGCTGCCTGAATTACAGCCTGGCCATTGTTCAGTTCTTACCCCTTACAGGGAAATGACGGGGCAAGCAACTGGAAGAGGCTTGAATAGCTTACGTCTGTCAGCTATTCAAGCAACTGGAAGAGGCTTGAATAGCTGACAGACGTAAGAAAAAAGGAACATTAAAAAAATAAATAAGCAAGTAGCATCCAAGTGCAGTTACTTTTACAAGCAAAATAACCAGTAAACAGGCAACTACCAGCGATAATACACAAATAAAATTTCAAAAGTAGTTGACATCTGGTAAAACGGTTAAGAATGCTTTGTAGTCCAAAGTTAGACGCTTCAAAACAAACTGGAAACGAAAATCCAGGTTAAAACACATTAACGCCTTTATTTGTCACAGCGTTTCGTCTTCACCAACAGTTTAATGTGTTTTAACTTGGATTTTCGGTTTCCAGTTTTGGAAGCTGCTTAACTTTGACTACAAAGCATTCCTAATCCGTTTTACCAGACGTCAACTACTTTTGAAATTTTACTTTTACAAGCAGCAAAGCCAGCAATACACACACCCACACACACAAACACACCTTACCTGATAATCCATTCACTCGATTGCAATACACACCCACACACACAAACACACCTTACCTGATAATCCATTCACTCGATTGCATTCACACACCTTACCTGATAATCCATTCACCCGATTGCCTTCACCACAATGATAATCCATTTGTGATCACCACGACGTTAATCCATTTGTGATTGCCTTGCCCTTCTACTCACTACAACCAGCAATAATTATCCATGCGGCTGCCTCCACCATAATGCACTTTTCCCGCTTGCAGCCAGCCAGCCGGACATGACGTGATCTGATGATGAGCGCTCAATTCTGACTGGCTGACTGACAACATACTTAAAGGAGCCAACGCTATTTATAAAAATAAAAATATGTAATTTTTTTTAATTAAAATGCTACCCCCTCTTCTAAAGAATATGTACTGAAATCAGTACAGTACGTATGCCTCCCGACGTCCCTGATCCAAAGCATCAGCAATCTGCTGTTGAGCATTTACCATTGCCTGGATGCTGTTGTTTAAAGAACGGACAGCAGCCCTCTGTAGCCTCTGATCTTCTCTGTTGCACTGTTCAGCACATGTCTGTGCCTCCATTACAGCCTGAAACATGTGTCTGGTGACACCAGCTGCTGTGCGCTGTCGTGCAGGAGCATGTTGGCCAGAGGTCCTCCTACGAGCAGTACTGGCCATGTGCCTGTGTGGGGGCACCATCAGTAGTTCAGCTGACACCATGGTGTGCAGGCACACCTTCCATAGCCCCACACACTTTCCTGTTCCAAGCAACCATGCCCCAGCTGTCCTTCCTCTATGACCACTGGTGATGGGGTATGTGTAGGTATGGGATCTGTGTGCGGGGATGAGGTGGATATAGATGGAATGGCAACCAATGGCACAGTTTCAGCCCCTGACAACTCTGCCTGTGACCCAATCATACGTTCATCATCACTACTAGACTCTGTGGGGACACTGACATCTGATGTACAGCAGGAGGGCAATGCACCTACATCACCTGTGAGGGCAGACAAGAACTGTACATTACAATCTATACAATAGACACACACACACATGTGATATGACAGAAGGCATGCAACATGCATGTGATACGGCTGACGGCATGCAGCGCAGACAATAATAGTGGTAGTTATCATATGGCATGCAAATTACACAATCATAGCAATGGTTAGCACACATCCCTGTGTTACACCATGTGGACGAGCACAGGTTAACAGTACACCTGCATGATGTGTGGCATATGAACTTGATAATCACATGTAGTATGATGTGATCTGCTGACGTGTGCAATGACATGCATCCATGTTTAACACAATGGTGTCCTGTCAAATATACAGTGGGGCAATGGTGTACCAATTCAGTGTTGTCTGTCCACTCTACAGATATACTGCAAATTTAGCTGATGTGCATGGCCATTGCAGGGAATCATGAGGAGTCTCTAGTGCTATACAGTGTGAGTTACAGACAGGGTTCATAGCCATGACTGTGTTCAGATACAATACATATATACTGTGGAATGTGATCCACGTCACTGAGGTGTATACACACTAAACCATGATGTGGAAGTTGTGACACAGGTCACTGATGGGTATACGTATGACACTCCTGCACCTCTGCAACTATATTGCTGCAGCCTGGCAACTATGGGCAGATATGGCAAACACATTGGTACACCATGTCCCACATGACATCTATGTACCACACACACACACACACACACACACACACACACACACACACACACACACACACACACACACACACACACACACACACACGAGGAGCTAGTATGGCATTTATGTCCATCACCAGCAATGGGAATGTACTATATCTGTGGCCTGATGTGGATACTGTACAAGTAACTGCTGTCATGTTGCAACACCCTCAAGATGTTCAACACATCCTATGTGGTGGATTGATGTTACGCCTACACAAGATGTGCACAGGCCTGTAGGATGTCTAGCGTTCCACATCTACATTATGACCATTATACAAAGGCCATGGCCGAACCATGTGTAGCCATTGTATGACAGGGTGTACACACAAGCACAACACTTCTACTGTGTGTGTTGCTCCATGTCTCTGGCCATCCTCCATGGCCATGTGTGTGCATGTGTTGTCTAAATTATAGTGATGGGCATCTATTTCACATGTCTGTGTTGTCCCATATGACATATATGCTCCACTGACAACAGGGTTATGCAGATAAAGGGCGGTATGTGGGATATGTTTTCAGGTTAGGTAGGCAGTGTAGCAGCCAGGCCAATAGATGCCATGAACATGTCAAGATAGCACATCACATTATGTGACATTCATAGCAGGTCTATGATCCACACCAGAGAAACCTGTGTGCTGGTCATACTCCAGCCCACTGAGTAGTACTGTTTGTATTCACCACATGTGTAGATCAGATCTGTTGTACATTCCTAAAGTGAACAGCACCTCCACCATTGTATGCACAGCTGTCAACATATCTGGCAATAAAGTTTGTGAGGATTCATGTCGGTGAGATGATTCACATAGTTTGCAAGTGTGGCACATGGATAGTCATTGTGATGCATTGCAAGTCCGACCTGTATATTGTGACAGGACCATACATTATGTGTACATGTTGTGAATGGCGACATGATGGATAGATTTGTGCATTACGTTTCCTGATAAATAATAACACTCTCACCTGCAATGGGCTGCTGTCACCGCAGAACGCCGGAGGTACCTAAATAGGAGTAACACAGCAGTATGAATATAATCCACCCCTATATAAAGGCTACAGGGAGCAATGTGCATAACACATACACCAGTACATTAGACTATACTATGGTATATGCACATGTTTGCATACACAGAGTAGCATACTATAGTATGCGGCATGTGTATATACATGCCTTGCATATGATGTTACATTACATATTGTACAGTGACACATGCAGCTATATGGAATATAGTTGTTATAGGTGCAGTACTGACTTACCAGGCAACTCTAGGCTCAGAGGTTGAGAGACACCCACCTCCACAATATCGGCTAAAGCTTGTGGATGTGGTTCTGCAGGTGTCCCCAGGTTGGCCAGTAGCTCCTCAGTACGTGTGAGTGGGGGCTGGGTTGGTAGTCCACCACCTGTTGCACCTTGTTCCCTGGTGATTGCATTAGCACACTGTTTCATCCATCTAATGAGGTCTGTACAGTGTCTGCACACCTGCTGGTATGTGCTGTTGTGGCCACCCACATCATTAACCCTCCGGTGAAGTTCCATCCACAGGGCATCCAGCTGCTGTGCATCCTGTAGCACATGGCTGAACAGGATGTCAGGATTATCGAGTAGGTATGGGATGAGGGCCTCATCCTCCAAGCGTGTAAAAGGGAGATGCCTTGCACACAGCATATCTGGAAGACATAATGATGGAGACAGGTCATAGTACCTCAAAGACATACAGAGCTACAGCTGAACATACATGTGTATCACATTAATTCAGTTTAAATAGTTGTATTTGCAAACCTACATGATACTGACGTGTTTGTGTCACACACATGTGACACTCAATGTTGAGTGGATATTATCACCATATATGTGTGTGTGTGTGTGTGTGTGTCTATGTGTGTGTGTGTGTGTGTGTCACTTGATTACATTGCTCATACTCCATGTGTTTGCTGTCTTGATGTGGTTATGTCTGTTTGCCTGTACTGGTGTTCCTACCTATCAGCACATGGCCGGATGTGTCCACATTAATGCAATCGACCTTGATGCAGTGTATATGTCACATATAAGGGCTTACACTGCCTTAACAGACATGACCTATGACCCTGCAGACATGCTCACATAAGGTTTTACATATATGTGTTCTGTCATATACAGCTACACGGCACTGTACAGCAGTTCAACATCCTGCCATGTATCACCTGTGTTGCACATGTGATACACGTGGAACACTGGCTAGCCAGATGGTATTTGCAGGGTTGGATATCAACTATGGCATGTACAGTTAAAGTCAACTAGTGGGCTATATGCCATGGGCCATGTATGCATCTTGGATGAAAGGTTACCTGGCAGCAGCCGACAGGTGGGTGGGTCTGTGGGGCCAGGTGGAGCAGTGCCACATTACTTTTCCACAGGGTTAATGATACATATACCATGCATTACCATGCGGTCATCACACCATGTCTGAGAGGGGAGCGATGTGCAGCTTTGACAGACAGGAATGCACAGTATGGCAGGACTATGTCAAGTGTATGGGACAAGGATCTGTCCAGCATGTGGTTGGTGGATGTCCATGAAGTATGTGTTCGAGATCAGGATGAGTACATGTAGCATGTCCGATATCACTGGGTTGGACATGGATTTATTCAGGGTATGCATCATGCTACATAGTGGAGATGGGGAATGGGAAGGCTGGTGTAGGCCATCTGCACATAACCAATACCCCTTAAAGGAAATATGTGATATGATCTGGGTCACTTGAGTGGTCTGTATGGCTGGACAATGATCTCTATATTCATGAATGGCACCCTATTATTATTAGGGTTGCCACATATGACTCCCTGACAGGTGTGGTGATGTAGCTATCACAGGAAAAACAACTGTCCAGCTGCATCCCTCACACACAAGTGTCCATTCTGATGACCGCTGCCTACGTGGTAGTTCATGAGTACAGGGTTATTAACATGGGGTGACAATGCGAGTTAGTTATTGCTCCTAGGTCATAGTCATTCACATATTTCAATAGGCAGATGCCTTCTGTGAGGTATGGACTACAATGAAGGGGAATAGAATTCATTAACCCTGACATACTGTAGCTGCCACTGGTGTGATGATCACGTATTATTCAGACACCTTCTGTAGTGTTGTTTCTGCCAGCAGTCCTGTTGCAAAACATTCCTGTGACATAGGAATGTACATCTAGTATACCGAGTGTAGGTGGTACACAGTATGGGTGATGATGTCCTATGACCTGGCAAGGTTATGATATACAGTGTGACATCAACCATACTGTCATCTACATCTGTACTGCTGACATCACTTAAGTGATCAAGGTTCATGGCCTTCCAGACCAGACTCAGCAGGATAGTAGTGCAGTATTTCCCATTATCAGTGGTGTCTCCCCCTTTGTTGGGTTGTGATACCTGTTGGTGTGCACCATTCAGTGTGTACGCAAAACTGTCATGGAGCTATGTTTTACATGATGTGTACGTGGAGAGCATCTTGTTTTGCCATATGTTTATGATACAACCTGTGATGCGGGCAGGTCCCATGCAGACTGAGTGCAGCTTGTACCTGCATAGTTGTGGGTACAGGGGCCCTGTGGTGTGCATGGATATATGCTTGTGTATCTGTTGGGGGGAGGGGCCATGTTTTTATATTATCCAAGACCCTATCTCGATTGCTTATTCATGGTAAGCACTTGTTCAGGACTTGTAAACAGTGTGTAAGCTAATGATTACTATAGCACTCAATCTTCCACATCTCCTACAGGTATGGGTGAACAGGTTTTGTACATACTTTTCTCACTTGTGTAGAGTAATGTAGCTGTTGTACTCACTTTCCTCACTTATCTAGGTGAATATAGTTCTATATTTAGGCATTTCCAAGAGTCAACTGCCAGTGTTCTCACCTGTCTGTCTGATGAATCTGGACATCTTGAGGCAATGTACACATTGCCTCATGTACACAGATAAGCCTCTACACCTACCACCCAACACTACAACCTGTGAGAGATGCACTCATCTAGCCAAACTGGAGGTAAAGGTCTCTCCAACCAAGCCTGACCCTGACTGCCATGTAGAGAAGGTACACAGTTGCACAACACCACACTCATCACATAAGCCTCACTGTATCTACCCCACCATTAACTGGGAAAACTACTCGTGTACCAACACATTAGCTCAACAGTTTCTGGAATTCATAAAAACCAATGCTCCAACTCAACACATCCACACACCCACCAGGGGCAACAATATCCTAGACCTAGTCATTACCAACATGAGTGACTGGTGCTCCACACGGAAGCCAACTCCTCGTTGGTCCAATCAGACCATGTGCTGAACACCATTGATATCTGCATCCCTCACCTACCACCATTAAGGGAACCACAGTATAATATGTCTACAAGGCCAACTACATGCTTCTTAAGGCAGACGTGGTGGACATCTTGACACCCATGCAGATGGACAGTACTGTTACAACTGCTGAATCCTACACAAATGCACCCTATAAGCACTTACAGGAGTGCATGGCTTGTGCTATCCCAAACAGAACCAGGACGCTATACTCATAATTAACTAAACCAATCTGGTGGTCCTCTGCCATGCCATAAACATATTGTACTACAGGAGGAAGACACTGTTGCAAACATGAGTAAAATACCATGCGTGGAGTAGATCCCTGGTCAGCCTCAGTAAGAAGGTGAGATCCCTTATAAGATCCTCCAAAGCTAGCTACGAAAACGCAACTAATACCAACAACAACCACAAAGCCTCAATGTCAACAACCAGATCTGCTCTGAGTTACAGCACAAAGGCACGAACATTACAGAAACAATTGATATTGGCAATATCCTGGCAGATCCCTCTCAAGGCTGCACAGTCTAATGGCAATATCACAGCATCCATGGGACCGGACAACATCCCAGGCTGCATTTTACATGAACTTCGGATAGTACTGTCTCCTCACCTATGCACCATGTTCAATAATAGCCTCACATTGGGCATAGTGCCCCCTGAATGGTGCACAGCAACAGTTATCCCACTCCACAAAGGTGGTGCCACAACGGACCACGGGACCTATTTCCCTATAGGTCTGACTAGCCTGGTCTGCAAGGCTATGGTGCACATCATGGATCACTGTCACAGAGACATTGGGTACCTCCAAACCTTTGACCCCTCCCTGTTTGGCATTGTTAAGGCCGGACCATGCCTCCTAAACCTGGTGAGCTTCTTAGAGACAGTTACCAAGGCATTAGATGAGGGTAAGGAGGTCCACACAGCCTACCTAGATCTCTCATAGACTTTCAACACCATTCCTCCTTCTGGTATTATCAACATACCCATCCACCTGCACATTAACCCCTACATCATGTGATGGTTTGCAAAGTGGCTCATGGACAGAACACACACAGTAGGAGTTGCATACCCTAGGTCTGACTGTATACCAGTTACAACTGCCGACCCCCAGGGCTCAGTCCTAGGACCCCTCATGTTCGTTATATACTTGTCTGACGTACAGACAAGCACAGGAGGGCTCTGGCTGAAAAGGTTTGCAGACAACTGCGAACTAGGGGACATAATTGTTTCCCCAGCTGTTACAGACACCCTCTGGAAGGGTCGCACTGAGATGGATACCTGGTGTTAATATCATGGCGTCAAGCTGTATGCCTAAAAGTGCATAGTCATCCCCTTTGGATATAACTGATTACTCATGGACTACCACATAGGTGCTATTCTCCTACATACAAAAAGGTAATACGGGATACGGAAACACCAGTAGAAAGCAATCTCTCCTTCAATACCCATAATGACAAGGTGGTTAGAATATCCTTCTACATGGCCCCCTAATATCTAATGGGTTCGCATCCAGATCAGAGGGGCCATTGTGACTCTATACATGTCGTATCAGACCCATTAAAGGATACAACACCCCATTTGGGATATACCTTACAAGACAACTGCAACAGCTTGGAAGACCACACCAGTACCACACCAAGAGGATTACTGACCTCAAACAGATGACCTATGCAGCCCAACTTACGAAACTCCAGCATACCGCATACTCACAGGTGATCACTCTTTGACATACAAGGCCCATGTCCAACCCTGTATTGCTGGATATGCTCCACCTAAACAGAAGCCCCTGAGAGCCATATGCTCCAGGGATATACACCTAACCACAACGATGAGTAGGACGTGCTGAAATGATAGATTCCTGACCCGGACACTCCCTATGCTTTGGAACATGATTCTAATGTAAATCAGGCAGGGCCCCTCACAAGCACTCTTCAAGGGAAACCTTGACATGTGGATGGGAGACAGACATGTACCCGGGGATCACTGCAGTGTCTCTGCTGGACAGAGGCACAGAGAACTATTGGCTCTACTGTTCAGAGGTGCAGGGAACCAACCTATGGGGGTGGAAAAAGACAACACACACTAGCTAGGCTTACAGATACCCTTGGTAAGACAGCCTAGTACCTACCTTTGCACATATTACATGTCTTATGTGCATGGATAGTTAAATAGCTCTTCCATTTTACTTTGCTATCATGCTGATAAACTGTTGGCTCACTAAAAGACATATGTATCCTGTTATTGTGCATTGTAAGTGCCAATTGACATAACTAATGTTTTCCTACCATTACAGTAATGCTATGTAGTCTGTAATACATATCTGCCTACAATACTGTACATTACACAGTTATTGACACAATATCCCACAATGCAAAACATACTTGCACAGTGGCCCAACCTTCCACATGTTATTCTCTGTATTACACCCATACATATGGCTACAGTTACAATATATCAACATATATTATCCCCTGTTATAGCACATACTTGTTGGACCAACCCTGCCACTGACGTCAGCTGGTGAGGAGTATTTCTGTTCAAAGCCCTTATATA
Source organism: Protopterus annectens (assembly GCF_019279795.1). NCBI lineage: Eukaryota > Metazoa > Chordata > Ceratodontiformes > Protopteridae > Protopterus > Protopterus annectens. The sequence goes on from NC_056726.1 coordinate 1,182,609,038, forward strand.
GCATCCCTTGTGGTGTATGCGGTGTTTGCCTTGTGACCTACAGCAGTACACACAAATACTACAAGCGTGACTATGCTCAACAATACATCACTACAAGCTAACTGTTTCCACTATATGGATTGCGTGCACTTTAAATACTACAGAATAGTACTACATACACAGACATACTGACTGTTCTACATGCCTTATTAGTAACCCGACGTATCTTTAACAGTTGATTCAATCCTTTTCTGTTTGTGTTTCAATGTTATTTGTAATGTTCCGCTGGTATATACGGATGGTTTGAATGTGTGATAACACATGCTTTTCTAGTTACATATCGGTAACATGTGGTATCCTGTCTACCAATTGCTGTTCCAAAGTAGTTAATTGGATGCACATCAGCTGTGCAGCTACTCCATTAGTCGATACCATGGCAACAGTGGTGTATAAGTGAATACTCCTTTTGGGTGTTTCCCGTTTGCGTTACTTTCAAGGGAGATGGCCTAGATGTCTTATTGCAATATATTTCAACAGCTATATGGAGACACACAGAGATATATTAGCTTCATGACTCCTGTGGACTGTGTGTAATGGCTAGATGATTTAGTCCTACATGTGAGTACAGTTGCTATATTTTGGAACAGCGCTACTTATGCAGGGTTTGTTTGTACCTGATACTTCTGCAGATGTTTAAGTCTGGCAAGGATGTTTGGCCAGCTCAAGGCCATATGGCTACACATGAACAGCTATGTGGTGTACAGTGTGCTCACCAGACATCCTTGATTTGGTGTACAAGTGGTGTACAATCTTTAACTTAGCCTACCTTACTGCTGCTGTGTGTCCGTGGCTGTGCTCTCCTAGCTGCACTAATTCTCCTGCCTTACCCAGTGTCTGTTTGCCTGGGTTGAAATCTTCTACTGCTCTACTAGGGTACTTTCTGCCTATCACCCTTGGAAAACTCTGGACCTTTGCATTCTGCTACAACCTACTACCTTCAACACTACTAATTTCTTCAAATTCACGTCCAACTTTCAAAAACAATCTATTGATTATTTGGACGTGAACTATCTAAGGACTATGTTAACAACCAGTACTTTTCTAGGATACATAGGAAAGAAACTTTCTGCAATTCATATTTGCATTATACTAGCCTTCATCCAACCTCACAGAAAAAAGCTATAGTGAAAGGCCAATTAATTCGAGCAGCTCGTATGACTACTTACATTGGCGACTTTGAACTTGAATGTGAACTACTTATAGGTTTTTTCTGTGAGAGAGGTTACCCCATTGACTTTTTAGAAGAGATAGTCCAGGAAGTGAGATGCAAAAGATCTAGTGGTATTATTCTTCCAATTCTTAACCAATTTACTGATAAAAATACACCCTTAGATCTTGTGGTAAATCAAGAGTACTTATTAGAGGAAACAGGAATTATGGAAAGAAGAACAGAACCCAAGAATGACTTTAAATTTAGCTTTATAACAACTTATAACATGGACAGTGACATCATTAAAAAATTGTTATTTAAAAATTGGACATTGATCCAACAAGACAGGAGCATTTCTAGTAAGCTTGTAGAATACCCTAGAATTGTATATAGAAGGGGTTACAACTTGAAAAACATTTTGGAAAGTAATACTACTAATAATTTTACTAGGAAGAAAGGTATGAAAATTTGCGAAAACTGTAACGTGTAAACATATGTGTAATGGAGAACACATAACTATTAACAACAAAAAATACGAAATTAGATATAAACTAAGTTGTTACTCTAAACTCATAATGTACGTGGCTTCATGTACACTATGCCCAGCTTTCTACATAGGAAAGACTGAAAGGCAGTTTAAAGAAAGAGTTTATGAACACACATATGCTATACAAAATAAAAAAGTTGAGAATGCTTTATTTAAACACATTTCAAGTAACTCGGGCCATAATTTTAAATTTATGGCACTGGATCAGATCCAGACAAACCTTAGAGGTGGCCCATATAACTTACTTCTAGAAGAGCGAGAATTAACTTGGCAATGGCGTACAAATGCTTTTGTTTATCCAGGTTTAAACGACCATTGCAATATTAGCTGCCTACTAAAATTAAGGAGTCTGAACAGGAAATAATAAGTACAAATACAGTTACCATTCAGATTCACTTTTATCTATATAGTATAACTTGTACCGAAATTTTAGTTTGTATGTAGATAGATATCACATATACATCTATATTTATTTACATACTTATTTACTTGTATTTTTTAGTTTTTACTTGTATCTTTACTATTTATTTTTAAAATATTGTATTAACTATGTATGAGATCATTTCAAGGCGTACATTATACTTTACATTCTAATATGAGAAGCACAATAAGACTTTTAATAAACAATTAATATATATATACATATACATATATACTTTCATATTTTACATATTTTCATATAACATTTCCATATACACGTATACACACACTTCCTACACAACACTAAATACATACATATTATTTACTCATACACACTTCACAATAATAACTTTTTTGACATGTCATATACATTTAGTACAGGTTGTGTTTCGTTTTATTATTCTGCTATTGCGTACAGTTTTAGACTTATACGAAATGTTTATTTCGATTTATACTGACCATTTATTTACAAGCCTGTATTTTAGTATTTCTTTACTTTTTTAACACTGGCGTTTATATTCTTAGGCTTGGATTATTATTTGTGGGTTGAGTCATTTAACTAGGTGTTTTTAGAAATTTAACATATATATATATATATATATATACATATTTTTAAACTGTGTACACTCATACACACACTCTCTAATACACACTTTATTGCTGCTTCAGGTTATTTATTATTCTTTTATACTGTTGCTTTAAATTGTTAATTGGTATTTAATGACAGTATTGCTAGTGACGTGAGTGTATATATAAATACTTAATTAAATCAAGTGTTGACTGTCTGAAGAAGTTGCTCAAACATTGAGCGATGAAAAGCGCTTTACGTTTACTTGAATAAACTGTGTGTGTTTAAGTCTTCTGTGACACGTTGGATTTTTTATCGTGAATTCAGTTTGTTCTAAGTACCCAGTTAAACTCTGGACCTTTGCATTCTGCTACAACCTACTACCTCAAGATATCAAGAAACTAATTCTCCTGCCTTACCCAGTGTCTGTTTGCCTGGGTTGAAATCTTCTACTGCTCTACTAGGGTACTTTCTGCCTATCACCCTTGGAAAACTCTGGACCTTTGCATTCTGCTACAACCTACTACCTCAAGATATCAAGAAACTAATTCTCCTACCTTACCCAGTGTCTGTTTGCCTGGGTTGAAATCTTCTACTGCTCTACTAGGGTACTTTCTGCCTATCACCCTTGGAAAACTCTGGACCGTTGCATTCTGCTACAACCTACTACCTCAAGATATCAAGAAAGTATGTCTACTTAATGGATTGTAGTTTATGACCATTTTTACCCTGTGAAGCTTCTGTTTGCTCCCAGCTAAGCTTGCCAGCAGCAGCCCCCCACCCCCTTACTCTGTTTTAACCTTCCTCTCCCTTACCTTAGCGTTTTACTTAGCTTGTACTCTCCCTCCCTGTAGTGTACGTTTTTCTGCCCCAGAATCTCTGTGACTCTTCACTGTACCTCTGCTCTTTGCCCACTAGGTGTCACTCTGTCCACATCTAGACTTACAGTACTGGTTTATTCCCCTACCTTATTCTTCCTATTTACACCTTTCTCACTCCTATCCCTTTCCTTCTTTGTAGTTCTCTGTGACCCACTCCTCCTTACGCTACCTATCTCAGACCTTGTATCAACTAGCTTTTCCTGATACTTTTTCCTTCCTCTCTGGACCCTGTGCTCTGACCTTGTGCTCTGCCTCTGATCTTCCTAGTTTCTCTCCCTATCTTAGCTGCATCCAGGTTTGCTGTCATATTACATTTCTTTTGGTACTTATCGCTTATATCTGGTTCTACCTATTTCTACTCTGCTATATCCCTTTTACTCCTCTCTATTCCCTTTCTTGTATATCTTCCTAACTAGGTCCCTCCTTTCTCCTGTACTTCTACTCTGCATCTATCTACCTACCACACCCCTATTCTGTTAGGACTACGTACTCCTCCCCCTTTTCAATTGAATACACCCCTTCCGCTCCTTATCTTGCTTCCACCTATTCCCTACTCCTCCCCCTCCCAGGTACTTCCTATGTGAGGTTTTATAGTCCCTCCTTATCCCCAGGGTGCCATCTTTAACTTAGCCTACCTCGCTTCTGCTGTTCGCCCGTGGCTGTGCTCTCCTAGCTGCAGTAGGTGTTTTATTTAACTGTATATGTTACTTTGTATTATTCCTTGGAATCTTCCTAGTAAATGTGTATGACTTTCTTGCTGTAGTTTGCGTTCGCTGACTTCCCTGTAGTCACGAATGTGTTTGCGTTTGTTTAACTTCACTATGTCTGTACTGTGCTTCCCAACTGACCATCTATGTTGATTGCTATTATTTTGGATGTTGCCTTTTAAGCGGCTGCTGTTTACCTCATTAGTTGAAGGTGCATAGCAAGTGTTGAACAACTTTGCCTAAAGGTATACTACTAATCAAATGTTACCGACGCTGTTATCATACTGCTGTTTGTTGCTGTGATTTGCACTGTTCCTCGACGACAGCGCTGCCTAGCTGGTCGTAACTTACAAACTGTGTAAACTATTTAGCGACAGCGTGTCAGCCTTATTTTATGTATGTCCAACAGTAATACGCAGAGTTTTGCTGTGCCCTTGAAGAGTTAGATGGTCAGATGCTCATTGTTTAACCTTATACTGTTTTCAATTTTATACTGTTGTGCGACTTAGTCAAGGCTACTTAGTTTCGCCTAGACCTTATACTGGTATTATTGGGAAGTGTTTAGCGCATTGTTTAGCGACTAATACTAGGCTACTCAGTGCCTCCTGGACCCCATACAGACACTTATGGGAATTATTTGGGTGACTTTTATCCCTATTGTTCTTTGCTACGATTATTTTAACCTTCATTTCATGGTTTACCTTTGTGTAAACTTCTCTGTACTCTGCCCTGCCATTTATGGGAACTGCGTGTAGGTTTTGGAAGTGGCCTTACACGTGCAGCCTGGGCTCAGGTCATACTCACTTCAGGGCCTCACTACACTTGGCACTCTTCTCTGCTCTACATTATCGATTATTTGCCTGCCTTAGGTCTTCCCTTTGCCTCTAAATGGAATACCTTGCGTTTTAATTAAATGGTATACCTTGCGTTTTTAACCAAACTGCTGCATTTTTCCTATTGTGATATGCACATGATATAGCTTGTAGAAACCTTTTAAAACTGCATATCTATGCAATGTGCTTTGCCTAAACGCTTATTTTTGCCTGACTGACACTGTTTTTAATGTGTTATATGATGAAGCAGTGTATTTGATTACTGTATTTGTGTATTTGGTTACTGCATTGTATTGCCAGCACTGTATTTTTATTTACTTTAACACTATTGTATTCTCTCCCACTTTTTCTCCTGTACCAGCTAATTCTCCTGCCTTACCCAGTGTCTGTTTGCCTGGGTTGAAATCTTCTACTGCTCTACTAGGGTACTTTCTGCCTATCACCCTTGGAAAACTCTGGACCTTTGCATTCTGCTGCAACCTACTACCTCAAGATATCAAGAAAGTATGTCTACTTAATGGATTGTAGTTTATGACCATTTTTACCCTGTGAAGCTTCTGTTTGCTCCCAGCTAAGCTTGCCAGCAGCAGCCCCCCCACCCCCTTACTCTGTTTTAACCTTCCTCTCCCTTACCTTAGCATTTTACTTAGCTTGTACTCTCCCTCCCTGTAGTGTACGTTTGTCTGCCCCAGAACCTCTGTGGCTCTTCACTGTACCTCTGCTCTTTGCCCACTAGGTGTCACTCTGTCCACATCTAGACTTACAGCAGTGGTTTATTCCCCTACCTTATTCTTCCTATTTACACCTTTCTCACTCCTATCCTTTCCTTCTTTGTAGTTCTCTATGACCCACTCCTCCTTACGCTACCTATCTCAGACCTTGTATCAACTAGCTTTTCCTGATACTTTTTCCTTCCTCTCTGGACTCTGTGCATCCCGCTCCATTCGCCCTGCAGGCTCTCTCCGCTCCTCTCCCTACCCCCAATTCCCACCCACCCCCAGGGGTCCTAACCTTATACTTCCCTAGTCACACCCCCTTACCCTATCCACCTATCCTGTTTTTTCCCGCTAAAACCTAAACCCCTCCCCTCTACACAGACTCTTTCCTCCTCCCTCCTTCCTCTACTGCTAAACTAACCTCCTCTCCTATTACTAGCTTCTCTCCTGTTCCTCAGTTAACATTCTTCCCATAAACTTCCACTCTCTACACCTATCCCTCTACTTTGTATCTCCTTTCACACCCCTACAGCTCCTCCTACTATTCATTCCTTCTTTCTTTTTGCCTTATACCTATAACTCCACCTCTCCTACCCTTTCTTCTACCATTACTTTATAACTACCCTTACCTCATTTTTTGTAAATATGACTCCTTACTTACCTACTATGTTGATATTCTTAGCATTACTCTCTACCTCCCTTTACTCAACTTACCTTCTTACCTTCATCGAACACCCACTTAAAAACCAGCCAGACTATACAAATAAACATACATCTATTATCCACACTTCTCCTACCTCATTCTTAAATTCTACTTCCACCCCTAGCTATCACCTTCCTAAATTCCATAGGCACTCTCACCTCACCTATGCCTTACCCTCTGATAAAAAAATGAAACAACTAACCCTTCTTAAAAGCAACTTCACATCCAGACCTAATACTCCTACCTTACAAGACGGTGACATTCACCCCAACCCTGGCCCTATATATCCCTCCCCTCAAGTATCTAGGCCTAACTTCAATAACACCCTACTCATAGGACATCTAAACATACGAAGTGTAAACAACAAAGTACCCTACTTACATGCCCTCTTAGATACTCACCACTTTGATATTCTCTGCCTCTCAGAGACTTGGCTAAAGCCAGCCACCAAAGACACTGAGATTATACCCCAAGGCTATAATTTATATAGGCTTGATCGTTCTAAACGTAAGGGTGGTGGAGTGGCAATTCTATTTAAGAACCATCTTAGCATCTCCACCCTCCCAGCCTGTCCAACCCAGGATGTTAGAGCTGAAGCCATCATCACTAAACTCCAATTAAATGCACAAAAAGCCCTTTACATCATCTGTATGTATATACCACCAGGCAACAATATACCTATCTTAGAAGACTTTCTCAGTTGGGTTTCCACTAACTACCCCCAATAAACTATAATTCTGGGTGACTTTAATATAGACTGGAATACTATTAATAGTGAAAATCCCTCCTGTCACATAAACCTACATGGTTTTACTCAATCCATTACCACTACAATAAGGCTTAATAAACCAAGTAAGAAACAGAGTATCTTAGACTGGATACTCATAAACAAAGTCAATATCACATACAAAGTAGGAACTATACCTGATGACCTCAGTGACCACTGCCTAACCTATATCTCTAGATATTTCATTGTGTACATGCCAGTTTGTCCTATTTCAACACATTCCTACCTTTTGTGTTTTATCCTGTCAGTATACACGATTGCCATTTGTACATCTCAGGTAGCTTAGTGGTATGTTATTGTGATAAATGTGTACATGGTTGCATGTTCTAATCCTGGCAGTGATATCTTACCTCTTAGAGCAGGCACTGATAGTGCAATGGTGATGAATGCACATTTCAGCGGTTGTGTGCTCGATGTGTTTATTTTTCTGTGGAGAACTACCTATATATGCAAGCTGTGTTTAAGGTATACTATGTAACATGTACACATCTGTGAAGATTGCTGTCAGGGATACTCCCCATTATTTGGAACTACATCCCTGATTACATTATACAAAACCCCTGACTGACACTCCGGGGAATCCTTGCAGAGTGGGTGGTGAACAGTAGCTACACCCCAGGGATCCCGCAAGTGGCTCTACTCCACAGAGGGACAGTTAGTTGATCAATGGGGTGGTGACAGCAGACACATTTTGCCTATGCTTATGAGTGGCCTCGGTGGTTGAGCATGTACCTACCTATGTATCTATGAACCTGTAGATACAATATGGACACATGCTGATAGCTTAATATACTGTTCAGGTATTGACTTACCTTGTGCCAATGGCGGTTGTGTATACAATAGTTGAGGGCTACCTATGTAGGATGCACACAGTAGACCACCTATACATGTCAATTTACAGGTGGTCGTGTGTGTATGCCATCCATGTTTGCTGTGTGTGCAGGTGTAGAAGGGTGTCTGTCCATGAGGGCCTACACTGTCAGTGTGTGTGCTATATGTTCCCTCTTTGCCATTTACCAGGTATCGTGCGCGTTTTCATCCATGTTCACATGAACTTTTAGTTACCTTGTGTACTCTCACCTAAGCAAAGCTATGGCTACTTCCACACCCCTATCCTGTGGCTTTGCTTAGGAACATGCAACATGGATTAGTAATGATCCAATGTGCTTATAGATATGGTGGCGTGCCCCTCTCTTGATGTCATGTTTACCTCCAAGTCACTCTCGGTGTTGTAATGCTATGCCGTGTGGTACATTCTTATGCCGGCGGGACGTTTGCGATTCAGTATTACTTGACTCATTTGCATAGCATTGACTGCTAATTCCTAGTTACCGCACGGAACACTGTTACAGACCCTTAGCAACCCTTGCGCCATGGTTGAGGTGTAGCATGCATGCCTTGACTATTATGGGGATATCATGAATTGTGTTACATTACAGTTTTATAATGCATAAATGAGCCAGCACTACTTGAGCACCATTTATTATTCCATAAAGTGTGAAAACAGAATCATACTGGTTTCGGCACTTAGCCTTCTTCAGTGATAACAAATCATTCTGTTGATTGACTATATATAAAGAGAGTCAAAAAGCCAATAATTGGCATACAAATTGATGAGAGTCTATTTAAAGTAACATGATACCTGATATATAGCTCACGTTTTAAACATATCAACCTTCATATTAACAATTATTTAAACAGACCAATCAACCAATGTATATAACAACCAATATATACATCAATATACTGTTACCATGCATTTAAAAAATGCATTATAAGTGTTCATTTAAACCTGGATAAAACAATCCACCTAATCTAGTAATCCATGCTTTTTCCTTTCGGTTTAACAAATCATGACAACCAAGTTTATCATTAAATTCCACCTTAACCACATCAATAATCTGGAAATAAAATTTAGCACTGGTATGAGCCAACATATGTTTATATAAAGCAGTAGTACAGGATTTATTTCTGACATTACTTAAATGTTCCGATATTCTAATTCTAAAAGGTCTAGATGTTTGGCCTATGTAAACAGCCAAACAAGAACAGGTCACCAAATAGATGACCCAACTGGTACCGCAAATACTAAAACATCTAATGTCAAAAATATTGGTAACATTTTTGCTGGAAAATTCTTTAGATTTTTGAACATGAACACAGAGTAAACAATGACCACAAGGGAAAACAACCCCTCAGTTCAATTCCTGACAGTGTACATTATATCAATCCCACTTTGGAATTTTTACCTCTCTTATACCAATTAAAGTAAGCACCCAATGTACGACCTCTCCTATATGAAAAAAGACATTCTTGAGGCAGAATGACTGCCAATCTTGAATTGGCCATTAAAATATTCCAATTGTTATTAATAACACCTTTAATGACATTAATATTTCTGCCAAATGTTGTAGTAAATCTAATAGGAATCATCTTGGGGATGTTTTTGTCCTTATATTTCAATAAGTGGTCACAATCAAACTGTTGAACCCACCTGGAAGCTGATACTACATCCCCATGCTTATATCCCCTGGCTAGGAATCTTTTCCTAAGATCCTGCTCAAACAGTCCATAGGTATCTTGATTTGAACATATTCTTTTAACTCTTAAAAACTGCAACTTAGATATATTTTTAAAGATATGTTGCGGGTGTAAGCTACTAGCATCCAGCAACATATTATATTGTGGGTATTTTCTATGAATTTTCGAATCCAAAGTGTGGTCATTATTTCTACTTACACATACATCCAAGTATTGGATTTGTTGATATTGTACATTGAGAGTAAATTCGATCCCCCAAACATTGTCATTAAGATATTGTACGAATTCTGACAGATATTCTAAATCACATCTCCAAATAAACCAACAGTCGTCTAGGTACCTTCACCATATATCCAGTTCCTCTATATATATATTATGAGATCTATCATAGATAAGACATTCCTCTATGTATCCCATAAAGAGGTCAGCATATATAGGGGCAAAAGAAGCCCCCATGGCTGTACCTTGAACCTGTAAATAACATTGTTGGTGAAAATAAAACACATTTTTAGTTAGCACATGCTCAACCATACAAATGATTAAGGTATTTAAGCCCGGTGGATAAATGTTACTTTTATTTAACCAATACTCTATTGCTTGTAATCCAGCCCAGTGTGGGATATTAGTATATAGTGACTTAACGTCTAACGTACACATCAACCAACTGGGCTCTAATTGAGAATCCCTAATAATTTGTAAAAACTCTGTAGTGTCATTTAATCTAGATCTAACTAATGTCAATAACGGCTTGAGATGTAAAGTCAAAAATTCTGAAAGTGGTTCTGTTAAAGACCCACGACCTGAAACTATAGGTCTACCCAGAGGTTTTAATAAATCCTTGTGAATTTTTGGCAGTAAATAGAAAATTTGTTTCTTTGGATTTGTTACCATTAATTGCATCTTAGTGTTGTTATCAATAATTCCTACTTCAACTGCTTCCTCCAAAAATTCATCAATTTGTTTTTTAAACAAATCAATAGGGTCTAAAGGCATTGAAACATAATGTTGTGTATTATTAAGTTGGGTATAAGCTTCAACCATATATTGTTCCGTATCCATTATAACCACAGCACCCCCTTTGTCTGCTGAAGTAATGATAATGTTTGGGTTGGTTCCTAAACTGTCAATAGCCTGAATTTCCAAATCAGACAAATTGTTACTTAACATAAGTGTCTCTTCATGTTTAAAATGTAGATCTTTAATCACCTTCTCATGAAAAATGGCCACATATTTATCCATCGGTGGCTGAAAAGTAGATTTATGAAATCGAAAACCAGTAGATCTTTGTAAATTATCTGTGTGTCCAAAAAACAATTTTAAATTCAATAATCTACAAAATGTCAAAACATCCTGTACAAAACTATATTCATTGACAAAAAAAATGGGAACAAATGATAACCCTTTATTTAATATTTTTAATTGCGTTTCATTCAGAGACACAGATGAGATATTATGAACATTTACATAAGCATCTATTCCTGAGTTAGAACATCCAATAACATTTCCAAGTTCTTTACCATGTCTATGTCTGTGTTTTCTACCCCCCCTGTGTCTCTTAATCCTAAAGGGTGGACCATATTTTTGGTTCTCTTATGTGCTGGAGACTCCTGACTGGAGACAGGTTCAAGCTCAGTATTTGACGATTCTTCACCTGAAGTGCTACTGAGGTCTGTTTTAGATCTTTTTTCTGTTCATTGACTATATATAAAGAGAGTCAAAAAGCCAATAATTGGCATACAAATTGATGAGAGTCCATTTAAAGTAACATGATACCTGATATATATCTCAAGTTTTAAACATATTAACCTTCATATTAACAATTATTTAAACAGACCAATCAACCAATGTATATAACAACCAATGTATATACCAATATACTGTTACCATGCATTTATTTTGAAGGGTTTATCCCAAGATAAGGATGATGTACAAATTTTCAATTTTCTTGGGGATGATATTCCATCTGATAAGGATAGGATAAAAGATCCAGGGGATCACTGTAAAGATTTATTTTTTAAAATAACTAAAAGTATGAGGCAACTTAGAAGTAATGTGTTGAACCTTAGGCTATTTAAAGCCTATAAAGGTAGGGACATCACCCCTAGGGGACTTAGAATTAAACTTCAACTGTTTGTGAGTGGTCCGTATGATAAGCTTAATGAGGAGTGGGTTGAAGTTCAACATCTAGCAACCATGTCATTTGTGGACATTCTCATTTCTTTTTATGAGAGAAGTATTGATGCCAATATTGTGGAGGTTAATATCTTATGTGACAATATTAAACCCTTTGAAGGACAAACTATATATAAATCCTGCTTAACTAAACTTTCTAAGGATTTATTGGTATTAGAACAAAATTTGAAAGAGAAAAAGATACAGAAATTTCAAAGGGATGTCACAGATTATGCAGAAGGTAAGCCCTTTGGCATTAAAAAATCTGTTAGGTTTAGAGATAGGGAATTTCAACCCACCAAATTTAGAAAAAAGAGACCGAGGTCCATATTAAAAAGATCTAAAACAGACCTCAGTAGCACTTCAGGTGAAGAATCGTCAAATACATGAACCTGTCTCCAGTCAGGAGTCTCCAGCACATAAGAGAACCAAAAATATGGTCCACCCTTTAGGATTAAGAGACACGGGGGTAGAAAACACAGACACAGACATGGTAAAGAACTTGGAAATGTTATTGGATGATCTAACTCAGAAATAGATGCTTATGTAAATTTCATAATATCTCATCTGTGTCTCTGAATGAAACGCAGTTAAAAATATTAAATAAAGGGTTATCATTTGTTCCCGTTTTTTTTGTCAACGAATATAGTTTTGTACAGGATGTTTTGACATTTTGTAGATTATTGAATTTAAAATTATTTTTTGGACACACAGATAATTTACAAAGATCTACTGGTTTTCGATTTCATAAATCTACTTTTCAGCCACCGATGGATAAATATGTGGCCATTTTTCACGAGAAGGTGATTAAAGATCTACATTTTAAACATGAAGAGACACTTATGTTAAGTAACAATTTGTCTGATTTGGAAATTCAGGCTATTGACAGTTTAAGAACCAACCCAAACATTGTCATTACTTCAGCAGACAAAGGGAGTGCTGTGGTTATAATGGATACGGAACAATATATGGTTGAGGCTTATAACCAACTTAATAATAAACAACATTATGTTTCAATGCCTTTAGACCCTACTGATTTGTTTAAAAAACAAATTGATGAATTTTTGGAGGAAGCAGTTGAAGTAGGAATTATTGATAACAACACTAAGATGCAATTAATGGTAACAAATCCAAAGAAACAAATTTACTATTTACTGCCAAAAATTCACAAGGATTTATTAAAACCTCCGGGTAGACCTATAGTTTCAGGTCGAGGGTCTTTAACAGAACCACTTTCAGAATTTTTGACTTTACATCTCAAGCCGTTATTGACATTAGTTAGATCTAGATTAAATGACACTACAGAGTTTTTACAAATTATTAGGGATTCTCAATTAGAGCCCAGTTGGTTGATGTGTACGTTAGACGTTAAGTCACTATATACTAATATCCCACACTGGGCTGGATTACAAGCAATAGAGTATTGGTTAAATAGAAGTAACATTTATCCACCGGGCTTAAATACCTTAATCATTTGTATGGTTGAGCATGTGCTAACTAAAAATGTGTTTTATTTTCACCAACAATGTTATTTACAGGTTCAAGGTACAGCCATGGGGGCTTCTTATGCCCCTATATATGCTGACCTCTTTATGGGATACATAGAGGAATGTCTTATCTATGCTAGATCTCATAATATATATATAGAGGGACTGGATATACGGCGAAGGTACCTAGACGACTGTTGGTTTATTTGGAGATGTGATTTAGAATATCTGTCAGAATTCCTACAATATCTTAATGACAATGTTTGGGGGATTGAATTTACTCTCAATGTACAATATCAACAAATCCAATACTTGGATGTATGTGTAAGTAGAAATAATGACCACACTTTGGATTCGAAAATTCATAGAAAATACCCACAATATAATATGTTGCTGGATGCTAGTAGCTTACACCCGCAACATATCTTTAAAAATATACCTAAGTCACAGTTTTTAAAAGTTTAAAGAATATGTTCAAATCAGGATATCTATGAACTGTTTGAGCAGGATCTTAGGAAGAGATTCCTAGCCAGGGGATATAAGTATGGGGATGTAGTATCAGCTTCCAGGTGGGTACAACAGTTTGATCGTGACCACTTATTGAAATATAAGGACAAAAACATCCCCAAGGTCACTCCTATTAGATTTACTACAACATTTGGCAGAAATATTAATGTCATTAAAGGTGTGATTAATAACAATTGGAATATTTTAATGGCCAATTCAAGATTGGCAGACATTCTGCCTCAAGAATGTCTTTTTTCATATAGGAGAGGTCGTACATTGGGTGCTTACTTTAATTGGTATAAGAGAGGTAAACATTCCAAAGTGGGATTGATACAACGTACACTGTCAGGAATTGAACTGAGGGGTTGTTTCCCTTGTGGTCATTGTTCAGTCTGTGTTCATGTTCAAAAATCTAAAGAATTTTCCAGCAAAAATGTTAACAAAATGTTTGACATTAGATGTTTTGGTACTTGCATAACCAGTTGGGTCATCTATTTGGTGACCTGTTCTTGTTTGGCTTTTTATATAGGCCAAACATCTAGACCTTTTAGAATTAGAATATCGGAACATTTGAGTAATGTCAGAAATAAATCCTGTACTAGTGCTTTATATAAACATACGTTGACTCATACCAATGCTAAATTTTATTTCCAGATTATTGATGTGGTTAAGGTGGAATTTAATGATAAACATGGTTGTCATGATTTATTAAATCGAAAGGAAAAAGCATGGATTATTAGATTAGGTGGATTGTTTTATCCAGGTTTAAATGAACACTTATAATGCATTTTTTTTTTAAATGCATGGTAACAGTATATTGGTATATACATTGGTTGTTATATACATTGGTTGATTGGTCTGTTTAAATAATTGTTAATATGAAGGTTAATATGTTTAAAACTTGAGATATATATCAGGATATCATGTTACTTTAAATGGACTCTCATCAATTTATATGCCAATTATTGGCTTTTTGACTCTCTTTATATATAGTCAATGAACAGAATGATTTGTTATCACTGAAGAAGGCTAAATGCCGAAATCTGTATGATTCTGTTTTCATACTTTATGGAACAATAAATGGTGTTCGAGTAGTGCTGGCTCGTTTATGCATTTTACTACATTTTTTTGGCCGTTGCACTTGTCCTGCGTGTGAAGTTGTTTGTGTGGTGTTTCACATTACAGTTTTATGACATCTAAATATATTTTCATTATGATCCCATTTGCGCACCAATGCACTGTGGTTTTACTTTGCGTTGGTGTGGCTATGAAATTAAATGTTATTTTTTATATGATGTGCATGTTGTTTTATACCATTGGCTATATATTAACATTAAAACACATACGTTTGGTCCGCTTTCATGGCTCCAATTTTATGTTTGACAACATGTAAACCATTTTTTTTTTTGGTTTACATTTCTACATGCTTACATTACGCCTGCACAACTTCATGAATTACTATATACCCTAATTTGCATGCTACACTGCTGCACATGGGATAATTAGCATACATGCCCCAGGAGCTGCACAGCTCTGGTGTACGCTGGTAGTGCACATGGAAACAGCTCTTCTCTGAATCGCTCGATGGCCATATTTGGCGCTAGATCGCCGATGCTACTCTGGCGCATGGAGCAAGCTTAATGATTCCCGGGGAGTGACTTGGTGGTATCTCATACAGCTGTGAATGACTAGAGGTCCTCACTCTAGAAGTACATCCAAAGAGACATAAAGGAGCATGTTATGTATGTGTAAGTTGCAGGTATGACTTTGGCCCTGAGTAAAATTTTAAGGGTGACCCAGAGTGATACCCAGATAGAAAGACAAGTTAACTGACCTTAACAATTGTCTCATTCTAGGGAGCCAGTATGTGTCAGTTCAGGATAGTATAATTGACAGTCCAACTTACTTTGCCATGGATGGCTTACACATTCTGTTCCATGGACTCTGCATACTAGCTGAAGTATTTGTAACTCCCATTGTTCATTTTTTTAGGGAAAGTTCACTTTCTGGATATTCCAATGTAAGATTATAATTTGCAATAAATTTCAATCCAAATCACAGCAAGCTGAAGTCTTAACAATAAATTGACAGTTCTTCTGGCTTCTCTGCAAATTAAATACATCCATATCTCTTGGGTCTATATTAGAACACCGAACATTTAAAATATCGAGTGTTCTAATATTGACCCATATTCAGCGAACGCTGAAAATATCAAAGAAGCAGAAAACCAAATTCTTTCCTAGGGAAAGAATTTGGTTGTCCGTTTCTGTTGCTTCGGTATTTTCAGTGCTCTGTTGGAAAGTTACGGGTTGGGTTCAGGTAAGTGTGCGATTGAGTGTGGGTTAGGTATGTGTGCGATTGTGTGGACATGAGGGTTAGGGCGGGTTAGGTGAGTTAGGGTTAGGGTGTGGGGTTAGGTATGTGTGCGATTGTGTGGACATGAGGGTTAGGGTGGGTTAGGTGAGTTAGAGTTAGGGCGCGGGTGAGGTGAGTGTGCAATAGTGAAGGACCTTAGGGCTAGGGTCAGGTGTAAGATTTTAGGTGTATGTGTGTGGATTGCTGTTTGTTTGGTGTGCTTGTGTTGTGTGTATGTGTTTTGGAACAGCGAATTTTTTCCCTAGGAAAAATTCGCTTTTCTTAACGTTCGATGTTTGGTATTTTCGATTGGTAGGGTTCAATATTAGAACACTCAATATTTTGAATGTTCGGTGTTCTAATATAGACCCTATCTCTTTTGTGACAGACTTGGTTTCAAAGTAAAGAATGTATTCTTTGTTTACTAGGCTTAAGTACCTGTTACACATTTAAACATACTGGAGACTGCAGTGCGGTATCAGTGTTTATCAGAGATTAAATTATCTTGAGACTGATTGCCCATTGCACAGAAAAAGAACTTAATGAACTTCAAATTTCCCTAAATATAACAAATTATCAAATTATCAGCCTGATACAGGTTGCCTTCCATTTCTACAGATGAATACAAAAGACTCTAAATGTGTTTAATGAGCAGGCCATATATAAAAATATCCTTTTTAGGTGTGATTTCAACTATCCATCAATTATCTGGAGCATCTTTTGGTTTTTGCAAAAACAATAAAAGTCTTATTTGAAAAAAAATATTTGGAGCATCTATTCCACAAAGGATAGGCACACCCAAAGATTCAAGGCTTAGTAAATGCTAACTCCCTTGAATAAATGATTAACCAGCCCGGTAGGGGTTAAAGATTTCTTGACCTTATCACCCCTAATATCGCACCTAATTGCTCTATCCTATGGTATCCTCATCTGGTCACAGAACAGTAGTTGTATTCTTTATGACATCTAAACCCACTGCAATGAACACCTCTGAATTCACGGACTTTAGAACAAACCTCTTAAAACTATATGATGACCTCTGAAAATTCATCTGGAAGATTCTCAACTTCCATGTAGTCTCAGCTGTCAGTTAAGCCAATGAACTTTACTGTTATCTAACAACCCCCAAGCTGCCCCTTTCAGAACCAGATATATTGGGGGAATTAAAAACAAACCACCTAGTGTAACACTAGCATTATTAAATTCTATAGTAAAAGAAAAAAAAACATAATTAACACCTGTAATCAATCGAAATGTACCCACATTAAATCAGTATCAACCACCTTTTTTCCATTTTGAACATGTGGTTAACAGTGACCATTGGTTAAAGACAGTGTTCACCCTGTTGGGTGGCTATCCCTACCACTGTAATAATCATAACTATCAATAATAGAAATATTTTCTTTTTATCAGAAAGACTAAATCCTATATTCCCCCCTACTAACATAGCTGCCCATTGAGATGCAACTGCATTCAAAAGCAGAAGAGGAATGGAAAAGAAAGTCACTTTTGGTTACACCTTTGGGCATGCGCAGTCTTATAATGTAATATAATATAATATAATATAATATAATATAATATAATATAATATAATATAATATGATATAATATGATATAATATAATATAATATAATATAATATAATATAATAGTGTAGTATATTATATTATTCTTAGGCAGCTGTTCAGAGTTTCTTTTCTTAATTCTCTAGCTTGCCTCTTCCACTTCTAGGGAAGGTACAATACAAGTCTTTTGTGTTCAAGGAAGGGCCACAACTGATTAATGTGAACCCATTTAAGTAAATCTTCAACTTTGTGAAAACAGTTTTTATAACGGCTAATGTCTTTGCCTGCCATTTACCAAGTCATAGGTTCATTTGTGGTTTCTTAATGTAGATAAGAAGAGGAGATGGTGTAGGATACTATTATTTTACAGCCAAGATTCCAGCAGATGTCTTGACCCTGGGGAAGTAGCCTTTGAGCATTGCTCTTTTACTTCATGGCTTCACCAGAAATAAACAGTTAATAAAAAAAATTAAAGCAAAAAGTGAAAGTCACATGCGCAGAAGTAACTAATTATAATAGCAAGCACACCCCCAGTGCATAATTGGAAGGTTCTTCCCTATTCACTTTCTTATTCAAAGCACATTTAATGTTGACACCATAATGCAGTCCAGAAAAAATAATTACCATTAATCCTAAATTGCCAACATAATTATTTTGTGTCAAGTAGTATATCAAAATCCCTTTCCAACTGCTCTAGTCTACAAGAGAAAAGACATTTTCAAAAGACTGAGAGATGATGGAATGTCTGAAGAGAGAACTAGTCTCCTGTTTAGACTTAATCATGTTCAGAAGTCCATACAATTTCTGTGAAAGGTTTTCAGAAGCTTTACCAATATAAAAAGCATCATAGCTGTCACACAGTACTAAACAACCTACATAAGAAGAATTGCAATCAAAGCATCTTTTAGTACCGATGGTTCTGTCATAATGTCAAAGTGCCACATTACATTTTGTTTGTGTGTACATTCTCCACAGTTTTGAAAAATCACTTTTGCTTTCAAAGTTTTGAGTTTAGAATTTTTGTTATAAACAAATTTGACCCAAAGTTTTGAGGTTGGAATTTCCGTTATAAACAAATTTGACTAATCATATTTAATAAATCACTGTTACCATGTAAATTCTTACTAAGGTTAATAATACTGTTTTCAATATTTTTAATGTCCAAGGTTTGCCCCAAGACAGATTATAACTGCATTATTGTGATTACCCATGTCATTATTAGCAAACCCAAGTATAGGGGCAAGCTGTGTTTCCCTGTATGCCACTACTCCATCCCCTGTATGCCACTACTCCTTCAAAAATGTCATAACCATTATCAATGTGTCCATTACTCCATCAAAAATGTCATTGTTATTTTCATAACCTTTATCAATGTGTCCATTACTACATTCAATTCATGATGAAAGTCTTCATCATCAAAGGTGATATGTCAAATATGGATTGATTGCCCCTTCATCACATTCTGTTTTACAAATTTGGGATGGCAAGTTTTTGCATGAATGATCATCTTACTAAAATTGGGCCTTCTGTCATGTTTTAATTTAAAAGAAATTGTGGCCTTAGCCTTTACCCATACATCTAGAAATCTGATAGTATTCTGACAGGGTCTGAAAACACAGACACCCAAAAACACCGACAACAAGATAACCGACACCACAAAATCAAAAGTTCAAAAACACGAAACTTCACATGCCTGACAAACCAAAATCCCGACAATCAACAAAACAAAACAAATACCTTTTCCGTAAAACACACACACAACACAAGCACACCAAAAACCTTACAAACCTACACTAAACCTTACATACACAACTATCTATGCCCTAAACTTAACCCAAACCCTAACTCTAAGGTCCATCATTATCGCACACTCACCTAACCCGTGCCCTAACCCTAACTCACTTAACCCCCCCCTTAAACCTAAAGTCTGTCACTATCGCACACTTACCTTACCTGCACCCTAACCCTAACTCACTTAACCTGCCCCTAACCTTAAAGTCTGTCACTATTGCACACTTACCTTACCCGCACCCTGACCTTAACGTCCGTCACTATCACACACTTACCTTAACATGTCGGTGTTCTCAGCATCGGGATTTTCAGTCATCGGTCATCTCCATTGTCGATTTTCCGGTGTCAGTGCTCTTGTCGTCAGCGTTGTCAGCTTTCGGCCTTATCAGGTAGACCCTTCTGACATCACTAAGCAGTATATTGCAAAATGATGTAGAGTTATTCCAATGAGACAAGAAGGAAATTATCCCTGATTCTTCTCCTAACAAGGTGAAAAATAAATCATTTGTATAGCATATGGAAAGCCTAATGTACTCTAAAAGTTGGACTAATAAATATGTTTTTTCTCTCATGAGTTTAGTACCAAATTTGCAATTTTTTGGGACGCCACAGCCACTATTGCGAGATACAAATCTATTGGAAAATTAATTGTTCGGCTTGAAAAAGTTACTACTCGCAACAATGTCTAACAGTTCACAACACACAAATGTCAATTCTACATTCAGAATCAATATTCAGCAAATACTTCCAAATGATATCATCCCTTTTAGTCTCTGGAATGGAGGAATATAATCCTTAATATCCATAATAATGAAATATATATTTCTCAAAAACAACATGGTATATGAGATCTAAAGAGGCCAAGAGTCTCTTAAGTAAGGACTGCCAAATAAATACATAATGTATGCATGCATGTATGTATGTTTGTATCCATGAACCTTTTTATTTATTTATTTGACATTTGTTAACAGGGTAAGTGAACTGGTCCAAGGACCCTTATCAGTTGTAATCTTGATCCAATGGGTACATACACTGTACAGAAAAAAAAATGTAGAATAAAAATCAGAACGTATGCTCATTAATTGCAGTGGTATAAGCAATTCACAAAATGAAGCAATACAAAAACTCTAATTTGTTCAACAGCTTCTCACAGTTTAACCATAACCACTGAGCAGTGCACAGAACATACAACTTAAACAATTTTGTATGCTTGGAATTCCTTTATGACCATAAGTATAAGTATGTCAAGAGTATACCCAGAAATAACTGCAGCAAGCTATGCAAAATAAGTTAACCGTAATGGGATAGCATCTTGTCAAACATAAGAATATTAAATATCTCAGCTTCAAAAACATCAATGGAATTAACAGGACATAAGAGATACAGCAATATCAGAAGACTGTTATCTTATTAGCTAACCAGTTAAAGGCTGATAGTATAACAATTCTGCTTTATGTGCCTGGATCTTTATCTTTTAAAATGGACACTTGCTTTGGTGTACAATAGTAGTTTTCCAATAAGCTGGGACAGGACTAGTACCTTTCACTATTATATCAAAGTTTCTTGAATTCATAGGTTCTAGGTTCTTGCTAAGCTTACAGCCAATGAGACTATGACATCTGGAGAATACCCCACTAGACCGCCAACAATAATGCGATGTCCCTTACTATCCTGGGTCAATAACTAAGGATCTTCAATCCTCACTATGACTCCAATAGGAGACCGTCATTTAATCAGGAGTAATATTTCACAATTTTCCCCTAAGAGCACAACAAGAACATGCTCTATAACCTAGCACTGTACTGTATACTTCTGTCCACCCCAAATATAACTCCTTATTACACACTTCAGATAAATGTGTCTCAGTTTAAGACCACTGATATACTTACACTAAAAGAAATTAAATCTCACACATCCAAACACTTCTGGGAAAGCCTGACACAGATTTCCAGCTGTGTCCCTTCCCCCAAATAATACAGCAACCCACTGCCACTAACCGGAGAGCCTTCATATCCTTTTAAAGGAGTGTCCAATTATGAAAATTAGATAGTAAAACAAAAAGTATCAAATGACCTAAAGCGGCTATGCTTTTGGAGTGGCCCAAGAAGTTATCAAAGCAGATATAAGCACTCTCAAATCACTAAAGTAAACACAGATTGACCAGCCACAATGTAAGTTAATAAAAATATTTAGTAATAAGCAAAATGATTTAGAATATGAAACAGTAATTTCCAATAAACAAACAGAACTCAATCACCAGGAAGATGAAATCAATACTGAAGGATAGAAATCCAACATTTAGAAAAACTCTAAGTGATTAGTTATAATTCTCCTATATGACTAAAGAAAACTGCCCCTGATGTACACTAAATTAATACAACAGGGAAAAGCAGGCTTACAGTGCTTGGTGAGTCCTTTTGGGTATTTACTGCACAGAACATTGATCTTAATAGTATGACTGCTATAACTGTCTGTTAATTGATTAGAACTTTAACTGTAACTGAATTCAATTTTCTTCAGCAGGCTGTTTTATAGACTAGCCTAACTTTCACAACTATTCCAGTTCTAACTTTCAATTCTTATTTTGAAAATCAGCCAACAGCTGTTTACTAAAGTTCTTTCCTGTCTTTCAGCTCTGACAGTAACACATAGCAACTGTCAACATTCTGATGACTTCATCTACAGATTAGCTGATTCTGAGACAGTCTGCAGTTAGAATCTTCTTCACAAATACACAGTTAGAAATGTAAAGGATCACTGTTCATGTCTTTAAAACATTCTGTAAAAACAGATTATAATTCAGTATGTAATGATTTATTTACAATATCATAGCTAGCCATGCTGGCATATATTACACAGTTTAATCTGAGATTATGTACAAAACCTCAGCCAGACATGCTAGCACAAATGACAGTGTCTAATTTCTTCACAGAAACCATAAAGAAGCTCAGGTTCATCACCCTGTATAGATGGGAGACTAACAATGTCCCCATCAAGTAGACCTTCCTCACATATCCCACATAAAAAAAAATGAGATCACCCATCCAGACTAGTTTTAAAAGGTTGCTAGGGAAGTACTCTGCTTTATATGTACAGTCAGCCTTTTCCATAAGTATATATGACACTGAGTATAGGGGCACATCCTTTAACCTATCACAGAAGCTGAGGACACTGAGATCAGTGATCTATTTTGTGAAGAAACACTGAGATCTGTTGAAGTTGGTTAAGGTGCTTAATGAGTTACATGCAAAAGAGAGCACTGTATTCAATTAGGGGCTTAATAAGAAAGGAAGGAATAAAGGGGGTATTACTTCTTTGGACCTTGAGGAGATATCATAAAGCGCAAGTTGTACAAAGTAGAAACAATTGTTGAACAGTCACAGAGATATATTTGTCAAATGAGAGTCTTTTGTCAACAAAGGCATCATCTTATATGATTGTGCCAGATGAAAGCAGAGCATTATCCTTATGGTAAATAGAAGTAATGCTAGTTTACCAAAAGAAACAAGACCACATTACTTAGCAATAAGAGTAAGGACTTGCTTAATATACCTAGTGTTTGTATGTATGGCTAGCCCTTGCTGGAGAATTTGAATTTCAGAATGGGATTTGATAATGATCTCTGGTTTGCAGGCATAAGAAATACTGGCTGCCCATAGTTCACTGATATCATCACATAAGTATATACCAAAGGGAGAGAGGCCAAGGACAGAGGCCTGAGGAAACTTCTGGTGATGCTATTCCATTTAGAGCAAACACATTGATATTAACAGTATGGGATCTGTCTGATAACCATTTACCTATCCAGTGAACTATGTATGGATTAATTTTAAGTTAAGAAAGTGAGTCTGTCAATAATCTCACCATGGTGGAAAATATCTGAGGCATCCTCAAGGTCAAGCTAGTTATTGTGGACTCTATGCCCCTTATTATTGTCCTCAGTAACCTTTTAAAAATACACAACCAGGTTGAGAAAAAATGATCTGCCTTTTACAAAGCCAAACTGTTGTGGATCCTTGGATATAAGGTCACCTACATAATTTCTTATTAGTACTATTATAATAAATTCATAACTTTGTAAATAGTACTAGTTGGATTAATAGGCTTCAAATTCTTTGGATCATAAGAGAGAACACCTTTTTACAACAGGACCACAACTGCTGTTCTCTGCACCTCAGGGATGTAGCCAATGGAGAGACTTAGGTGGTGAGATGATGGAGGTCTTTTTCTACATGGAACGTAATACTTCTCTGCAGATATCCAGGGATATTGTTAGGATCCATGGAAATGATATTTTTAATTTTGGAAAGAGCCAGAAGGACTTGGTCCAAAGTGATTTCAGAAAGAAAGGTATGATGGGGAATTGTACAAGGACAGATGGGAAGGTGGGTGGCGTGAAAGTGGAAGAGAAGTTTCCTGCAATTATACTGACAATGTCCCTGGGGTCAGTTCATAGGTCCATAGGTTCATAGGTTGGTACTAGGCTATCAGCCCTAGGGCCTATACAAGCCTAGCCATAACAATTCCCTGGCTATTTCTTCACACACTATTTACTTCCCTGGACCCCTGTCTAGCAGGGTGACTGACGTGATCCCAGGAGTGAATTTTCTTTCTCCCATCCAATCGTCAGAGAAGGAGATACCATTAGAGGTAAGTTTAGTACATAATTATTGGTTTATTCTAACTTTCCTAACACAGCTGAAGAAGGCCTTGTGATTATCTTTTGAATTATTTGCTACCCTAAGTTCATAACTGGCCTTGCATTTCCAAATGGTAGGTTTGAGAGTCTCACCATTTTTAAATTTCTTTTATTATGATGAGGTGAACTACTTTTAGATATAGCCAACAGTGTTTTCTTTTTCTTAAGCAGTTTGTTGATGTGGTAGTTCTATCATATGGTGTTAGTTTCAAACTTGCCATTATGCTTACATAATCCTCAGTACATTTATTCAAAAGGGAGTAAAATTCAGAAGAGTAAGTAGCAGTCCCATGTACAAGGTTTGTTAGTGATCTACGCCATTTTTGATTATCAGTAAGCTCAGTAAACAGTATGCAATTGGTTTTTCAGTAATCCCTGAATGTAGAGGCATGATCAGTGGCTGCAAAGCAGGACGTCAGGGAGAAGGTCACAGCAAAATGGTCAGATTTGACTATAACAAGAGGGTAGTACAACTGGGAGAAATATTTGTCAGGACAAGATTCAGATGATTATCACCTCTAGTGGGTAGGATAAAAATTTCATTAGGTATATTGGCATTTGTGAAGTCTAGAAATTTCTGAGCATATTTGTTGTTGGCAGTACATATTTACCAGTTTTTGTGTAGCTAGATGAAGTTACCACATAGAAGGCTATTCAGTTCAATGATCAACATTTCTAACTGGCAAAGGTGTTCTTTATCCTCTGAAGGGGTCATAGACAGAGTTCTATAACTGGCTGTAACATGATAATTAATTTTACTGAATGTAGCTAGGGCTTTAGTTACTTCCAGATTTGTATCATGGAATATGTCAAAAGACAATGAAGATACAAATGATGAATATAACACCATCCCCTTCACACACACACTTGCCAGTAGATCTGATCATGTGATCAGCATTATACCCTAAAACAGAGTGAGGGCTATCACTACACAAGAACCAGGTTTTTAACTGCACAAATGCTGATGTCTTCCAGGGTAAAGAAGGGCTCAAAGTTATTATTTTTGTGTTCCTAATAAGCAACTTTCATGAAAACACTTCATACTTTTTATATATTATTGTGCAGAAGTTTCGTTACACTAAAAGTTCAATTTCTGTCATATGCTTTTACATCACCAACTCCCACAACATATGTTATATACTCCTGTAGAAGTTTTCAGCATATAGTCAGTAGTTTGTGCACATGTAGTTAAGTGATTTTTCTAAAGTTACTGTTAATAACTAGAGTCATAATAATTCAGGTGTAATTTATACCAGTACATTTATTTATTTATTGACATTTGTTGAATGGGAAAGTCCACTGGTAAAGAACCCATTTTCAGTGAAGGCCTGGGGAGAAAAGCTCTGCAGTTATAAAATGTTAGATAGTTATTAATAATGTTAGACAGTAATACAATAAAACCAGCACAGAAACAGTACAAAAAGCACCACAGTTATAAAATATTAGACAGTTATTAATATACAAGAAACTAGTACAGAAACAGTACATAGATCTATATATGGAAATGGGTGTCTATATATGGGTAAACATTCTAATTACAGAAAACATTTACATTTATTCAGTCCACATTAGAGTAATCAATGACCCTGGTGTAGTTTATGCATATTATAAAGCAGTGAATCAAAGAAGTATGTAATACTGCTTGCACATAAGGTATCAGATAGGGTTGAGTAGTTGAGTAGTTTGTGTTATTGAAGTTAAGGGGGGTTGTGTTTACACTGTATTTCACAGGTACAAATTGGACTGTTTCAAAAGTAGGGTTTTAATGCAGTTTTAAAGGCCACTAGTGAGTCAAGCTGAGTGATAGATGAGTGGAGACTATTCCATAGTTTGGCAATGCTATGAGAATATAGGCATTGTCCTGCTCTTTTATTGGGTTTAGCTACATTCAGAAAGGTTCTGTCTAAGGAGTGGAGGGTTCGGGTAGGGGTGTATCTGTATAAGATTTATTGGATTGCTGGAGAGCTATTTGGTTGGAAGATTAGTTTATGGGCAAAAGTTAGCTGAGTATAGTAGAGATAGTGGTGAAATTCTAGCCAAGACAGGTTTGAGATAGCGTTGCAGTGGTGACAGCGGTGGGGGATGGTGGAGGTGAATTTTGCTATCTTCTAGTAGCACGATTCCATCTTATGATTGAGGGATGTATGGAGATTGGAGAAAATGGGGCTTCCATACATGAAGGATAGGATAAGCAAGGTATTAGCTAGTTTTATCTTAGTTTGCTTGTCGAGGTAGAGTTTATGTCAGTAGAGTTTGCTCAGTTTGAAATGGGTTTTCTTTACTGCATTGAGTATATGTTGTTCAAAGGAGAGTTTGTCATCAATTGCTATTCCTAAATGGTTTGTGTATTGTATGTGTTCTATTTTTGTTTTGTTATGTGTGAATACATTGAATTCTACAGCTGGGGGTTTTGATGAGAATAGTAAGAGTTTAGTTTTTTTTGGGGTTCAGCATTAATTGGGCATTGTTTAGCCAGCTTTCCATGGAGGAGAAAGCATCTTGGGTGATATCTGGAGGTTAGTGAAGTTGTTGGAGGAGGAAATAGTTGAATCATCAGCATATTGAATCAATATGCTTTGTTCGGTGGCTTTATTTAGATCATTAATGAATATATTAAAGAGTAATAGTCCTAAAATGGACCCTTGGGGAACACCTGTGTTGTTTAACAGGCATTCTGATTGCTGGTTACATTTTTGCAGATATAAGCTTTACACAATATGTATAAAGTGATTCTGATGAACATTCTGTTCTTTATGTATTCAGTGAATATGTTGTCCTTTTCAGGGGTAAAAAACAAACAAATAATTGCGTAGTTCCTTTACAGGTTTTTCAACATAGACACAAATTTTTTGTGGAAAATGTACTTTTTTCTTTTATGCCGATTGTTGTTTTGTGACCATTTCTATCATAAAGATAATATTTTTACTTACGTTTATAATAAAAAGAAAAACAAAGTTGATAATGAAATAGCTGTGAGTATTTTCCTGCACTGGTAACAAATTTCATATTTTCTGCAGTCCATTCTTAAAACCATGCCCATTTTGCTTTTGTCTATATTCTATTACAGTATGTTTAAGCTACAAACATTCTACATTCTTATTTGCTCTTTCTGCTGTTAAAACAACACTTAAAAGTTTATCAAAGCAATACTTAAAGCACTTCTACCTGATAATAAACTTACCTGCAGTTTATACATCATTTGTTCCCCATACAATTCTCTCTCTCTCTTTCCTTTCCAGACGTAAGTACTATGTTAGCTGTCCGTAATGGCCATTTTAAGAGTAGCCAATTTCCCTTTCAAAGGCTAGAATTAACCCTCTACGTAATGTCTGCAAGGTAAACACCTTAGCCATTATACTAACCCCCATAATTAGTTTTGGGATAATTTTCTTAAGAGCTTGTTTGCATTTTATTATTTAAATGACTGAGTTGCATATTATTTATTTATCAACTTATTTATTATTATTAGGATGGTGCAGTGGGGCAGCGGTAGTGCTGTTATCTCACCACAAGAGGTTCTCCAGTTCGATTCTCAGCTGAGGTACTTTCTGTGTGGAGTCTGCATGTCCTCCCTGTGTTCGTGTGGGTTTCCTCTGCGTGCTCCAGTTTCCTCCCATGTTACAAAGACATGCATCTGGAGTGTTTCTCTGCAGGCCTCTGCTGAAAATTATCTTTGTTCCAAGTCGGACTTTCACAGTTAACCAATGTTAAATAAAATTTGTTTGTTTTTTGTTTACTGTTTTGGGCCTGCTGGGCCTATTTAAAGAGGCAAAAGAGACAGAAAGACAAAGGAAAAATTGGGATTATTGGACAGTATAATTCAAGAAAAATAAAAAGAATACAAAAAATATTATGTATATGTTCAGCACAGCTCAGTAATGACAACAGTTATAAAACTTTACGGTAAAATATATCAGGAATAACCTTACAAATCAAGACAGACAAGTACATGTTAAATTTGGTAAGCTATTAATTAACTAAAATGTGTATCTCATTACATTTACATTTAAAATGATTCTCAAATATATGTACTTCTTTTATGCTTCTCATTTGATTCATAAGTTAGCAAGAGACTCCTTATTTTAGGTTTCAGTTCCTCAAGCAGAAAGGACTGTGTTGGCCTGGATGCTTTTGGAGTGTCATCAGCAATTTAAGAATGAAATTAAATAAAAAGTGATTGATCCTTTTACAGTAATCCTCCCATGACTGGTTTTTGACATAAAATGCAGAAAATGTACCCAGAAATGGCATTTTCATCTTTTAGCGTGACATCTTCAGGCTGAAAGCCATCTGGAAAACATAAAATCTCTTTTGCAGTAAAACTATCATAAATTCCAAATACGTTAAATGATTTATCAACTTTAGAGAGCCAAATTTCAACAGGAACAGCAACAATAATAACATCTCTTTTCCTAGCTTCATTGATGTTAACTTATTTGACAGAGGACTCTTGCTAAGTAGATAAGTTAAGCTGAGTTGTGGAGGGCTCCCAGAACAGTTGCTTTTGTCGTATATTTCACTGCTGAGTCTTACATTTGGTCTTTTTGAGGAAATATACAGTAGATAAATGGATAAGTCACTTTCTGTTCAAAGTGTGCAGGTTACTGTTTTTGTGTATTACCTCTTCATTGTTAAGTTTCACATTTTGATCTTGGTTATTGCACAGTACACGCTGTAAACAATCAGGTATTTGATAGTAGCTTGATTGTTTGATATTTATAACCAGGACTGGACCTTAAAAAAGGCCCCAGTGATCAGTGTTCTACCCCAGATAACAACTATAAATAAATAAATCTGAGTTGGTAGCCTGAATGGTGTTGAATATTATTTTAACAACTGCTACTCTTTGGCTGGACTGCTCTGTGCTGCATTTTTCTTGCTACATACTTCTTACTAGATTATCCAAGTCTAACCAGATTTGACCTTGCTGCACAATGCACAGTAACAGGATGCATTGCATTGTATAACGAGGTTTGTTTTAAAGTGCTTATAGCATTCATTTAACACTCCTTACATTCATCTCTGTCCCTCACCTAGTCTGCATGGGTGCTATAGGCTGCTACTGATAGTGATACTTAGCTGTGCTGTAAGTTGCACATTACTGTTGTCCCTTGCTTACAAAAACTCCTTATTGGTCTCAGCTGCACTGACATACATGTTACTACTTTTGATTTGTTTGTTTGTAATGATTTTGTGTTGCCCACAGGTCACTTCCTCAAACTGTTGCCATTGCTAGAATAGGTCCATGTTCCTCCTGGACCATTTTATAGCCATCATCAGGAACTACTTATGTCTACATTTCCCTTTGAACTTTGGCTACTAATGTAAACTCTACCAAATTATAGGTTTATACTACTCTTGGATCTTACTGCATTACTTTTTGGATCTTACTGCATTAATTTTATATTACTTCTTTAGCCATAATGTTGCTATTTGTCTTTTCGGCTTTTCCCGGTTAGGGGTTGCCACAGTGGAACTCCGGTCCGCTAATGATTGGCAGTAGATTTTTATGGTGCCGAGTTGCCAGCCCAATGCCCAACCTTCAGTGAAGGCACGCCCATTCATGCATGTCTTTCAGAGGCCATTCAACTGCGGGGAGGACATGCAGACTCCACACAGAAGGCACTCCAGCCGAGAATCGAACAGGAGAACCTCTTGCTGTGAGGCAACAATGCTACCGCTGTACCACCGTGGCTTCTTTAGCCATAATACTATTTTTATTTTGAATTATAGCCTAGTGCTACTCTTTGATTAGATCCATTAAATACATAAATTCTCTCCTGTAGGTTCATGTAGTTTTTGCATCAGTGTTAGCAAATCTTTGCCTCACCTAGTATATCTGCTCCAGAGTGAGGTTTAAGGTTTATCTATATTATTTCTGCCACTGGTAGCTTGTCCCACCTAGTAAGCATGGAAGTCCAGTCTGCCTCTATCCTCACTGTGGCCCACCACATTGCACTTGGTATTCTGAGATGGTTTAGAAATTGCCTAATGCTCACTGACCATCTACTGATTGAACAATGTGACATGATTTGTGAGAGGTATGAGTATCTATATAGCCTAAAGGTCATCCTCTCACTTACACAGATAGCCAGTAAGCATCACCTAATCTCATCCATACCTCCACAAAATCACACTGAACTAACATGCACTGACTTTGTAAGCAATCACTCCTTGGGAATCAGGACTAAAGAGCTTCAAAATCAATCCACAAACACTGATCTACAGGACTCACATATCTCAATGAGTCACCAGTCTGCAGATTGGAAACCTTCCACTGCCACTAAGTTTGCATGCTCAAGTAAAAATGACCTAATAAATGGTGGCTTCAATGACAACTGCACCTACACTACATTTACTAGGATGGCCAAAGCCAGGGTGACAGCTGCCTGTCCACTACCAGGATCTGTGATGTGTCGAGAGCCTAATGGTCCATCAAACATGACACATATGACAATGACTTAGTGGTCGCTCATGTAGCTGTGGATGACCTAAGATCCTTAGTCTAGAAGGACAACCAGAGAGGCATATTTAAAACCCCAAGCCCAGATGCAGTACCTAACTTCTAGTTAAAAGTATTAACATCTTTGCACGAAGATTTGGCCATGAGTAAGAACTATTTATATGCACACCCTGAACAGACACCAACCTGGCTAACAACAGGAAAAACAATGTTCCTACTTAAAAGTGAACTTGCAAGTTACCCTAAAAATTATAGAGCAATAACTTGCCTTCTGACAACGTATAAACTATACACTGTAATTGATGCCGACAGAGTTTATATTCATTTACAAGAAAACTCAATTATTGCAATAGAACAAAAGGGCAATAAAAGAAAGTCATATGGAACAAAGGATCATTTGTTGTTAAATAAAGTCATAGTGGAGAACTGTAAAAAGGGGAAGAATTTAAGTATGGCATGGATTGACTAGAAAAAAGCATTTGATAGTATCCCACATTCATGGATAAAAGTGCTTAAAAATATGTAAGATACACCCTTCACTGATTGACTATAATACAGTAACCATGAAACAGTGGCAGACCACTTTGCAATTAAGACATGATAAAAGGATAAATTACTATTCCAAGGATAAAAATTCAGAGGGGGATACTCCAGGGTGACTCTTTGTCACCGCTGCTATTCTGCCTTTTCCTTAACCCATTAATCTGTCTACTTAGCATAGGCCATGGCTATAATTTGGCTCCTAGAGAACAACAAAGTATAAAGACTTCTCATCTTCTCTTTGTCAATGATTTGAAACTGTATAGCTCATCAGATGAGGAACTGAATGCACAACTGCAAGTTTTCAAGAATTTTTCAGATGATATAAGAATGTCGTTTGGTCTTGATAAATGTGCAAAACAACCTTTAAAGCAGGAAAATTGTATCATCAAGAAAACATCAGTTTGGGACAAGAATGTGATATAAAAAACTTGAGCAAGAGGGAATGTATAAATATTTGGAAAATGATGAAGGATTAACAATAAAACATGAACAAATGCAAATAAAATGTAGTAAGGAATATTTTAGAAGACTTTAATTAATCCTGAAAACAGTGTTGACATCTTGGAACAAAATCCAGGCTATAAACCAATTTGCTCTTCCTGTCCTAACTTACAGTTTTGGAGTGACTGACTGGCCCCAAAACATGTTGGATAGATTAGATAGGAAAACAAGAAGGATACTTCTTGCTCACCAAATGATTTATAAAAATCAGTGCATACCAAGATTATATAATCCCTGCTCTGAAGGAGTGATGGGCCTCTTTGAAACTGATTACATGTATAGATCTGCAATCATGGGACTCCACACATATCTGCTGACCTCACAAGACCTAAATGTAATGAAAGTTTTGAAACATGAGGAGAATAAATCTAAGATGACTTCCTACTTAGGCTAGCAGAAGCATATCAGTGTCAGGCAGGAATGGAAATCAAACCACAAGTAGATAAAAATCAGGTAGCAACTGAATGTGCCAATAAACAAAAGAAAGAATATAAGGTGAAGGACCAGATGAGAAGGCAAGAAATGTGGAAAATGCATAAATATATTTGCAAGTATAGAAAAATTCTGGAAGAACCTCATGTTGATCAGGAATGAACGCAGGAATGGTTAAGGAGAGGTGAATTTAAACCAAGAGATGAAAGGTTAATATTGGCGGCCCGACATAGTGGGCTACTTACATATTGGTTTACAAAGTCCCTTGAACATGTAGGAGAAACAGACAAATGTAGGTTTTGTAAAACAGAATTGGAGACAGTTGCACACCTCATTGCTGGTTACAACATACTAATGACAGAAGGACTATGCTGAAAGGCATAATAATGTGGCGAGATTGTTACACTGGAGATTGTGCAAATATTATGGCACTGAAGTGGCTGAAAAATACTGGAAACTTGAGCCACAAAGCATCATAGAAAATGATGAAGTCTACATCACATGGGATTATTCATTACCAACAGTTCAAAAGATAGATACTAGAAAACTGGATATAGTGTTCCAACTAAAGAAGACAAAAGTAGCATTGATCATTGAAATTGCTACATCCAGTGACTACAGTGTCTTGTGTACAGAGAGACACAAAGTCATAAAATATCAGGATCTGCAGGCAGAAACAAGAGCAATGTGGAAGAAAGATACCCAGATAGTTCCAATAGTAGTAGGAACAATGGGCCTTATACAAAGGAATCTACAATCATATTTAGATATGTTACCAATACATACAAATCCATATAAATTGCAGAAGGAGATTGAAGCGATACTAATTTCATGAACTTTAATCGTACTTTGACTTAAGAATGGGGTCCATTCCTATAGTAGTATCAGAAACCCAAAATATTTAGAAAAATTAAAAAAGGGAGAGTCCAAATGGAGAGATGAGAAGTCAGCAAGCAGGGGTCTGAATGGAGAGATGATAAGTCAGCTAGCAAAGGAGAGTAGTATTGCGGGAACTGAATTCATCCTCAAGTCTTGGTGGACCCTTCATGAGGTGGACCCTGTTTTTCACAAAGTCTCACCAAGATGACACTGATATATAGATTGCATTTTACATAGCATATATCACGGACAGAAGTAATTTAAAAAAATAAAAAAAGATAGCTGGGTGCATAACACCAATGTAAAAAAAAGTGCCCAATCCTGGTAGTTGCACTGGTGCCAGTACTGGAATAAATGACAGTGTAGAATCCTCAAGACACAGAAACATTACCACACTGGGGCTAGACTAGTCCAAGGGGAGGATGCCCCACCCCCGTTGCAGAAGGAATTAGTAATCCACAAAAGTCACAAAAACTGTTAGGCCTAAAAAAAAGATTCATAAAGAAGATAGATTGGATTAACGAGGATAAGAAAGAAATTGTGTATTGTTATTATTATGCAAGAAGCCCAAAATTTCCAGACAGAAGATATACAAAAAAAAAAAAAATTAAAAGAGAAATTAGAGGAATGAAAAATACCTCCACAATAAAAATTGTCAAAAGCTTCATATAGAAATTTGTGTTCATTAACACAACAGATTTATGAAAAACATTATATAGACCAAGAAACCTTGGGTTGTTTAGAAAAATAAGTGACTGAAGAAGTGCTAAAATATAAAGAACAAAATTTAGATACTTTTGAAAGGTACAAAAAAGAAATATGGACATGGGAAAGAAAGAGAGAACTGATATGGTGCAACATTTATGCAAAGGAGAAAGCTAAATTAATCAACACAAAAAAGGCAACCCCAACGATATTTGAAGAGAAATATAGGCAAAGGCATCCAAATATGGAAAAATTCACAATAAAAAAATAAGATCACAAAGAGGGAACACAGAATGAATGATTAGTAAAACAGAAGTTAAAAAAGATAGAAAAAGTTATGGAATAGTTGTGAAGTGAAGGGTTTAGTGCAGAAATTCTAACATAGGTTGCATCACAGCATGATGAAACAATGAGTCCCCAAAGCAGGTAGAAACAGAAGGAGCAGGAGACATCTGAAGAAGAAATGTGTGAAATATTTATGCAAAAGAGAAAAAACTAATCAATACAAAAAGAGCAGCACCAAAGATATTTGAGGAGAAATACAGGCAAAGGCATCCAGATATGGAAAATTTTACAATACAAAAAATAAGAAAACAAAGAGGAAAAGTAGAAAAGGGAATTAGTAATGGAGACGTTAAAAAAATAGAAACTGAGGTTATGGATTACCTGTGAAGTGAAAGATTTAGTGTAGAGAATTTAACTCAGATAACATCAAAGAAGGATAGAGCAATGGATCCCTATATCAAAGAGAAACAATTGTAGAAGAAAACATCGAATCAGTTGCCATATAAAGATACTTTGGAGCCTTTCCTAGGAAACCAGTAGAAACATTCAGTTGAAGTTGCACAGCAAGATAAGGAACTGGAAACTGTGACAACTCTGCAGTCAATGTTGTGGAGTGATAGGCCAGTGAGCTCCCATATGAAATAGCAATGGATGACACAGGATGAAACAGAAGAGAATATTTCACAGGAAGGTGTTCTGGAACTTTCTATATAATGCCTGCAGGAAATGGAGAACTAAGAATGTGCCTCTATTTAGAAGAAAATGATCTAAGAGAAGAGTTGCTTGATCTAATAGAAATGGACAGACATAGTAAGAACAATGAAAGAAATAGACTACAGAAAGTCAATAAAATCCAAAATGTTAGAAGTTTGCTAAAACAAATGAACACAGTAATTAGCACTGTCCGTACAGATTCATGTGATATAACAGAAGTAAATAGGATATATTACTGTGCAGCTAAATTAATAACAGATAAAGTCTTATCACAAAAGCACAGGGTAGTAAGGGAAAGGAAGGGGAGAAATCGAACACCATCATGGAAGTATCGAAAAGAGAAAACTGTAAAGCAATTTAGACAAGAAGTGTCACTGTTAGAACAGTATAAAAGAGGGAACAGATCAACAAAAATACTCAGATAGATGTGATAAAAGCAACACGCAGTATCAGAACAGATCAGAATCTATCTTGCACGGTCGCAAATAATAAATTAAAAATATCAGCACAGGCATAAAATCTTAGAAGATATGCAGATAAATAAAAAGGAAAAATACAAAATAAGCAATTCATTGATGACCCAAAAAAGTTTTATAGAGAATTGGGAAACAAGGCCAAAGGAATTGAACCACCACCTAAAAAAGAAGAAATAGATACATTTTGGAAAAATATCTATGAAAATCCTGTGGGCTATAGCAAAGGTGCAAAATGGATAGAAGAAGTAAAAGAAAGAATAAGAAGTTCAAATCTACAGGATATGAAATGGGATGAAGTAACGGCCAGACAGA
Source organism: Protopterus annectens (assembly GCF_019279795.1). Lineage (NCBI taxonomy): Eukaryota > Metazoa > Chordata > Ceratodontiformes > Protopteridae > Protopterus > Protopterus annectens. The sequence goes on from NC_056726.1 coordinate 1,182,644,815, forward strand.
TTGAAACAAAGTTAAGAAAAGCTCCTAAATGGAAAATCCCAGGCCCAGATACAGTACCTAACTTCTGGCTAAAAGTATTAGCATCTTTATATGAAGACTTAGCCATGAGTAAGAACTATTTACATGTGCACTCCGAACAGACACTAACCTGGTTAACAACAGGAAAAACAATACTCCTACTTAAGAGTTATCCTGCAAGCTGTCCTAAAAACTATAGGCCAGTAACTTGTCTTGTGATGGCATATAAACTGTACACTGGAATATGATGCTGACAGACTTTATAGTCATTTAGATGAAAACTCAATCATAGCAATAGAACAAAAGGGTAATAAAAGAAAGTCATATGGAACAAAGGATCATATGCTGTTAAATAAAGTCATATTGGAGAACTGTAAAAAGAGGAAGAATCTAAGTATGGCATGGATAACGTTCAAAAAAGCATTTCACAGTATCCCACATTCATGAATAAAGGAGTCCTTAAAAATGTATAAGATACACCCTACACTGATTGATTACATTACAGCGACAATGAAACAGTAGCCAACCACTTTGCAATTAAGCCATGATAAGGACAAATTATTATTCCAGGTTTAAAAATTCAAAGGGGGATATTCCAGGCTGACTGTCTGTCACTGGTGCTCTTTTGTCTTGCCTTTAACCCATTGAGCTATCTACTTAGCATATCAGATCATGGCTACTGTTTGGCTTCCAGAAAAAAACAAAGTGTAAAGACTTCTCATCTTCTTTTTGTAAATGATTTAAAACTGTATAGTTCATCAGATGAGGAACTGAAAACATAACTGTGGTCAAAACTTTTTCAGATGATATAAGAATATCATTTGGTCTGATAAAGGTACAAAGGCAACCTTTAAAGCAGGAAAGCTTCAGCACCAAAAATACATCAGTTTGGGACAAGAATGTGATATAAAAGATCTTGAGCATGATGGAATTTATAAATATTTGGGAACTCATGAAGGATCAACAATAAAACATGAATACATATGAATAAAAGTTAGGAATATTTTAGAAGATTAAAATTAATTCTGAAAACAGATGTATCATCTAGGAACAAAGTCAAAGCTATAAAACAATTTGTTCTTTCAGTCCTAACTTACAGTTTTGGAGTGATTGATTGGCCCCAAGAGGTGTTGGATAGGTTGGACAGGAAAACAAGAAGGACGCTTTATGCTCATCAGATAATTTATAAAAATAAGTGCATACCAATATTATATATTCCCCAAATATTTACCTGCATTAAGTTGGTATCAGCCCCCTTTTTTCTAGTTACCAGTGTTCATACTGTTGGGTGACTAGTCCTGCCACAGTAAACATAATGACTATCAATATTAGAAATATTTTCTTTTTATTAAAAAGGCTTTATTCCTACAGTCCCCCCTGGTAAGTGCAGGTGTCCTGTGAGGTGTATCTGCATTCAATAGCAGGAAAGGATTGGAAAAGCAAGTCACTATTGGTTATACCTTTGGGCATGAAGTCTTATATGCTATGTTATGTTATATTATGTTATCCTTAAGCAGTTGTTCAGAATTTCTTTCCTTCATTCTCTAGGCTGCCTCTTCACCTTCTAGGGAAGACACATATATTTTGTGTTCAACAAAGGGCCTCAACTGATTAATGTAAACCCCTTTAACTAAATCTTTAAATCTGTGAAAACACAGTTGTTATAATGGGTCACGTCTTGGATCTATGCCAATTGATCTTCGAACAGCATTGTTGTAGCTCAAATGGCTCAGACCACATGATCGACAATACAGTTCATTTATCAATGGAAACAACACAAAAACAATGTTTTTGCCGGGGGGAAGCCTCCCTGCACTCTGAACATGGGGTCTGCAACCCCACACCCCCTGCTAGTTACATGTACCAATTCCAAGATAGCACTACAGTGTGCAAAAGGGTGCATTCTCCATTCTCCACTCTACCATGATCTCAGTCAAAATGGTTGACAAACTGCATTGTTGATCATGTGGTCTCAACCATGTGGGTTCAACAATGACATTCGTTGGCTAAGTAAAGTAGATCCAATATCTTTGCCTCTCATATACAAGGTAGGAGGCCCAATCCTGATTTCTTAATGTTGAAATTAACAGAAGATGGTGTAGGTTACTCTTAGTTTACAACCTAGATTCTAGCTGATTTTCTAAGCCTGGGGAAGTAGTTTCAGCACATTTATCTTTTAGTTTATCATTTCATCAGATATAAATAGCATAAAAAAAGCAAAAAGTGAAAGTCACATGCACAGAAGTGAATAATCATAGTAACAAACACTCCACAATGAACAATTAAAAAATTCTACGCTACTTGCTTACTTCTTCAAAATACATTTAATGTTGACACCATCACGTAGTCCAGAAAAAAATAATTACTATTAGTCCTAAGTTACCAAAATAGTTATTTGCTGTCAAGCAGAGTATCAAAATCCCTTCCCAAATGCTCAATAGCAACAAAATCCATGGGTGAAAAGACATGTTTTAAACACTGACAGATGATGAAATGTTTGAATAGAGAACTAGTCTTCTGTTTAGACTTAATCATGTAGAGAAATTCATACACTTTCTGTGAAAGTTTTTCAGAAGCTTTACCAATATAAAAAGCATTATGGCTGTCACACAAATAACCTACATAATAGGAATTACAATTAAATCATATTTTACTTGCTATGGTTCTATCATAATGTTATTTTACTTGCTATGGTTCTGTCATAATGTCAAAGTGCCTCATTACATTTTCTTTGTACGTTCTCCACAGCTTTGAAAAATCACTTTTTTATTCAGCATTTTGAAGTTGGAATTTCTCTTATAAATAAATTTGACCAATCATATTAAATAAATCATTGTTACCTTCTACATTCTTCCTTTTGTTAATAATAATGTTTTTAATATGTATACTATCCAAAGTATATTCTAAGATGAAATATTATAACTGTGTTTTGTGATTACTCATTTTGTTATCAGCACACCCTAATATCAGAGCAAATTGTGTTTCCCTGTCTGACACTACTCCATCAAAAATGTCATTAGATTACTTTCATATCCTTTACCAATATGAAGATTAGCACATTCAATTCATGATAATCTGAAGTGATATGGGAAGTATGGTTTGCTTGTCCCTTCACCAAATTTTCTTTTACAAATTTGGGATAACAATTTTGTCATGTATGTGTTACTAAAAGTGGGTTTTGTAAAATGTTTTAATATAAACAAACCTCTGGCCTTAACAGCCTTTACCCATACATCTAGAAATTTGATCATATTCTCAGTAAATTGCAAAAAAAAAAAAAATGTGGAATTATTCCAATGAGACAAGAAGGAATTTATCTCTGATTCTTCTCCTAGCATGGTAAGAAATAAATCATTTGTATAAGAAATGGAAAGCCTAATGTACTTCCAAAAGTTGATTGATAAATATATTTCTTCTCTCAAGAGTTTAGTACCAAATTTGTAAATTTTGGGGATGCCACAATCCCTACTGCAGCACACAAATCTATTGAAAAATTAGTTGTTCATCTTAAAAGCGTTACTACTCAAACCAATGTCAAACAGTTCACAATACATCAATACCATATCCACATTCAGAATCAATATTCAGCAAATACTCCTTAATCATATAATTCCCTTAATTTGTTGGATGGTAGCATATCATCTTTAAGATCCACTGTAATATAAAACATATCCTTCTCAAAAGCAGCATGGCATATCAGATGTAAAACTAAGCCAAGTGTCCCTTAAATAAGAATTGCAAAACAAATAACATAATGAATGTATTCATGTATGTATGTATGTATGTGTGTAGCTAAGAACCTATTTATTTATTTATTTATTTATTTATTTGATATTTGTTATCTGGGTTAGTGGGCTGGTCCAAGAACCATTTTCAGGTTCAATCTTGATCCAATGAGCAAATACAGTGTACAGAAAAGGCATGTACATAGATTAAACATTAGAAAGCATGCACAGTAATTGCAGGGGCATAAACAATTCACATAATAAAGCAACAGAAGAACAAGAAGTTATAAGGTATATACAATCAATCATGAACCAAAAGCACCACAAAGAGCAACTCCAAACCAGAGAAACAAGTGACAGAAGGCTCACCAGTTACTTCATTTTATTCCAAGGATGTTAAAAACACCATTTAAAACCAAGAATGTTTGCAAAAATATATATGTATATACAATGGAAATAGTCAAATAAGAATTATGCAGGCTATACAAGGTAAATCAGAAACACAAAAAAATACAACATTTTGTTGTGGTATGTCACAGTTCATATATATAAAAGCAATGATATGAGTTATGAAATATATACAAGGTAAATAATTACATATTATACCATTTAACATAGCGAGACAGGTTAAAAAAAAAAAAGAGAGAAAGAGATCTCCGTATAAGATTGTATGGCGTAATCATAAGAAGGAAAACAGGAAATGGTTACTAAGGGGATACTTTGCATCAATCAATGAAGGCATTCAGTGTTAGACATAATAGGTACTTATAAAGGTGGATGCAAATTGTGGGAGTTATCCTTTATTTCTGAAGTAGTTACATTTATTTTCATTAAGTGGATAGTTATGATGAGACTGCTTAAACTGTTTCAGAGTATTAATTTGTAGGATATCTTTTGGCAATTAATTCCAGATGGTTGGTGCAATTTTTGAGAACAATTTTTCACAGATAATGGTAGTACAAAGTGACCATTGTAGTTGCAGAGAACCAGACTTTTAGTGGGGGTGAGAAGGGATTTGATTGTCAATTTGCTAAGAGATTAATTTGTTAAGAAGATGGAGATAGTATTTTTTCACACAATAGTTTAAAGGTGAGTCTATTAAGCAGAAGAGTACCCCTAGCACCTATTGGCAGCCATTTTGTAAAACAGTGGTGTTTATTTCTGTTTAAAAGGTAACTAAATTGAAGTATTTGATTTTCTGCAGATTGCAGCGGATTTGAATTGTGTGTAGAGCGGATCCACAAACCATATTCTGATATGGTAATTAGTATATTTAATGCTATGGATAAGTCGGAGTTGATGCCAAGTAAATTAGAGACTGTGTATGATTTTTTTTGAGCTGTGATAGTATTCTGTGTATTTCATAGGTTCATAGGTTCATAGGTTCATACTAGGCTATCTGCCCTAGGGCATTTATAAGCCTAGCAAGAGTGTGTTTGGCTTTCACCACCCATTTTACATTAATTTTGCTATGCCCTTTTTCAAGGTTAGTATACTGTGCCTCTGTCTAACAGTGACACAGAAGTGATACCCTGGGTAAACCTAAGATCTCCCATCCACTCATCAAGATTCCTCTTGAAGAGAGTCAATGAGGAACTCTGCCTAACCTGGACTGGGATTTTATTCCAGAGTGAAGGGAGCCTCTGGGTTATGAATCTGGCCCTCCAGCATGTCCTATTTATTTCATTGCTGAGGTTCAAGTCTCTCGAGCACGTAGCTCGATGGGATTTGGATTTTCTGAGGTGCAGCATGTACATTAATTCCGGGTTGGACATGGCTTTATACGTCAGGCACAGATCGCTTCTGAGCAGGCGGTATGCCACTGAGTAGAGCTGGAGTTTCTTTAACCAGGCAGCATATGGCATCTGTTTGTGCCATTTGATCCTCTTGGTGAGGTACTTTTGGGTTCTTTCCAGTTGCTGCAGGTGTCTGGTAAGGTACATCCCAAAAGGGGCATTGTACTCAATTATGGGCCTGATGAGGGATGAGTAAAGAGGCACGATGACCTCCCCTGATCTAGATGTGAATCCCTTCATGATTAGGTGGGCTATATAAAATGTTTTTCTAACCACTTTGGCCACGTGGTTGTCAAATGAGAGAATGCTATCAACTTGGGTCCCCAGGTCCCTAATTACTTCTTCTGTACTTAATGGATTACCACCTATGTGGTAATTTGTGGGTACTTTGTTTTTGCCAAAGCGGATGACTATACACTTTTTGGTGTTTAGCTTGAGGCCATGGCTCTGGCACCAGTTGTCTGTTTCTATGAGGCCCTTTTGGAGGATGCTTGTGTCGGCTGGAGAGTCGATTATGGCGCCCAGTTTGCAGTCATCTGCGAACTTGGTCAGCCACAGTCCTTCCATGCTGGCCTGTACCTCCGAGAAATATATATCGAACAAGAGAGGTCCCAGGACTGAGCCTTGTGGGATGCCACTTGTAACTGGTTTGGAGTATGACATGGCTACAGCAATTCTAACCATGTGGGTTCTGTCCTTGAGCCAGTTTGCAACTCATCTAGTGACATAGGGGTTTATATTTAAGCTGGTGAGCTTATCTATAATGCCCGAGTGGGGTATTGTATCGAAGGCTTTTGCGAGGTCCAGGTAGGCTGTGTGGACCACCTTCCCCTCGTCAATGGCCTTGGTGACTGTTTCAAAGAAATCAATCAGGTTTAAGAGGCAGGATCTGCCCTTAACAAAGCCAAACTGGGTAGGATCCAGTGTCTGTAGGTCCCCAATATCTTTATTTATAAGGTCCATGATGATCCTTTCCATAGCTTTGCAGACCAAGCTAGCCAGGCTTATGGGGCGATAGTTTCCAGGATCTGTTGAGGCACCACCTTTGTGGAGAGGGACCACTGTTGCTGTATGCCACTCTTTGGGTACATATCCTGTAGTAAGGCTGAGATTGAACAGTAGTTTTATGTTTGGGTTTAGCTCTTCTTGGAGTTCATGTAGGACGCAGCCCGGGACACCGTCTGGTCCCATTGATGCTGTGTTTTTTGCTTTGGAGAAAGCGGCTCTTACCTGAGCATCTGAGATGTCAGGGGGGCAGCACTCTGCTGAGATAGATATTTGCCCTTTTGGTGGGGATGGGGGGGGGGAGTTTTCGCTGAACCTGTCAGCTAGGATGTTGGCAATGTCTGTGGGTTTGATGTATTTTTTGTCATTTTGGACTAATTCTGAGCATATCTGGGAATTCTCACCCAGGTTCCTAACATAACTAAAGAAAGCCTTGTGATTATCCTTAGTGTCCTGTGCAATTTTTCTCTCGAAGCTGGCCTTAGACGATTTTATGAGTGCTTGTAGGTTTTTGCTAATACTGATCAGAGATGCCTTCCCTTTTTGGGATTTTGCTCTATGATGTAGTAGCTTCCTCCTTATATTGTATAGTTTGTTTATGGCTGGGGTCCACCAGACAGGACGTCTGCCTTTGAAGGATTGGGTCTTGGTTTTATTTGGGATTGCATGATCCATGCATTCCTGAAGGTGTTCATAGAATGCATTTATGAAGGATTCTGCGGTCTGGGCCATATTTTCCACAGGCTCGGGGGCTTTGAAGGATTCCACCTTGGTTTTGAGGAGTGTGAAATTTGCTTTAGAGAAGTTTTTCACTGTAGTTTTCTGGGCAGGGGGTGGGGTCGGGATGTGAATATCCAGTGAGATTAGTTTATGGTCTGATCTTACCAGTGAGGGATACACTTCTAGTCTGGAGCATAGAGTCCCCATATTGGTGATGATCAGGTCCAGTATGTTTTCCCCTCCTGTGGGAGTGGTAACAAGTTGTTCCATAGCATTTGATTTTATAAATTCTAGGAACCTTTGGGCTAGGGTTTTGGAGCTAGAGTAATGCTCCCAGCCTATGTTTGGGTAGTTGAAGTTGCCCAATATAATGGTGTTTGGAGAGACCTTCATATTTTCCAGTGTTCTCAGGAAGGCTGAGTGGGGTTCCTGGGTTTGGGAGGGTGGTCTGTAGCAGGCTATAAACTGGAAGGCAGTTTTACCCACTATTAGTTGCACATGGATAGTCTCTGATGCTTCGTGCTGTGCCACCAACCTGGAGGTGTGGGTATCTTTGACGAATATTGATACTCCCCCTCCTTTTGTGGTTCGGTCCAAGTTTTGGGGCCAAAAAGCATGGTATGAGGTATAACCTGGTAGTGCTGGGGTGCTCTCGGGAGCCTTGAACCAGGTTTCTGTTACTGCACATATATAGATGTTCTCCATGCTAAGTAGAGTTTCGAGTGCGTGCATCTTGAGGTTTAGACTTCTGGCATTGAGTAGCACTTAGTTTCTTATTCCTTGTGATACCTATGGAGGTGGGCTTGTCTTTTGAGCCTTGCCTAAAAAATCACTATGGGGGAAGCAAGAGCCTTTGCCAATATCCAAAAGCCCAGGGGTGACAGGTGCAAGCCGTCCCTAGCGAAGCATCGTGGCTTGTCGAGCATGTCATCCCAGGCTGACAGGCATTGGTCCCCTTTGAATGACACCAATACTTAAGCCAATTGTTGAAATTGATCATCTTGTCTTCATATTGTGGCATCATTATTGGTGAGGGTAAGATGCTACTCAAGGTCAGGGTCATACCGGCCTGGGCTACATGCTCAGAGAGCTCCTCTATGTCTCTTTTCATGTAGTCCAGGGAGGTATGTCTCAGGTCATTCACACCAGCATGGACAATGACCGAGTCATATTTGTACTTGCCATGGAGTGACCTGAGTGCTTGTGTTATGTGGCGGATCCTAGCACCCGACAGGCAGCTCACAGGGGCCTTCTCCTTGTTCAGCCTGGTGAGCGGGACGTCAGTGTGTCTGACGATAGAGTCACCTATTACAAGTGTATCAGGTGTGTTGTTTAGCCTTAAGGGCTGTGACTGTTCAGCACACTGGCTTTGTGAGCTATGTATTTCACGTGTTTTGTTTTGGGGTAGCGGTTGCTTGGTTGTCTGCTTTGGAGGTCTCTGCTGCTTAGGCAGATTTTTATTCAGAGCCTCCGAGTATGTTTTTGTGTGTTTATGTGTTTGGTTTGCTGTCGTGGTAGGTCTATGTGAGACTGGAATTGTAGTGAGTGTGGTTTCCTTCTCCTCCTGACTGGTTACGCCAGTACTTAGTTGAGAGAGCTTAGCCTCCAGTTTGGCTATATGGTTGCATCTCTCACATGTGTTGGAATTTGTTGGGAGGAGGAGAGGGTTGTCTGTGTACATGAGGCAGTTGTAACATTGCCTCAAGATTCCCAGATTCACCAGCTGGACCAGAGAGGAGATTGACAACTGACCTTTGGACATGCTAGAATAGTATTGGGAATTCCTTTATAATTGAAAAAAGGGCCAATGGGGAACAAGGTACTCAAGGGGAGTTTGTGAGGGTGTAGTGCTTTTAATTTTTTAGTGCTGACTTATATAATTGCTTTAGTGAGCAAGTGCCAGTTAACTTAAATGCAATGTGTTACACGTAACTTAAATGCTAAAATGACAAACAGTAACTTTCTTTCAAGTGAAACAAGGAAATAAGTACAGTAAGCAATGCAGATATCACTAGGGATCCACAGAAGCGCTGAAAAGCCGTGTTTTAGGTGGAATTAGTGTTTCAGGGAAATAACAAGCAAACAAACAACAAGTATGCAAACAAAGCTAGATTCAGCAGGCCTGGATCTAGTCTATGCTACAGCAAACAAGGTGTACCAATTTCAGTAAGAAACAGTTCAAATATGCAGGCACTATAAGCCTTTAACCAGAAATTCCCAGCTCAGAAGGGCAGAGTCCAGCCTCTCCTCCCACATGAGTGCAGACCACGAACCTTCTTAATGTAAAATAATTGGCCTGAAGCCCAAGTGCTTAAACCAGAACTAATACACTTTTAGAATAACAGACACTGAGCCCTCAATCAGCAGTTCCCAACTTAGAAGGATGTAAGCTACCTGTCCTGCCACCACAGTGCAGGCCACAAACCTTCCTAATGTAAAACAACTGGTCTGAGGCCCAAGTGCTTAATCCAAAAGACTTAGAATGATAGCTACACTTTAATCAAGTTACTACCAAGCAGTAATAAATACAATTGAATACTTTAAAGAATGCCTAGATTAGTGCTCAAGTTATACAAACAAAGCTAGATTCAGCAGGCCTGGATCTAGTCTATGCTACAGTAAACAAGGTGTACCAATTTCAGTAAGAAGCAGTTCAAATATGCAGGCACTATAAGCCTTTAACCAGAAATTCCCAGCTCAGAAGGGCAGAGTCCAGCCTCTCCTCCCACAAGAGTGCAGACCACAAACCCTCATAATGTAAAATAACTGCCCTGAAGCCCAAGTGCTTAAACCAGAATCAATACACTTTTAGAATAACAGACACTGAGACCTCAATCAGCAGTTCTAAGCTACCTGTTCTGCCACTACAGTGCAGACCACAAACCTTCTTAATGTAAAACAACTGGTTTGAAGCCCAAGTGCTTAAACTAAAAGGCTTAGAATGACTGCATGTGTTTATGAAAAGTAAGGTTTTGGTCCAATATCTGACTCAGATATTATTGTTCTTTGACACATTGAAGTGGAGTATTAGTGGGGTTATTAATAATGATACTTGGTGTGAATTGAAGTTTTTGTGTCATACCAAATAACATGACAGGGCTGTTATGAGCATTAATAGTAAATTGATTTTGTAAAGCAAATTCCATGTGGTAATGAAGGTTCCTTCTGAAGATCTTGTTTGAGATGGACAGGATTGATATTACTTCCTGTGAGAAGTTTATTGTCTGTGTATAATTAAAGCTGGTGTAAGGGAAATCCCATCAAAGCTCATTTACAAACAGAGAAAAGAAGAGTGGGCAAAGAACAGACCCTTGAGGTGCATCTTTGCAGGTAGTTCTGGTGATGTAGGTATTACTTGGACCAAGAATGATGAAGGCATGCTTGAAGAGATAGCTCTGAAAATGCTGGACAAAGTCAGGAGAAAAGCAAGTATCTTTTAGTTTGTGAAGTAAGAGGGACTGATCTACACTGTCAATGTCTTTTATAGGCTCAAGGAAAAAGGCACCAATAAGTCTACCTTGCTCCATGATAATGTAAATCATGTGACTGAGCAAGTAGTTGGTTGTAATTGAGCTGTAGTCTTTTTGAACTGTTTTTTGGAGTGTTTTTGCTGTTTATACAAGCTCAGACGTTAAACCTGCTTTGAGCTACTGGTTGCTGTACAATAGTATGGTTGAAACCATGCTGTCTACTGTTAAAAAAATCATGTTTTACAATTGTATTGCCTAATGAGCAGGATTTGAAATTAAACACTATACACCAAAAGTTAGTTATACAAACTTTATTTCTACAGAAGAAGCTTTATTTCTACTGACACAAAGGAAACCCACAAACTAATAAACTCTATTTGTCTGCTAAGGACAGAAAAGTAAATTCATTCTATTCTACTAAAATAGAAAATAGAATTAGACAATACATTTAAGGAAAGTTATACATCACCGATAAAGAGAAAGCTTCATCATGTCTTCAGTCTCGACTGGGAAGCCCTGTTGCAGTCAGGCTGGAGTCTTTATCAGAAAACAGTCCTGGGCAGTGTGTCCACTCCACAGGTGAGGCTTCTGCCTGAGTGTGGGGAATCCCATCTATATATAACCAGGTTGTTTACACAAGTCATGAGAATCTGTACTTTTCAAGTGTAGGATGGATCTTGCTAGAGAATTCTGTGGTTTTGGCCACCCACCCCAGAAGGAACAACAAATCCTGCCAAGTACAATGATTCTGCAAATTTTTAATACTACACTGGAATATTCCAATAACCTTGCAAGTTTTAGTACATTACCAGAAAACTCCAGACAAGTCATGTTTCATAATCAAATGTAGTAAACAAGTCATGTTTCGTAATCACATGTAATAACTTGTTGAAATCATCAGAATGTTCCGGAACAGAACATCATCTCTTATGCCTGCTGAAAAGGTTAGGATGTTCCGGAACATAACATCATTCTATATATATCAAAAAGAAATAAAGAAAATAGAAGAATGTCGAGATATAGTGAGATGACAGCCAAATAATCACATTCTCTCAATGCTCCCCTCTTTCGTATCACAGTCGTATCACAACAATACATTCAAAAATTTGGCTGTATATGATCTTTTCAAGAATTTTGGTGATGCAACAAAGGTCAGAGATGGGTTTGAAGTTACTGGGTGAGGAAGGGTTAACTACCTTCATAAGTGGTAGGACTAAACATGCTTAAAGTTATGGATCAGTATTTTGCTAGTTAGAGAATGACTAAATATGAGTAAAAAGAGATTACTTTATAGTTTATTTCTTATCCTAATGATATAGGAATAGGTAGTATGAAAGAGTTGCAGGTAGGGGCATTCAATATTTTCCAGATGTTTTCCTTACAGTTAGTAATAGCTTTGAAGTAATAGGTTGGGTATTGGATTACCTTCTGTAGATGATGGTAGGGAGAAACGGATTAGGGTAGGAAATAAAGGAATTATTAGGGTAAGGAGGCATGCAGATGGTGTTTTTTTTATTCTGAGATGAGGAAGGGTGATAACTTAGGTTCAGAACTAGTTTATAGAAAGATACTAGGAAAAGGAGGAAAAAGCCAGACTTTTTAAAGCTTTACCAAATTTCTTATGGTGTCCAAGAGTTGCAGTTTGTTGCTTTCTGAAATAGTATGCTTTAGCATTGTAAGCTGATATCCAGTTTATTTTCTGAGTCTGCAATATATGTTATGATTATCAACGTTAGAGTGGTCAACTTTTCCAGTTGGACTATGAAATATTTCTTACATTTTATAAACTGCCTGAGTTTTTTTTTGGCTGTTATCCATGGATTTGGTTTGTCATATTTTTTTATTTTCCTGATGGGGTATAGTATATACTTATTAGATGTAGAATGTTGTAGAATGTAGAGAGAACAGTGAATGGGTCAGTGCATGTGTTGTGAGGAGACTAATCAATGATGCCATGTTCTGTTAGAATTTGAGAAAGGGGAACCAGTCAGTGATACTACCTTTTGCTAGAAGGTTGTTGTCTGAGCTATTTGTGATGGTTCTGCTCTCTATAATTTAGAGACGGATTTGTCTACTTTTGAGGAACCCATCATTAAAATGGAATAGTGATCACTGTGGGAGCTGGGAAGAACAAGAAACTCTTCTGGAATACTGATTAAGATAATGTTGAGGAATGTGCTGCTAGGGTTAGAGGTGCTGGGCTTAGTCTCTTCATTGATCAGCTGTTTAGGAATGAAATAAATAGCCAATCTAGTTAACTATGTTTTGTGAGAGTTTGAATAATGCAGGTTAAGAACACCTACAATGAATATTATGTGTAACAAAGAATAATGTATATAGGAATTGCAGGCAGTGTACTGCAGAAAGAAAGCAGAATGTAAACCACAGCAATAAATAGTTTAACATGTCCAGCTTGCTGTGTTTACACTATTGACCGGTTTGGGTCATAATCTTTGGAAAAATTGTTTTATACTGTCATAGATGGAGCTAAATTACATTGGTAATGAACAACATTTTGCAACTTCGTTGTTGAATGCCTTGTCTGTTGTCAGTGAATTTAGTATAGTCAAACGGAAGATATATGGGGTTGTGTGAAGAGTCTTTTAGCCACGATTTAGATGAATCTTTTTAGTAGGATGTTGATCAGACCAGAATTCAAGTTGTAGTCATTTGTTATTAACACTGCTGTGTTTATGTAACTTAAAGTGACTTTCTTATGTAAGATGTCTGGATGGGGGAGAGGGTATGGGACCAGGGTTGGTGTGATTATTACATGCCTGCAGTAGAAATAAAAATAAAAGAATAACTAACAGCAATTGGCATTTTTTTTGAGGAAACAGGTAAGTTAGTATTTTGAAGTATATGCAATATCATCATCTGTAATTTCTTGGTGAGTGGTTTGGAAAATTTATAAAAGTAATCTACCATGTGGACATGTGTATACTGATTGATTTTGTATTAGGTTCAGGAAGGTTAACTTTGTAAAGTGACAGTAGGTAATAGGAAAGGATGAGAAAGGAGAAAGTTAATAGTATGACTTTGAAAGGAGTCATGGTTATTTCAAGGAGAGTTAAATTGTCTAGTGGCAGGGAGAAAAAAAAGGTGGGTAGATTCCTCTTAAGAAAATAGAGGTTAGTGTAATAGAATGAAGGAGTTAATACAGCTGGGTGGAAGAGTTAAGAGAGCAGTAAAGTGATGGAATGGGTGGAGATTAATATTATTGGATTGAGGAGTGAAGGGGAGGAGAAGACAAAGTAAAAAGAAAATAATATGGGGATGTGTGGAAATGGGGTAGGATGTAGACAGAAGCAAGACTTCCATGTGGACAGTTCCACAAAAACTTGTAATGTGCAGATCACACTTCTTGCATTTTACAAAAATGCAGAGGTAGGCACCATTTTTGCCCTCAGGAGTAGGTCCCAGCCACCAGAGGAAGAGTTATACCCCACTGAGATACCCATACAAGGCAGGGATCTGGGTAAAATAGATCCACCTAACAGCAGAGAATAAGGCTTGCTTGGTATGTAGGTTAGTTAAATATTTTCAACTTTGCCTTATAAATGTCCAAAATCTTCTTAAGTTATCTATTCTCTTCTTATCCCTGAAGAAAGTACATAGGAAAAAATTATACTTTATGGGAAATAATTATTAGGAAGCACAGCAGACCAGACTGCAACATTTATGGTAAAAGTGGTTAGGCACTGGCAGAGCACCTTTTAGTAGAATAAGGACATCAGAGCACAAACTCCACTGAGTTGCAGAAAAAAAGACCCCTACGGTTGTCATAGAGAATACAAATGAAAACAGCCTAGATCAGTGGATGGGGATTAGTAAATTTATACCGGGCCTGGCACCCATGTCCCTTATGGACAGAAGTCGATTAGAAATGCCTGACCCCAAATGTACTATTTGGATACAGGACATCATTATTCTTTCTGAAAACTCTGGCCAGGCTTAGAAAGGTTCCCCTGAATCATTAGCCTAGCAACAATCTATGAATCTATTTAGCATGAAGGTGGAGGCACAATAACCTTTATTTTTACCCCCCAGTTTAGCAATAACCCACAAATGAGTGTGGGTATCATAACCCATGGTTGGCAGTGGTTGCTGGTGACTTCAAATCAAAGGGGGGGGGGCTGCAGGAGAGAGCTGAATGGATGGGGCCAATGGGAAGGGTGTGGCCTACTAGAAAGGGGCAGAGCTAAAAACCACAAAAACAGGGACTTTAATTAAATATGCTGCCCTGGGTGCCAAATCATCATTATGAGAATACAATCAAGACAAAATGAAGTGGAGAAGAAAAAAAATATTTTAATGCATTGGCTACATGACAGCTTACTTAATATCTAGATGGAAGCAAAAAGTTTGTGAGGCATGAAAAAATAACTTACTTTTTAAATACATTACTGGAATGCCAGTTAAAATCGAGTATAAAGAAAAGAGCAGCACTCAACTCAAACCACTTCTCCTTGCACTGCAGTTCTAATTATAATTTATAATCAGCTTTATAAGAGTACGAAGTAATATACTGAAAGTAGCAATTTCTGTGATACCCCCACTTGTAAAAATGTTTCTTATGCAAAAAAGACCTGCTGCCTGGCAACAGCTAAATACTTGTTTCATGGGGAAAACATGATCAAAGTAAAAAATGAACAGCAAACAAGAAACAAGCTCAAGATAAATTGCTTAAAGGATTACTGGACAGGTTATGGACCACACATGATAGATCGGCATTCTGTTTAGTTTACAGGTAAAGCCTGCAAAGATGACTGCAAGTCTCCAACAAATGTAATGAACTTCTGAAAATACTGTAATCCTGTTCTTTATTACAAATACTGTCATATGCATTTCAATAACTAAGACTTATATGCTATCTAGTTATGTAAATATTCTTTGCATGGCAACAACAAAAAGGCTTTCAATGTTGTTAATTCTTTAACAGTATGCTTATTAAAGCTTATTTGCATATTTCAATCTCAGACAAGCTTACCTGATGGTCATTAAAGCATTGCTACTTAAACACAGAGCAACAGACACTGCAACAACATGCATTTTCTGAATAATAAGAAGCATAAATCAACAGTATAAAAATATGTCAGAAAACCAGAACATTCTGGCAAATCCAGGACAGATGAAAAGCCACTGTAGTACTTGTGTCTACCTTGGAGGGGGGATACTCTGCAAACTTACACTGCATAACTGCTCCTTGCCTTGCTTGGACACATCCAGAGTCACTACATGAGAGAGTAGGGTACAAGTATGCCACAATTTGAAATGTCTCTGGCTGACAGTGATGGCCCTGACACATTTGTTATACCTCTTAACCTCAGAGCAAGAAATCTGGACAAAGCCATAAATAGAAGTGGGACAAAAGCCCAAAAATAAGGACAAATTTTAAATACTGCTCTTATAAACTTAGAAAGGTAATAGAATAGTAGGTCTTGCATTAGTATTAATTTTCTGAAGGGGATGAAATCTGAAACAGAAATGTATGCCATTATTTTCTAACTTCAATCTTTAATGATTTGCCACTAATTTGCCATAAAACCGCAATTTTATGAAAAACAGACCAAAAATATGATGCAAAAATATAAAATAGCCACACAATACAGCTGGGAACCTGTCAAAGAAGGGACACTTTTTTAATATTAGTACTGTTATGTTGAGCAGCTGACAAAATAAGATAATCTACATTCATTTCTGAAATAAAAGTAATCTATAACTCTGATTATTGCAGTTATTTATAACTGTAAACCCTCCACGTTTTCTTCCAAAATTGCAATTTTGCGGAGGGATTATTAGGGGGAGAGCAACAGTTTGAGCCAAAACTGGGGACAGTTGAGAGGTTTGGATATTCCTAATTCTATTTAAGTACTTCTGCAGTACAGAGAGTCCAGTCAACTCTTCCAGTCCCAGACAGGATAAGAAAATTTACTTTCCAATGGTTCAACCTCTGGCTTCAGTTCTGATGAATTCAGCCTGTGGTTGCTGACAAAAACACTTCACTGTTGTGGTTTCCCAAATAAACATTTTTGAGTATAGGACTGTCAGCGTTTTTTTGGCTTTTGTTAATCTATAACTCTAATCATTACACTTATTTATTAATTGTAAACCCTCCATCCACATTTTCTTCCTAAATTGCCATTTTGAGGAGGTATTATTAGGGGGAGAGCAACATTTTGAGTCAAAATTGGAGACAGTCTAGAGGTTTGGATACACCTAATTCTATAAAGTGATTTATTTGCATGTACCCCGCAACCTCTTAATGCAGGAGATCTGGACAAGGCCAAATATATTGGGGGAACATACAAACAGTGCTAATAATTGCTCTTCTATAAACGTAGTTGATAGAATAACAGGTCTTGCTTTAGCATGCATTTTTCTGAAGGGAATGAAGTCTGAAACTCAATGTCTGCCATTATTTAGTGACTTCATTCCTAAATGATTTGCCAGAAAACCACAAATGTTATGAGGAAGAAACCAAAAATAGGAAGCAAAAATATATTCATTCTGCAAAAATCTGCACAGTTGAGAAGTATAGTTCAGCCGGGGCTGTATTTGCATTTGACTCCCTTCCCCCCTTACAAAATAATTGTTGAATGCGGCTTCATTCCTGCAGCCATTCTAATGTCCCATTACTTGGCTATTTCACCCCATTTACCATAAACACTGTAATGTCCATACTGCTTTACTTCTATGATGATTTGGATTTCATTTAAAAGTTTTATTTTGCATTTTACAGCATAAACACTAATAGGCATCTGCTAAACAAAGCAATGCAGTCTAACAATGAAAATAAACTTAGCATTAAAACTTCTCTGCCCTTGAAACTCACATTGATTGAAACAGCATTGAAATCCACATTCAAAGAAAATACATCTGGCCAGTGGCAGATACAGATTAACTATGGGCTGTTTTCAAATCATAGGCCCCTTGCACATGAAACATACATGTGTTCTTTGATAAACCTTCCTGATTGTATTAAATTATATTCCTTGTATAATACCGTACAGTTGTTAGAGGCCATTTTAAACTTATTGTTTTGAACATTTTTCCAGTAAACTATGAAACAGCATGCACGCACCAGTAATGACAAAACTGCCCAATTCAGAACATTTCCATCATAAAACTCCACTCAAATGTCTACAATCCACCAGTATCAGTAAATATGCACAATCTCTGCAGAAGTAAAAGTCATCTAAATAATCCCACATTAAAGAAATCTGTAACTAATGAAGAGATTGCTGCTAGCAAACAACTTTATATTTCATTGTTCCATCTACAAATAAAGTGCCTGTTGCCCTTGAGGAATAAATTGCCTATGTTGCATTAAAAAAATGATAAGCTAGTAATATTGCAATAGGGAATGGATGGCAAACTGATAACAGGTTCATATTTACTAGGTATCTCTGCCAAAGAGGACATTCTCAGGACTGCAGCATCAGCCCCAGTACAACAGGGTATAGTATCAGCAATGCATCTCCATACCATGGGAGTAGAACCCACAGGCTTCTACATCAAAAGCAAATATTCAACCTGTTATGCTATTAACAGTGCAAGTAGACTCAGGATAATCAGCACTAAACTTCTCTTCCCCTGAAGATCTCAGCTCCTTGTAAAATCCACTTGACACTCAATTGTATCTCTCAACTTTGCAGCACAAACAAATCTGGAAAAAGCCAAAATTTATTGGGGGCCGGAACAAAAGCCCAAAAACCAGGGACACATTTTAAACATTGCTTGTATAATCTTGGAAAGTTACTAGAATAAAATGTTGTGGTACCACCATGAATTTCACTATGAAGTCTTGAACCCAGGACCCTATGCACTACACTCAGAGCAACATACCACTATGCCAAATCAGCTGTTTCTTGAAAGACAGAAAGACTGAACTTAAATGACTATCATTTAGTGAATTTATTACCATAACTTTCAACCTATTAGCATAAAACAGCTGGACAAAGCCAATAATGGGGGAATACAGCCCACAAACATATTCAGTGAATTCAATTCTCACCACAGGTCTCAACCTCTTAGCACAAAACACCTGGACAAAGCCAATAATGGGGGAATACAGCCCCCAAACATATTCAGTCAATTCAGTTCTCATCATAGCTCTCCACCTCTTAGCACAAAAAACCTGGACAAAGCCAATAATGGGGGAATACAGCCCCAAAAATAATAGGGACAAATTTCAAATAATGATCTTATAAACTTAGACAATTGCTAGAATAAAAGTTTTTTTGTTACCATGTACTTTCTGAAGAATATGAAGTCTGAAATTCAAATGCCCGTCATTATTTAGTGAATTCAGTCTAGAAAACCACAGATTTTATGAGGAACAACACAGAACAAAAATATAAGGCAAAAATCTGAATAGATTTCACAAGTAGTGGTGGGTAGGGAATTCAGGCTTTTGCTACCTGTACCCAAGGTACAGGGTTTGAGCCTGAGTTACTCTCTAGTCACCAGGTATATTTCCTGAGGTTTCTTTCAAGCCACCAGTTATATTTAACTGAGTTTGGAATTGCAGTAGATTTATTCTACAAAGTCCCATCTTACTACAGCAGCTTCATTCTACAAAGTCCCATCTTCCAGTAGCAGCTTCATTTGAAATAACACAAAGTCCCTTCTCCCTGCGAGACCAGCTATCCATACGTGCCTGCAGATGTTGCAGTCTGATCCCCTTATAGTCTATGTGGTTGTAACCACATAGACTTCTGGGCATCTGTACTCTGATGCCTTCTCTTCATAATCTGGACTGGTTAAACAGCAGTCCGGATTCCCGCACACATGCGCAGAGGTCCGGGACTTGCAGCTAATTATTTTCTTTCTTTTTTCTTTTTTTTTTTACAGCTGGGGGGCTGCAATCCTCCAGTCCAATAGCACAAGCATGTTGGCATGATTTGATCACAAGGGCGAAGCCATTATACAGTGACATTATTTAAGAAGGAGATTGCTTACCTTTTTTAAGCAATGCCATTGTATAAGGGCACTATAGTACTCCTCTGTATTCTTTCTAGTTTGCAGATGTACTACACATGCATATGGGGATTGCTTTCCCACACTTCCACAGCACATCAGTATAGCGCAGGAGAAGTAAGGGAAAAAAGAATATCTCTGTTGCTGTTTTTTTTTTTTTTGCCAGTTTCTATAACTTCTTAATGCAATAAACCTGGGCAAAGCCCG
>NC_056726.1:1182665237-1182775237 GCF_019279795.1 Protopterus annectens
AATTTACTTATACTGTATATTATTGAAAAAACGGTTCCGTAATCTATCTTCAAATGTTACTATTATTTTGTTCCACTTTTCCATAGAGATTTTAATTGTATTTATGATATTATTGTAGTTGTTTTAGACTAATTCATTATTATCCTTGCAAAACTCAATTCCTAGATATTTTAAGGTAGATTATTGTTTCCCTATAATGTGATCCCCTTCATTTTCAATCCTTTTTCTATTTAAAAATAAAAATTTTGATTTTGATTTATTGAAATGGAGTTCTAATGTCCTGTAAAATGTGTCATTCTTCTAATGTATCTTTTGTATTGGATAATGTTAATAATATGTCATCAGCAAAGAGTTTTACTTTATAACTGTATTGTTCACAAACATCTACTCCTTTGATTTTTGTATTGTTACATATTGAATCTGCCAATATTTCAATAGCCAAAGCCAATAGAATCAGTGACATGGGACATCCTTGTTTAGTATCCTTTGTAATATGCATAGATTCAGAGGTGAAAGGACCTAGCTTAACATACGCTAAATTATTTGTATATATATTCTTTAGTAGATGATCAAAGGAAAGAGAAATTCAAATAACACTAGAATTTTGAATAAATAGCCCCAATTTAGGGAATCAAAGGCTTTCTCTATATCTAAGCCAATTATGAGTGTTTATTTTCTTTATTAACATAATCTATAAGAGAAATTATCCTTTTAATGTTGTCATGTGTGTGTGTCTATGATATATAAATCCAGTCTGATCATTATTTATTGTTTTGGAATCTGGTATTTTCATTCTGTTAGTTAATATTGTCATAAGTATCTTATAGTCATTATTTAATAATGATATAGGTCTATATGATGTACAGAGGTTTGGGGATTTGTTTTCCTTTAGGATTTGGTGTGGTTAAGGAATATTTCCAAGAGGGAGGTATTAAGCTTGTGACTGAATTTCTAATAGAGTTTTATGGAAGAGGGATAGTATATCTTTGAAGGAAAAAGTTTATATATTTTCATAATTATGCCATCTATACCTGGAGCTTTATTATTTTACCCTCTTTTATTGTATCTGTAATTTCTTTGTAGGATATGGGTGCTTGCAGATCTAGTTTTAAATTTTCTGGTATTTTTTTGTATTAGAACATTTTTCATCTAGATTTAATTGATCAATATGTATATTTTCTTTTCAGAAATGTTCCATATAGTAATTTCTATAGGCATCAAGAATGTCACCTATATATGTGACATTTTTCCCCTGTCTTTTCATGGAAGATAGTTTTAATGTTATTAGCTTTATTTTGATTCTTGTGGATACATTTTGTAGATATTTGGGAGAAGTGGCTAAGGTATTAATTTTTAGTTTTTTTTTAAAGATTAACTAGTTTTATATGTTAGAATTTTGTATTTATTGTTTAATACTTCTACTTTTTCATCTCCAAACAATTTTGATTTTTTTTAGCTTTTACTGACAAAAGTTTGGATTGTAGATCTAATAATTCAGAATCCCATTCTCTGATTTTGTTTTAATACCATGTTAGGGTTTTATCATATATGTAAGCCTTTAATGAGTCCCATATCATTATTTTATTTATCTCTGTGGTGTAATTAATATCTAAGAAGAACTGTAATTCAGATAATAATTAGGGTTTGAACTCTTTAATTTTAGTTATATATGCTGGAATTCTGGAATTAAAGATTAAAGGTTTGTACCCATTTTGAAGTTTTAGTATAAATGAACTGTGGTCTGAAAAGGGACAGGGAGTGATTGAAAATTAATGACTTTAGAGTGTAAGTCATAGGCAGCAAATATTCTATCTATTCTAGTTTGGGTACCAAATCTGTGATCTTGATGGGAAACAACAAAGATTTATATTCTTTAAATTTGAAAGTATCTACAAGATGACATGATTCTACCCACTTGTTTAAAGCTTTTGATACAGCAGATGTATGCAGCGGTCTTTTATTTTTAGTTTCAGAAATATCAAATATACAGGTAAAATCTCCTCCTAATATTAAATTGCCTTTATAATTATTTGAAATGAAATCCAAGTGTTTTTTAACAGTTCCTGATCCAATGCCTGGAACCAGTATAGATTGGCTAGGGTCCATATTCTGTTATTATATTTAACTATTACTAATGCCATAAAGCCTTCTTTATCTTCATACTTATAAATGATTTCTGGGTTAATCACATTTGTTTTCCATAAATTTGTTACCCCTTTTGTCTTTGTCTTATAAGTGGATTGAGCCAATATCATATATTCCTTAGTATTCCATTTGTAATTGTCATTTGTTTTGAAATGAGTTTCTTGAAGGAAGACAATTTGTACTTTGTTCAGTTTTAAATATTTCAGTAGATTTGATCTCTTGTTAGGATTGTTTAAGCCATTAGTATTTAAAGATAATAAAGTTAAATCCATCTTAGGTTATTTAGACTATGTATTTTTGTTTTATTGTGACTATTAAACATTTTCCTCTGGTAACTATAAAGTATATGTTTGAGCTTTTAAAGGAAATTATCAGTTTTATACTTTGAGTGTTTACCAGTAAAGTAATGTTTTGGTCAGGCATATTACATTTTTTTGTGAAATAACAAATTTAAATTAATAAATGTTAACAAAACTAAGATCCGCACTAGCCATGGAATGAAAATCATTCCTAATCTGATGGATAAACCTAAGTCCATCAGATTATCACTCATACCTTTACAATTCAGAACATCTGAGCTCCATAAATTGAATTATCATATGGAGAATTTTTGTAATGGGAATAAGCAATATTTATATTATTTTGAACAGATGTAGTACTATTGTAGATTAGACAGAATTCTAATACAATATAAATGTTGACTTACTGTATAAGCAATTAATATTTTCATGAAAGATAGATGACAAACAATTCAATCATAGTAAAGTAGGATGTATCATATATAAAACCTCAGTAAAAGATTATATCACACAGTTATTTAACATATTCACCCTTATTGAAGTCTTTCAAAACTTATTACTTAATATAAATAGGTGGTAATAATATTTATTCCTAATGTTTATAATACAATGTATTTTACTGGATATATCAGAAATTATATTTCATTGTTTGCCAGCATTTAAGTAATCACTTTGTTTGTTGCTAACTTACTTAAAGCATCAAGTTTGTTTTATGTAAACATTGATGAAAGTTAGTGCATTTTAATTATCAGTGCATCCCTCTTCCCCCCATTTCCTACACGTAAGGATTTTCACATCTGTCATTTCTTATTATAAAATGAGTGAAATTGTAGGATAAAAACAACAAATTCACTTATTGTGATTAATGATTACAAGTTCACTTTCCATATTCATAAATTGCCATTTTATGGCATATACTGAAAGTTTTTAGATTTAAATGGCAACATTCTATTGTGCATAATCAGCAAAGGTTAAACTTTGGGGTTGTTGTCAATTTAATACTATTTGTTCAGAATGCGGTTGTTACATTCTGTGTCATTCCTAGTTCGGGCTTCTATTGTTTCCCTTAAACAACTTTGTCAGTTTGATGCCATGTATAAAACATTAGTTACCTTGATAACAGCTTAAGTATTATGTATGGTCAATGTGTTACAAAACCACAATTCAAGTTAAAGCAATTATATGACTTATTTATTTATTTACATTTGTTTACTGGGAAATTCCGACTGGACATAGGTCCTTTTTCAGTGGTTGCCCGGGAAGAAAAGCTCCATATCATGTACATGATAAATAGAGATACAAAGTTGCAGCAATATTAAACAACATTACAGGTTGTTGGCTTTAATACAATAACAAGATATTGATTATGAACATTATATACAGTAAATGTTGCAAGTTAAGATAGTTTCTTGTCATTTATAATATTAGTAAAAAAGTTGTCAGACAAGATTTTAAAGTATGTAAAGACAACTAGCTAATTGTGACTGTGGTTAATAGTGGTGGTAGTATAGTTTGGTTAAGAGTCAAGGTGGGGGGGGGTAAGGTTGCGGGTGTTTGTCTGGATTAGAACAATGACAAAGCCAGTGCAAATTCAAGTGGAATTTGAGCACAGTCTTGAAAAAGCATCTGGAAGGTAGAGTAGTTATAGAGGGTGAAAGATTGTTCCAAAGTTTAGATATGGTACATGAAAATATGGCTTCTCCTGCTGAGTTTTTGGGTTTGATAACAGTGAGTTGATTTTTGTTGTTTGATCTTAAGGGCCTAGTGGAGTGATAGGGTTGGAGAAGGGTTTGAAGGGAAGGGATATTATGGGGGTGGTTAATAAGTTTATGAGCGACGGTGAGATGATTAAAGTGAAGGAGTTGTGTGAGTTCTAGCCTATTTAGTTCTTTAAGGGAGATACAATGATGGTTGTGGTAGGAGGGTCCAGTGGCAAATTTAGAAATTTTGTTGTAACAAGCATCCAGCTTGTGTAGGTCTGTCTGTCTAAGGTTGGTAAGTATGAGGGATGCATAGAGTAGGGTGGAGATTAGCTGGGAATTGGCTATGGAGATTCTAGCCGCCTTGGTTAGGAATTGGTGGCTTTGATATAATGCACCAAGCTTCTTGTGACCTTTTTTTATTGTGTGAGATGTGTGGGTGTCAAATCTACGTTTGTTGTCTATTTTCACACCGAGTAATTTTATGTGTTCTGATGGAGAGATGATGGTATTGTCTTTGGTGAGAATGTTGAAGTGGGGGGTGTTTTGGGTGGCTTTGGAAGGTTGGAACAGGAGAAGTAAGGGTTGAGTAGGAGCTGAGCATTGGATAGCCAGCTTTCTACAGAATAGAATGATTCCTGTGTGATTTGTTGTAGTTCTGGTAGAATGGGGGGCAGAGCAGATGAGAGTAGCGTCATCTGTGTACTGTATAAGAGGTGCTTGTGTGGTGGCAGTATGCAGGTTGTTAGTGAAAAGTTAGAATAGCAGAGGGCTAAGGATAGACCCTTGGGGAACTTCAAGAGTAACTGGGAGGCGAGGTGATAGGTTATCATCCCAGATTACTGATTGCTGGCATCTGTGTAGACTTTTTATGCACATTTACTTATATGAGAAAATCATCATGCTTCCCCTTGATGTTCAGTATAATGTATGTCATTTATGCCAAGTTAAAACAGTAGTGTTATTGCACTCAAGCCCATGATATTAAACTGAGTGTCTGTTGTCAATTTAATACTATTTGTTCAAAATATGATTGTTACCTTCTGTGATATTTCAAGTTCAGTCTTTTGTTGTTTCTCTTGACCAATTTTGTCAGTTTGATGTCATGTATAAAACATTAGTTACCTTGGTAACCACTTAAGTATTATATATGGTCAAGATGGGTTACAAAAACTACAATTCAAGTTAAAGCAATTACATGACTTGTTATGCATATTTACTTATATAAGAAAATCATTATGCTTCCCTTGATGTTCACTGTAGTGTATGTCATTTATTACAAGTTAAGACAGTAGTGTTATTATACACAAGCCTATGTTATTAAATCCTGTCTTTAATATCTAAATTCAGCAGACTGCTTCATCTTATATGACGATTATATATTTTATGTCTAGATTTACTAAAATTATACATTACATAACTATTGTGTGTGTGTGTGTGTGTGTGTGTGTGTGTGTGTGTGTGTGTGTGTGTGTGTGTGTTTTTTGGCTGAACCTTAGTTATTTGAGAGACCACAAGCTATAATGTTTATTCTTATTATTAGTTCCTTCCAAGCATGTTTATACCGTCCATAGACTTTAAATTATGAGACTCTTCTATTTTCTTATTTGTTATAAGTATGTTTCCATCCATACATACACACATCAGTACTTCAAGCATGGGCAGCAATGCCCATCCAGTTTTGCCAGAATAACATTCACTAGTTCATATGGTGTATTTCCAGGCTGTTCTTAAAATATCCAAACCAGTATTTGTTCTCTTCCATTTTAACAGCCTGTTCCATGCAGTGGCCACTCTGCCAATGAACCGCTCAACACACCTTCCATTCCCACAGATATTTCCATGAAGGAAATCTGATGACTCTGTAGCACTTCTGGCAACCCCAAACACCCCTAGAATCAGCTATTCCCATATGCCCAATATGTCCGAGCAAGCTCACCTCCCAGGCCACTGAAAAGGGTACTGCACAAGACCAAGTGCTCCTTGTCTTTCACAATAACTCAGACTTCCACTCTTATGCTTAATGTGTTTGGACCAAAATACATTTTAAATATAAAATTGCACTTATTATTACTTTTTTGTCAAGAATCAACTTAATGAGCTAAATGAAGTGTTGGGAGACCATCGATATGTGTACATGTGGTTTAAAACAGTCCTTTTTTTATATATATATATATATATATATATATATATATATATATATATTTTAATCAAAAACGTCATTACCGAGACTCATCTCAGAGGCTTCTCAGAGCCGTTAAGCATTATCGTCACTCTGTCTCCATTACCATGGCAACCTAGGAGCATCTGTTTCTGTTAGTTTATCTGTGTACTGCATACCAGAGGCTTGCGTTGCACCTGAAGCAAAGCTTCACTTCACTGCAACTTCAAGCCTAAATTCCCTCCCTTTCAGTGAGGCAGCAGCCAGGAAAAGAACGGAGAGCAAACAGATCAAAAAAAAAAAAAAAAACCTCTCAACAAACCACCATAACAAGAGACAACACACTCCTCCAGCCCTCCCACCTCTCACTCAGCAGATGTACAAACAAACCATTCTCTGCTAAAATATCCTAAGTCACAGTTCTATCCAACCCCTTCCCCTGGATCCAGGCTAAATCACCAAATGCCTCTTCCTAATACACAAGCATCAGGAAACCTCGATCACAAGCCATAAACCACAGCTTCCCAGAGATGAAAACAGCAACATATAACAGCTGTCAGACACAGCTGCATCCACATACACCATGTCAGGCTTACTCAAACAGTACTCGAAGCTATGATACCTGCTATAATTGATATTATGTTTAGAAAGAATAATAATGACATTTGTACTAGCTACCAGACACGGCTGCATCCACAATCAAACAGCACTCAAAGCTATGATACCTGCCATAATTGATATTAACTATACTTAGAGAAAATAATAATGACATTTATACTAGCTGCCAGACACAGCTGCATCCACACACACCATGTCAGGATTGATCAAACAGCATTCATAGCAGTGATACCTGCCATAATTGATACTCACTATATTTAGACAGAATAATGATGACATTTGTAGTAAGAGCTTGCTGCTATAATTTAACCAGGATATACATGACATTTATAAATCGTGCTTTAACTGAAGAAGGCATTAGTCTCCATGACAGCATTTTTTTTTCAAAACACTCTACTGTTACTGCTATTATATATGATGTTAATTTGTTACATTTGAGTCTGAACTCTGACGAATGGTACCTTGTTGAATTAGTTAATTAATTAATTACCTAAATTATTATAAGTAAAATCAATGAAAAATGAACAAGATAAGTATTCATTGAGTTCAAGTAGGGGAATAGAAACTTCTATGTTTGTATTATATGTTGCTTTGTTTGGCTTATATATAATGTAAATAGTAACCCATCTTGAACTGCCTTTGTTTGTGAAGAATTATTGGATTTTTTGAACATTCTGAATAAATCATTACTGTTTCTCAGTTGTTTAAGAATCCCTCTTTTTTTTTAAATGAAAACAGATGACAAGTGATGTATCATATCAGTTGATACTTTGAGAAATGTAGTTGTAAGAGTTACTTTTGGGACAGCTATCTTGGAATCAGTTTTTTGTTTCTCTTTCTTGCATCAGTCCAAGGATTTGTTTCTTTTATTCTTTTAAGAGTAGGGGTCATCCATTCCATTTCTTCTGGGATATACACTATGTTGTTGTTTTTGATGAATATATTAGCTCCTTCTAACTCATTAAAGGTTCTCGTCTCATTGGCAAAAAGTATTTTTATCTTGGCTGAAAAGGCCAGCTGTGCTTTAATGTTGTTTTGTTTCAACAGTTTTATTATTGGCCAGTCTTTTTTCCTGGAAGAATAATCATTGCCAAATCTTATCAGGCTTTGATTGTATTTTAAGGGTGATTTTCTCCAAGCAGATTTTAATATTAGTTCCTTGTCCAGAAATGAAAGAAATGTTATAACTATGGCTCTAGGTGGGATATTTGTTGAGTTAGAAGCAGGTTTCCTCAGTGCTCTATGTACCCTTTCAATTTCAAATGAAAGTCCCTCTTTCAAGTCTAAAAATTCAGGAATCCGGGTTGTTAAGAATGAAATAATGTCTTCTCCTTCAGTGTTTTTAGGCAGACCAAAGATCCTTATGTTGTTTCTCTTTCCCTGTTTTCTAAGTCATCTTTTTTGTTAAGCAGCCATGCATTCTGTTTAAGGAGAAATTCTTTTTGGAATTCTTCCTCTTTGAGTCTCCCTTCAATATCAGTTAGGGAAGTCTCTATATGTGCTATGTTTGTATGGTGTTGCTGTAATAGTTCCTAAAGAATATCAGTCTGTTTTTGAGAATTTAATTTGAGGTTTTCTAAGTCATTTTTAAAGCCATCCATCTTTAATGATAGTTCCTTTAAGGTAGATGTCATCAATTGCAATTCTTTTTTCAAAGCAGCATCTGGATGAGAATTCCTTGAGTTGTTCATATTCAGTGACTCAATATATCTCCAAGTTACTTGACAGGAAAATTTTTGTATATCTCCACCAAAATGTAGTTTAGTAGTTTATCTATACATTCCTGATGTGTTAAAACTTGAAAATAATAACAGTTTTCTATATTATTATACTAGTTTATGGAGCTCTCAAAATTCACTGCTCTCAGTTGGCCATCTAGGCTCCGCCCCTTTCTAATGTCTTCATATCTCTCTATATAATGATTTGCTGCTATCCTGATAGCATAAGCCATCATAGTCATTATGTCTTGACTTTGCAAACTGCTTTTTCTTGCCTCTGGAAATATGTATATGATTTTTAACATATACTTGTGCCTGTAAATATGTTTTCTTCATTTCTTATGTGATCCTTTTCATCTGGGCTGTGTCTATAAATGGTCCATTGAGATCAGTGCACTAAACTGGTAAACACATGTACATAAATAAGTAAATAAAATTTATTTAGAAACAACCTAGGCCAGATAGAAGGATTTCCTGACAATGTAACAAACTGTGTAGCTTTAAATCACTGTCACAAAGTAGATAATTAAACATACATGTTACAAATTGCACTAGAACTCACTTAATATGCTAAGCAAATACCACCACCACCACCAAGACAGCTAATCACCAAGCCATCACAGAAAACAATCCTACACACAACTCTAACCTAAAATTCTCCCCTATACCCATTGCCACAATAAAAAAACTTTTACTTAAGCTTAAATCCTGTACTGTAGCTCCTGACAATCTACCCCCACACTTCCTGCAGCTAGCTGCAAACTCTATAGCTTATCCCATCAGTATACTCATTAACAGATCAATTAAAGATTCCCTTGTCTCAGACATTTGGAAAAAAGCATTCATTGTCCTCTTACACAAAGGCGGCACCAACACAAACACCACAAACTTTTCACCCATAGCTATTCTCTCACCCCTTTCTAAAATACTGGAAAAATGCGTCCATGCCAAACTCCTCAACCACCTGCTTGAAAATCAAATTCTGTCACCCACTCAGCATGGATTCAGACTGGGGCACAGCACCATTACAACCCGCCTCTCCTTCCATGATACAGTTAACCAGGCACAGAATTCTGGTAAAATAATCACTTCTGTTTTCCTCAACCTCTCCAAAGCTTTTGACACCATTTCCCACACTATCCTCCTCTCTAAACTATCTATCCTCCACATTTCCCCACCTACGCTACAATGGTTCAATAGCTATCTCTCCAATAGCAGCAATCCACTAAATGGCAACAGTCTTACTTTCCCTTCCTCAATACTTCCACAGGGGTACCCCAAGGCTCCATACTTGGTCCTGTCTTATTTAGCATCTTTATTAACAACTTTCACACCACTCTCCCACAATGCTCAGCAATCCAGTATGCTAATGACTACAATAATATGCACTACAAATTCCAGCTCTGAACTCCAGCAGATCACCCAGAATGCCCTCACTTCTACTGAATCTTGGATGCTTGACAATCATTTTGCCCTAAATCCAAAAAAAAAAATAAAATAAACAAATAAATAAATAAAACTAGTAATTTTTACCCCTAAGAAAACCACTCCCCTAGATAAAAAAACTCTTCAGTATACAAGCCCACGACAATACCACTATAGAAGTTGTCCCACACACTAAATTCAAAACTTTGACATACACATAAACAGTAGCATCAAAGAAACACACCAAAATCTCGGTATGCTGTACAGGCACCAACACTTTTTTAGCCTCTGTATTAGACAAATCCTTGCAACTACGTTTTTATTACCCTCTCTTCTTTATGGTGCCCCTCTCCTCACTAATATCCAAAATTCTACAAAATCCAAACTTCAATGTGCTACAACAGAATAGCCAAATTTGCCACCAAGGCCAAATTCTCATCCCACCACTGTAACTCACTGAAACAATTAGGCTGCTCAGAACTCCCCACCATCTCTCATTCACCCAGCTAACTACAGTACACAAATAATCTACAGACCCACAGACTGTCTGGCTGTCTCAACTCTACTTGCCAAATACCAACCCAGCAGGCAACAAAGATCTGTAAATCATCTACTTCTAAAAGTAGAAAATCCCACCTTACTGGCTGGTCAACTGCTCTAATCCTTCACCATCACCAAACTATGGAACTCGCTTCCTCCTTCTATAAGAAACATGGGCAGCACCACCAACTTCAAACAAATACTAAAAAATCATCATAACTCTTCCTGGCTATGTACCTGCTCTATAACCTAACCTCTTCCTTCTCCTTATATTATAACTAAATTCCTTTGCTTTTTACTACTAGTGACTGATGGTACTTTTTCCATATTTATTATTTTTTTTCTTTCATCATTTGTTGATACTGGCACAACAACACTGATTAATTTATCTCCATTTTTACCACTCTGAATTAATCTGGCAACCAACTAAATTCATGCTTTTATGTATACATTCTGCATATGTTACTGTAACCAAACCAACTAAATTCCTCACTTATGTATATATTACTGTAACCACTATGTGTAACACTGTTTCTACTTCTGTACCAATTAATGTTTACTTTTTTCTGCATCTATGTTCTTGTCAGAGCTTTTCTTCCCTGGCCCCCACTGAAAATAGGCTATTTTAGGCCCAGTAGACTTTCCAAGTAAACAAATGCAATAAATAAATAAATAATTATTGGTTATTTGCCATTATAAATTTCAGAGTCCAAAATAAAAGCAACAAGTATAAACCACAGTAGACACACTGGCCTCAAAAACTGGAACAAGGTTCAAAAAGACATTCAGAAAAGGCTAGCCATGACAGAACAGCCAACAATGAACAGCTTTCAAGTAATTATTGGATACACCGGGAGCTGGACAGACAATAAAAGCAAAGTAACAAAATGTAGCATTAAAAAGTCAATAATTCATTAACAGCTGCAACAAAATATCCACATCACCATTAGTTTATGTTCAGCAGACCACTGGCCAAGATATTTCCAATGTTTTGCAGTCACAAAACTCCAAATAAACTTTCTTCAGGACCACCATCTAGAAATCACCAAACTCCCAAATTTCACAATAGGTGAGGGATTCTCTACCACATCTAGAAAGTGAAAGAACTGAACATACCATACAAATACTGTGAGGCACACCATCAAAGAGAAAAGTTCAACCAAACATGTAACATAAGACTGAAGTGTAGCAGCACAAACTGGGCTTCCATATACTTAGTCATCATTTTGGGGAGTATTACTACATCATACTAGTCTTCATTTTTCCCATCTGACTCTTTTTAGAATTTATTTTGTTTACTTTCTCCACTCCTTCAAAAGGGCCTTGCCACTTTGCAAGGAACTTGTTTTCTGCAGTAGGTAACAATATAAGTATTTATTTCCTACATTGAACTCTCTCATATGAGCATTTCTTTTATATACTATCTGCTGTGCCTACTGTGAACTCTCCATAAGCTTTCACACTACAGGCATCGCAGTTCTTAAACTACCCTGTGGGTTCCCCAAGAAATATGCCCTTATACTTTTAAAGAAGGGGGGATTTTTCTTTTACATTTATTTTTCTTTATGTAGCAAGCCACAGGAATGTCTGCCAGACAGTAGTTCAAATGGTTTTAATCTATCTGAGACTTGGAGAATTTCTCTTGCATTAGTGAACACCAAGCTGCAGGAAATAATCCAGATATATAAATGCACTTTTGCTTGCTAAATTCTAAACTTTATTTAAATTATCCAGCACCTCGGTCTTATGACCTTTTAAGGAGATAATAAACAAAGGGAACAATCTCACCATTTTTATAAGTATGACAATCTGCTCATTTACAGATGCCATGTTAAACAGACAGTTTAAATGTTAAAAAAATGCTTCTCAGTTAACTTTCATATTTAATAAATAATGACAATATGTTACCCATTCCAATATAAAACAGCTGTCATTATTGTGCAACAATTGTTTTAACACATAACCTCAAATTTGGTGGATGTTGCAAAATAATCATACATTTTAAATCTCTTACTTCATGTTTGTCTCCCATAAAATTCCTGGCCAGTGGGCTAAATTATTTAAATTTTGTAATATCCCCACATGGTTAGGTAGTCTTCTTTTAACCATGTTTACTTTACCCAGTATACATGTTCATGCAAGTGCAAAATAAGGCATAAATTGCCCACTCAGAGGTACAAGTAAATAACTGACTTATTACAAGCTACTTTTCATTTACATCACAAACCTTGCCTTAAAACATATATTTATATGCTTCACATCCCCCATATTTAATTTTGCCATCAATGTCACTTTGGCTTTTTTGAACCTGCAGAAAGTTACTATGTACTTTTCTGTCAGCAATTCTCCACTCTCTTCTAAATGCAAACCTAAGGAAATTCAGGAATAGCCCCGAGATTCAGCAAGCCCTGCACGGTGTGCAGGAACAGTGCAGGAGCTCTTGAAGGCAATATGGCTGCTGTGTGATCCAGGAATAAGCTGCAGGGACTTGCACGAGCATTCCTCCACTATTCCTGCACGGATGCAGCTCCTGTATGCATATTATCCCATTTGCAGGTGAAAACCATGCAAATGAGGTGAATTTGCAATCCAGGAAGCTGGTAGCCGGCCGTGCAGGACTAGTGTAATCTGCAGAAATGGACTTGGTTAGTAACCGAGTACATTGCTGCAAACTACAAAACGGAGCCATAACAGCTCCAAATAAAAGGTGTATATAACATGTAAAGCATGCCAATTGCCAAATATATGGCCATTGGCATGGAAAACAGTTTAAAAAAAAACTTTTATTTTTTTAGCTGATTTTGGCTGTTTAAGAGTAGGTCTGTGGCGCGCAAATGGGATCGGGTGAAAAATCAAGAAATTAAGCTGAAATAAGCATTCTAACCAAAATCACTATTTTGCTATTATACTCAATGGCAGGCAGAAGACAACATGGCCAGTGAATAGTGGTTGCTAAGGGGGGAGGCTCAGTGTGGGACCTGTAACTATGCATCAGCAGGCAATCCTATGCAAATGAGGGGAATGCTACTGAATCCCAGATTACCCCTGCATGTTAGTCAGCACCCAACAGTGTAAGTGCAGGAATAGCTTGGTGCAAGCCTAGGAGTTAGCTGAAATCACAGGGGTGTGTGTCAGGCATACTGTAAGCAGATTGGAGCCCTGTGGCTTGGGTTTGCCCTTAACTTAGCATAGCTAAGCAAGGGGATATGTCTGAGGCTGCCTAGCACTCTTTACATTGCCTAAACGGGTGTGTGTGCCATGCACCGGGTTTTAAAGGAAAAAAAAAGTAAACCAGGAAATAGCAGCTCTGTGCACATCTAAGCACTGTGTTTGTGTGGCGTGCCCCTGGGCTTAAACAGCAAGGCAATGGGAAGGGAAAACAGTAATAGGAAGGTAATCAAGGGGAACTAGCATAGCTGGCAGATGAAATGTATCAGAATCAGCCAATTAAACAGGCAGCAGATCAGCTCAGCCCAGAACACTACTATAAACTATGCAAACACCTTTCCCTCTGTTTTTCCCACATACTCTACACCACCGGTGTATACAAGTGGGGAAATTTTAACAAACAAAAACAACAAAATGATAGGGGCTGCTATAGCTATCATACATCAGCATGTGGAAGAGGCTGAGGGTGGTGGGGATGAGAATCATGTCGACCAACCCACAGTCAGGAGACGGAGAAGAGCGCACAGACCTAGGGTAACCTACCAGGGGCTACATGAGCTGGAGATAGTGGAGCACTATAGGATGGACAGGGACCTTCTAAAGCAAATTGTTGAGCTGTGCCGGCCATGCCTGACACAGAACTAACAGAGGGGAACCCATCCCAGTGGATAACAAGGTATGTGTAGGCCTAAGAATACTAGCCACAGGTACCTTCCAAAGACCAACTGGGGATATCATGGGGATCTCACAGGCATCATCATCCAGGGTACTCCACTAGTTCCTGGATACCATGTCATCACATGCTGATGAGCACGTCTATTTCCCTAACACCCATGAGGCGTTGGCCAGCAATATGCATCTCTTCCACCAAATAGCAGAATACCCTGATGTAGTAGGTGCTATAGACTGCATGCACATACTCATCAAAGCACCACCCGGTAAGCGGAGTAGGGTCTACATCAACCACAAGTGCTTCCCCCTCCATCAACTGCTAGGTCATGTACGATGACCAGGGCATTATAATGAATGTGTGTGCTGGCTGCCCTGGAAGCTATCATGATTCCCACATCTAGCATCTGATGCAGCTGTACCAGAGATTTGCCAGTGGGGACATCCCTTATGGTCACCTAGTGGGGGATGCAGGGTACAGACTGGAGCCACGGCTGATGACACCCATCAGAAATGCACACACACCCAAACAAGAATTCCATAATGAGGCACACGCACAGACTAGAATTATAATAGAGCATGTGTTTGGGATGCTCAAGTCACGGTTCCGGTGCCTGGACACATCTGGTGGAGCCTTGCAGTACTCACCAGCTACATGTACTCAGATTGTCATTGTATGTGCCATGCTGTACAATATGATCCTGCAGAAACCACTGCAGCAGGAACAGCACGGGGCAGGGCCATACTGCCCCCCACCATTGCCAAGGCCTGCACAGGCACAGAGTGACTCAGAGGAGGAACAACCTGAGCCTGCCCTAGTAGGCAGAAGGAGGTGTGCCCAGTATGCCCTGGCCTTGGTAAAGAGGCAACACATAGCACATACACTGACACAGTAGAGACCCAGGGAATGACACCTCTCTCTGACTCGCACATACAGTAAAAGGGATGCCAAACATGACACTACCTGTGCTTAACCATGTATAGGGAGTGTACTATGTGCATCCGACATAGGCAGCCCTTCAGCAACATCCTCAATACTGGCACACCCACAAGGTAAGTCACTCTTCTTACCAATTGCCAAATGGAGTAGTATGTGTTGTTACTTGCATCTATGGTATGGATGTGAGCATGCAAGGGAATCGGGTGGGTGAATGGGATGCCAGCAGATAGTAGACACCTATAGTGGTAGCATGAGATCTGTAACAAATACTGGTGTGACCATAGTAGCCAGTACTACACATGGTGACAATACCCACTGCAGGAAATATGCTGGGCCACATGTGTGTCATATGACACACACATGCTAGTCAGGGAGGTTCACATACCCAACAACAGTCTCAGCCAGCAGGACAGGTGTAGACATACACAAACAAAGACTGTCCTAAGGCCTCTGAATGATGGCTATGGGTAACCTCCCCCCAGGCCTTCACAGACAGACTACATCAGGTTAGGCAGTGGGATGTTAGTTCTGAAGGGTAAGAAGTCAGAAACTGATATGCAGGTCAATCAAACCTAAGACCTGTAGTACACTGATATGCCTCTAGTCAGCATGATAGGTTAGAATACAGAATGAAATTGAGTACCTGACATACCAGTACAGTCATAACAAATGTGTACAAGAGTCAGGTGTGCCCCCCCAATCCTATGTAGAAATATAGTAACAGTCAAGTGTGCCCCTCCCCAATCTATGTAGAAATGTAGAAACAGTCAAGTGTGCCCCCTCAATCCTATGTAGAAATGTAGTAACAGTCTGGTGTGACCCCCCCAATCTGATGTACACACATTGTAATAGTCATATGTGCCCCTCCCCAATCCTATATAGAAATGTAGAAACAGTCAGGTGTGCCCCCAATCCTATGTAGAAATGTAGAAACAGTCAGGTGTGCCCCCTCAATCTGATGTAGCAATATAGTAACATGTATGTGTAAGTATAATACTAGTGGAGCACAGATGACCTGAGGTGGCCAAGGTAGCAGGATAGATTGTAGCAGTTGTACAATATGCAGTTATGCATGATTAAGGTTGGTGTGTGTTTCATGTTATGTGAGAGTGGTCAGTATGTATGCATGGTGAGGTTTGACCTGGTGGCCATTGCCCAGTACTGCTGATGACAAGGCCAAGTCCTCACAACTGCAGTACCAAAGACAATGCTCCCCAGTATAACACATTCTAGCAGTAAGCCATTGTAAATGTATGGAGGTAATATGTGTCACTATCTGAAGATGGACATGGCATGACATTTGGGTCAGATATACAAGCAGTACACAGGGGAAAGTACCCCAGACAGACAGTGCATAATGTGTAACCATGAAATGGACACACCCTTGGAATTGTACATACAGGTTTGCATCACATTATCTGGGCTTGTAGTAGGGAATACTGATATCGTGTGGCCAAACACTCGCAGAGGTCATAGGAATGTATTGAGAATCACCTGATGTCCCTGCACAAGCCAGCATAAGTGGAATGCCCCATGCATATCTGTGAGTCAGATGCAAGTAGTGTCCATAGCACACATGCACCCAGCTCACCCAACCAACACCCACAGGTACCTCTCTGGTCTTATTCCTGCTGTTGGGAATGGGTACAATATGACCCCCACTTGTGTATGGCAATAGTGAAAGAATGCAGCATGCAGTGCAGGTGTCTCATGCAGGTGTGCCCCTAACTGAAAGCAGTACCCTGCCAGCATCCACACCACCTGATCAATACTGACAGAAAGTATTGGCACGAACACGTAGCACACCTACCATGTCACTCCAGGGGAATATACTCTATGGCAGTCTGGTACTGTGGGACTGACAGAATGCAATGGCCTGCTACAGCTGGCCTGCATCACTACCAAATGACCTACAGTCCTCTGCCAAAGGCCTGCATCTCACCCATACTGCCAATATATGTTATGTCATGGAGTCCCAAATAACAACATAACAGTCCACAGAACCCATATGCAAGGCCAAGTGGAGAAACTACACTAACATGTCCACCATGTCCCACTACATGAACTGTGGACCAACACCAGTACACTGCTGTGATGAGGTGATAACTATAGGGAAAGTATCAAAAAATGTTTGCATAATGTATGGAAGAGGATAGGATAATAGAGGGGGGTGGGAGCATGGGCAGCATGGAATGTGCAAGGTCTGACACACAGCCATGTGCACATACTATCCTTGGCTGCAAACACAAAAATGGGTGGCTACAAACCTGCCCATACAAACCTGCCCATACACCACAATAGGGGTAATGTCCTGACTTATGAATCCTGTCTCTAGTTAACCTGTGTGAATCTGTACAGCTGTGAGGTATTGCCACAGCAAGATAAGGTCATACCATCACGTCAATGGATGTACAAGTGTGGGACCTTCTGCCACCACTTTACCAAGGTACTGAACTGGTTAGACAGACCCAGAAGCAAGTGTTTGCAGCTCCCCCTCCAGAATGGCATTAGTTTGCAGGAATATGTAGGCATTTGACCACAATACTGGACACAGCTGCATTCACCCTGTGTTCCCCAGGACATCACTGTGAGCAAAGATGTATATCTGACAGTACTTGAGGACATAAAAAAATCACAGTGTATAACACTACACATGTATGAATATCTCTGCTAACAGCAGGACCATGTAGCAGAAGCAGCACAGAAATAATTACCCACAGAACCCACTATCCCTTGCCCAGTTTGACCCCATATTGCCAACTGATCTACAAATATCTGCAGAAACAGTTTGCTAGCTGTAGGTGTAGAACACAAAAGTCTGCACTGGTGTACAATCTACCTGTAATGGATCCACACATTCAATACAGAAGGGCATACTGGGCATGCTCCCACACTTAGAGAAATGAAGCCCATGTCTGGCAACAACAGTGAACCATACATATCTGACAGCTGCAGATGTTAGTGCATACACTGCTCAGTATGCACCAGTCATGCTTTGTATACACATTGGATAGGAATACACACATACATCAAAGGACAGCACACTATAATATGCCAAAAGTATGCGTACATAGATGTGTGTAAGAGTGACAGTGACAAAGAGCCTTCCATCATGAGGCCTGTCCCACCCAGCACACAGCCAAATGGCTACAACCACATGATGTGTAAATGTCACTCACCATAGAAATTAGCCACAGGTATCCCTCACCATTATAGACTCTGTGGTGCTAGTGCTAACTGTGCAACATGACTGTACAAGGCAGTAGTCATCTAGCAGTTGTATACACGTACCTGCGGAATATAATCCTGTGTGTGCCTGATTGTGGTGTGTCTACCTCTAGATGAATGTGTTATGTATGGCAAGCCTGCTGATGTCAGTCACTGTGAAATACACATTTGGGGAAAGGATAGCCCAGTAATCTCTGTGGTGCATCCTATAACTGTGTAATACTGTAGTGTGATAAACTATTTAGTAAGGAGCTCTAATCCCAGACATGGCAACTGTGTGTGTGTGTGTGTGTGTGTGTGTGTGTGTGTGTGTGTGTGTGTGTGTGTGTGTGTGTGTGTGTGTCTGTGTAGGGAGGAATGCTTTTTAGGCTAGTCACACCCACTACAATTCAAATGCCCTACTTTGGCAAGCCTACTGATGTCATTCACTTTGAAATACACCTTTGGGGAAAAGTAGCCTAGTAATCGATGTGGCGTGTCCTATAACTGTGTAATGCTGTAGTGTGATAAACTAATTAGGTAGGAGTTCTATTCCCAGACATGGCAAGTGTGTTTGTTTGTCTGAGTAGGGGACAATGCTTTTGAGGCCATTCACAGTCACTACAACCTCCATTGCCCTTCTTTGGGAAGCTTGCTGATGTCATTCCCAGTGAAATACACCTCTGGTGAAGGAGTAGTCCTGTAATCTCCATGGTGTGTCCTATAACAGCATAATGCTTTAGTGTAGTAGGGGTTCAATTTTTTGACATGGCAAGAGTGGATGTCTGTGTAGAGAGCAATGCTTTTGAGGCCATTCCCAGTCACTACAACCTCCCTTGCCCTTCTTTGGCAAGCCAGCTGATGTCATTCCCAGTGAAATAGACCTTTGGGGAAAAAACATCCTGTAATCTCTGTGATGCATCCTATAACAGTGTAATGCTGTAGTGTGTTATAGTAGTTCGGTAGGTGTTCTATTCCCGTACATGGCAAGTGTTGATGCTTGTGTTTGTCTGTGTATAAAGCAATGCTTTTGAGGCCATTCACAGTCACTACAACCTCCATTGCCCTTCTTTGGCAAGCCTGCTGATGTCATTCCCAGTGAAATACACCTTTGGGGAAGGAGTAGTCCAGTAATCTTCATGGCGGGTCCTTTAACTGTGTAATGCTGTAGTGTGATAAACTAGTTAGGTAGGAGCTCTAATCCCAGACATGGCAACTGTGTGTGTGTGTGTGTGTGTGTGTGTGTGTGTCTGTCATTCATATCCTGTGTGGAAGTTGCTGTCAGTGTGTAACAACTGGATTCATTGTGGCGCGTTGTTTGCATATTTCTTATATGGTCGGACTATATGTCACAATGTCCACCTTCCAGAGATAACAGATGTCAAATATCTGAGAGGCTGGGGTGCCAATCCATACCGCTACGTGTGACATCAAGGCCTGGCGAACAAAGTAAGCAACCCTTGTATTACCCAGAGCACACTCTCAACCCATGTCCATACACAAAGACACTTGCCTAGGCAACAACCTCTTTGTTGGTAGTACCTTGCATATTGCCCACAGATAGTAACCAAGGACATACCATGCCTTAAACACAGATGGGCAGATGCCACTGACACCAGGGAATATCTGTATCATGCTACCAATGTAGGTGCAGGATCAACCTGGTGTCCATTACCAGTTCCCACCACATGAGGCCTGGACTGGCACATCTGACGACAGCAAACTGTGCACACAACATGGGCCAGACACCCCAGGTACAGTTTCACATGTCACTGAACATGTATGTGGGACGTGTGCACATCCCAGACACTGTCCATGTCATGCACTATAGAACACATACATGGCAAGCATTGCACAGCACTGGCCACACACAATAGTAACCCAGGTGACTGGATGCTGAATACAATACCCACCTGTGTGGGCAAATCCAGACATTACACTCCTGAGCCACACAGCAGACCATTGTCATGTGGCCTGATGCCAAGGTATACCCTTCACCTAGCCTTGTACAGCCTTCTGGCACAGTCAATCACTACACACTCATGAAGCAATGCACCCATGCATGTCAGTACTGGCACCCTGTGTCTCTGTGTGTGGAGTATGATGCTTTTGACCACATTCACACTCACTACAACTCCCATTGGCCTACTGAAGCATGCTGTCTGGTGTCAGACACCTTCACATACCCTTTGCCCATATAACATTCGGATGACCCCTGTGGTGCATGTAATACCTGCACATTACTGTATTTGGCAAACTAGCTAGTTAGGAAGTATATTCCTGACCCTGCCAACTGTGTCAGTGTGTGTGAGTCCCTGAGAGAGTGTGGCTGTGTTGACATTGACACCTGTTCATGTGGACAGGCATGTGTACTACACCTACCTTATCACTGCTATATCACTATTGCCGATGTCACTCACCATCAGATATACCGTTGGACAGCTCCCTACCATGTAAGCTATGTGGTGCATGCAATAACTGCATAGACATGTGATAGCAATACATAGTCAGTTAGGGGTTTGAAACCCCATACTAGTAGGTGTGTGACACAAACATGCTTAGGTTTTACTCTCCCACCCCCTCCCTGACTTACTTTGTCTTTGTCTGTCTCTCTCACCCCCTCTCTGGTGGCTGTGGAGATATACACCTGCTTTACTTAGGCAGCAGCTTGTGTTTTGTAAGTGATGCTCATGATCAGCTGATGGCCTCTGCATGAATTGCAGTCCCACTCTAGCTGATTGCATCTGGAACAGCTGTGGTAAAATTCCCATAGCCAATTGCATGGAAACACACTCCAATATCTACGAACATCATGTTGGTGTTGGGCCTTTTCATTCACTGTGAGCAGGACCTAAATTTGGTGTTTGGCAAACAGCATCACAGATGGTATTGGGATTTACCTCTAACAACATACACTGTGGAAACAGGCCAACAGACAGGAGGGGGATGTGCTCTTCTGCATTTGCAGTAATGTCAGTTTAACAGGGTGTGTGTGGATATGGCTGGTCTACATGATTTAATACCTTTCATGACAATGTTATGTGTTTGAGGAAACCCCCATCTGTAGGGTTATCTGCGGACTGGGCAGTGTGTGAAGCCTTTTGCTTCTTGTGTTACTCACAGAACACATACCTGAGAACTGCAGAAGCATAGTGTGAGGATTGCAGTCAGTACATGGTGACAGCCATGAGAGTTACTGACTTCATATCCCTCATAGGACATATGTCACAAAAAACCTTGGTATGACAGTAAATGTATGAGGTTATCACAGCAACATGACAATACTGAGCCAGTATTTGTAGTTCCAGCCACAAGTCTGTCAACCTTTGTGCATATGTAATGCAATAAGAGGTGCATATGTTTTGTATACCATTATTTATTGACATCATACCTGATACCAAGGCAGTCAGATATCAGACTGCTAGACATGTTATGTATAGTAGGGGTTGCTTCTGAGGACATAACTTGGGCATTCTGTGGTTGTGTGTACAGTACTAGGGTTTTTGTACTTATGGTGATTGTCAACAGTATGTGTATTGGGCATACATACCTTGGGCTGTGCACAGACTGTGGTAGATGCCATTGTTCTCGTCCCTGTTCTATCTGATGTTACATGCTGCTCCAGTGTATGGAACCCTATTGGCTCACATGTCT
This sequence comes from Protopterus annectens, assembly GCF_019279795.1. Taxonomy (NCBI): domain Eukaryota; kingdom Metazoa; phylum Chordata; order Ceratodontiformes; family Protopteridae; genus Protopterus; species Protopterus annectens. Next base: position 1,182,687,482 of record NC_056726.1, read on the forward strand.
GTAGGGCTCGACACACACGTGTCCCATACCACAGACAGGCATCAGACCACACTCTGTCATGACCCAGTGTATGTAGGGTTAGTGTGTGAGTGGCACATATGAGGATGGTGTTTATCAGACAGTCCATATAGTGTCATATTAAGCTTGAGTACCATATGTGGCTGTGTTAACACTGGCTGCGGGTATGCATTTTCTCACAGGTGTCTGTTATTCTGTGCTGTGACATGCGTGTAGAGCCTGCTATAAATGCAGGTACATGTGTATTCCCCCATACAAAATGTAGTCCAGTGTTGTGGCAGTCCACCTGTAGTTTGCACAATGCTTTGTGACATGCCTAGAAGCCTAGTGTAATTACCCAGTGAGCTGTTATTTCCAGTTATTTGTAAGACATACTGCTGCCAGGCCACCATATCTGTTATTTATTTCTGACAAAGCAGTGGGATTCTGTACAGATGTATGTCAGTAACTACTGGGTAGTATGTGGCCATGTGACCTCTGCACCACCAGGTATTATGTGTCAGGACAGACTGGTGTGTGTGAATGCATAAACTGTGTGGGCATATGTAGTCCAGTATTTATGTGATATACCTGTGTACATGGCTATTAACATCCACATTGTGAGGCATGGTCCACATGTCTCGCATGAAGGGGATTTGTGTACATCTCTGGACTGACCGCAGAGTGCCAGACTGTCCACATATATTGGTCATATCTCTGCTATAGTTCACAGTATCATTACTGTGCTAGCAGTGGTACTGTACTATGATGTCCTTAGGATGTCTGTCAGTAGCCAAGGGCGCACATGTCAAAATGAGATGTGACCTCCCACACATAACATGTTTGTTAAGACAACCCCTGTTACAGTAGCAACAGTCTACATATATACCTGCACATACATGACATCCCCTTGCGCTAAGAGGTTGGGACTACTGGTGCTGAGGTAGGACTCCACTCCATGGTCTGGACATATGGTGAACACCTTGGATCCTGGGAACTACCACCCCATCAGTCTGATGAGCTTGATCTGCAAGGCCATGGAACAGATTATCATGGAACTTATAAACAAAGACATTGGCAACCTTCAAACACTGGACCCCACACAGGTTGGGTTCATGAAGGGCCAATCTTGTCTTCTGAACCTGACTGACTTCTTCGAATCAGTCTCCAGAGCTGTGGACAAGGGTAAGGTGGCCCACACAGCCTATCTGGACCTTGCCAAGGCCTTCAACACCACCCCCCACTTTGGAATCATAGATAAACTTATTAAGCTGGGCATTAATCCCTACATCACTTGATGGGTTACCAACTGGCTTACTGACAGAACCCACACTGTAAAAGTAGTTGACTCCAAATCCAACTTCAGACAAGTGACAAGTGGAGTACCTCAGGGTTCAGTCCTTGGGCAGCTGTTGTTTGGCATCTACTTCTCTGAAGTACATGCCAACACTAATGGACTCTGGATAACAAAGTTTGCAGATGACTGCAAATTAGGAGCCATTATTGAATCCCAAATGATGTGTATATTCTACAAAAGAGCCTTACAGAAACAGAGGCTTGGTGCCAGAGCCATGGGCTCAAACTCATTGCTAAGAAATGTATAGTTATCCCCTTTGGAAAAAAAAAAACATGCACTCATAAATTACCACATAGGTGACAGTACACTAAACACTGAAAGTGTGATAAGAGAATTAGGGACACAGGTGGACAGTGGTCTCACTTTTGATAACCACATCACCACAACAGTCAGGAAATCTTTCTATGTGGCACACCTCATCACTAAGGACTTTTCATCCAGAAAAAAGGAGGTCATTGTCCCACTGTACTCATCCCTCATTAGACCCATTATAGAATACAATGCCCCATTTGGTATGTACCTCTCAAGACATCTGCAACAACTGGAAAGGCCACAGAAATACCTCACTAAAAGAATCATAGGCCTAAAGCAAATGCCCTATGCTGACCATCTAAAAAAACTCCACCTATATTCTGTCACATATCGTCTACTCAGAGGCGATCTCTGATTAACATATAAGGCCATGTCAAACCCAGAGCTGTTGGACATGCTACACTTAAAGAAATCCCAATCCCTCAGAGATACACACTCCAGGGATCTAAACCTTGTCATCACAATGAATAAAACATGCTGGAGGGATAGGTTCCTGACGCAGAGACTCCCCAGACTCTGGAATAGACTGCCCATACATGTCAAGCAGAGCACGTGTTTGGCCCTCTTGAAAAGGAACCTTGATGATTGGATGGGAGATAGGTAATTCACCCCGGGGATCACGTCAGTCACCCTGCTAGACAGTGGTCCAGGGAATTAAATATTGTGGGAAGAAATAGCCAGGGAATTGTAATGGCTAGGCTTGTATAGGCCTTAGGACCGATAGCCTAGTACCAACCTATGAACCTATAGATATATATATATATATATATATATATATATATATATATATATATATATATATATATATATATATATATATATATATATATATATATATATATATATATATATATATATATATATATATATATATATATATATATATATATATATATCTATATATATATATATATATATATATATATATATATATATATATATATATATATATATATATATATATATATATATATATATGTATATATATATATATATATATATATATATATATATATATATATATATATATATATATATATATATATATATATATATATATATATATATATATATATATGTATATATATATATATATATATATATATATATATATATATATATATATATATATATATATATATATATATATATATATACAATAACAGCATTCAAAGAATAGTAAATCACACCAACAACTCTTGTAGTACTTTAGCGCTTTTGTCTTATTTATTATCAAGACTTCTTTAGAAAGACATGTTTCATAACTGTGAACAACCATTTTCATTTCCTTTAAATACATTAGTTCTAGCAGGCCATTTAACTTAACAACAGTTCCTTTCCAATAGTAAAGTGTGCACAGGTAGGGTGCTGTGTGCATTTTCATTAACATTACAATCGCAGTTACAGAAGGTAAATTGGTCAGACAGTAATAGCCTTGTGGTGCCATGTGCATACTAATAATAAAGTGTGCAAAAATTGTTTGTGTGCAAAAGCAAGAAAAAAAAATGGGTGAACCAGGAAGGATGAGAGTCATGCTGTGTAAAAAGTGAGACTGGGGGGTGTCGGTGGGGTCGGTGGGGGCTAGCCTGGTGACTGGGAGCATGTGTGTGGGGTAGGGGGTGGCGGCAAAAGTCAGAGAAAGAGGAAACACATTATATTCACTTGCACAATTGTAAATCCATAAACACATTAAATCCACTTGCAAAATTCTTCAAGTCCAATCACATTTCAATCTCTATACCTTCTAAGCGCAGATTTGATATCCAGACTTACGTTGAGTAAGGGAGTGTGGGAACACATTAAATCTGCTTGCACAATTCTTAAACTTTCAACCCTTATCACTTTTTAATCTCTATACCATTTAAGTGTACATTTAATGTTCAGTGTTTCATTGAGACCTTTAGACATCAGCTCTCAGTTTTGTCTGCCATTTTAATTCCCGGACTTGCAGGAATCTGTCCATGTTCCCTACAAACTCTGTTATTTTTTCCAGTGCTGTGAATTTGAATTCTGTGAAGTTTAGGCAAATAGCACTGTGTTTAGCCAAGGCATTCAGACTGTCCTGTTTGCGTTTTGCTGCAGTGTGTTCTTTAATATGGTTACTCAGCTTTCTGTTCATTTTGCTGATATAGAAATTCCCGCAATGTTCACAGAGAGCACAGTAGACTACATTTTTTTGTGTTGCAGTCATAGTGGTCATGTAGACGGACAGTTCTGTTGCAGTGCGGGAAGGTGACGTTGTTGTCTTTTCGTATGTGTACACAGGTGACACACTTGCCACAGTCAGACATTCCAGGTTCTGTCGATACTTCATTCTGTGGGGATGGGCTTTTATTCGTCTCGAATGCACCACCAAAAGAAGAGGTTCATTTGAAACAGAAGTTCGGGGATGTCCCAAGTAACTTTGTCAGACGTTTTTCTCCTTCCAAGATGTCCCAATTGTTGGTGAGGGCCCCTGTGATTCCGAACATATCGGTGGACATTGGAAGGGGGAAACTTGCACCCAGTCCTTTTTGTTTGGTCTGTTCTGTGCCATTGCTGTGAATCCCTTTTCCAGGATTGGTGGGTACCTGGAGTGTCTGTGCTGTATGATCTCTTAGAACAGGTTGTCCACTAAATACTCTGGGTATTTCCTTTCTAAGAACAAGTTTCTGAGGTAAAAACCTTCCTTGATGAAAACCTTGTCCCTAAAAATGAGTCTGGATAACCAGATGAATTGTCCTTTTATGATATTCTTTTTCATGAAATGGGGATGCTGGCTGCTAAACTCAAGATAGATTCCGGAAAGTGGGCTTGCGGTAGATGTTGGAGTCAAACTGCCCACTTTCTGGGTCTGTAGTGAGGTGGATATCCAGGAATTGAGTGGTGGTTCTGATATGTCCTATTGTGAGGGTCAAGAAGTCCAGACTCTGGAAAAGGGTTTCCAGAAAATTGCTCAGAGAAAGTCTGTCCCCCTTCCAGACAAAAATGACGTCATCAATATAACACCTGTACATTATGGTGTTGTTGAACCTGGGCAGCGATTCAACCTTATCCATTTCCCAGGCACTGAGGACTATGTTTGCATATGCTAGGGCCATTTTGGACCCCATGGCTACCCCTTTCTGTTGGTGGTAAATCTTCCCGTTGAATTGAAAGAAGTTATTTCTTAAAACTGCTTCTGTTAACCTGCATACAGTATTAATCTTAGTCCCCTTGGGTTGGAGTGCCTGTTCAGGTACTGTCTGGTGAGGGTCAGTCCTTTGGCATGGGGGATGTTTGTGTAGAGTGCTTCTACATCTAGGGTGACCAGTAAATATTCCCCTCCATCCAGCCTTAGTTTGGAGATGTCATTTAGAAAAGCCCAGGAGTCCTTGGCGTAGTATTTGCTGTTCTGTACAATGGGGTTGAGGATGTGGTACACGTATTGTGAAATCTTTTCTGTTTTTGTCCTTTGGTTCAATACTACATGGTGGAAAGGTGGATTTTCATGGTTTTTGTGAACCTTGGGGATTCCAAAAAATTTTCCAAGGCTGGGTGTCATGACCTGCATGAAGTCTTTTTCATCTTGAGAGATCTCATCCCTGAGGTACAGTTCCAATAGTAGGTTGTCAATTTGTTTAAAGTTTTGTTGTACCTGGTTGATGTTGACCTTTTTTTGTAGAACTGGTTATCCATGAGGGATGCTTCAAGTGTTTGAATATATCTCTCCTGCTCCATCACTATAATCCCGGATCCCTTCTCAGCCTTCATGATTCGTAGGGATTTGTCTTGACTCAGTTCCTTCCAAGCCTTTCCTTCTTCCCTGTTCAGGTTGTGCTACTTTGCCGAGGGCTTATCAGAAAGGAGTTTCCTGATATCCCTTTCCCACGTACTTACAAAGAGGCTTAGTGTGTTGGAGAATGCAGGAGTGTACAGGCTTTTCATGGTAAAGGGCCTGTCGTTATCCTCCAAGCTTTCCTCTTCTTCTTCCTCTTCATGTTGTTGTATATCTAATTTTAGTTGTAACTTTCTCAGCTAGCACTTGAGGTCCAGGATAACATCCGCCGTGTTGGCTCTCTGCGCCGGGATGAAAGAAAAGCCTTTCTTCAATACCTCATGATGGCTTTCCGAGAAAACTCATGTGGTGAGGTTAAAGATTTCACCTACCCCCGCTAGAGACCTCAAGTTAGTGCTATCAGCTGCTGGTATCAGTGAATGGGGAGGGTGATCAGGATGGTCCATCCCAGTAATACTACTACTGTATCCCCTTCCCTCTCCTTCTTCTCCTGCGATAGTTGTTCCCCCTCCTTCCCTCAATATTGTTGGTGTTGTGGTTCCAGTTTCATTCATTACCCCCAGGTCTGAACCTGGTACAAGTCCTGGTTCTGGTTGTGAGTCCTGCTGAAGATAAAAAAAATTGTTGTTGCCACTTGTGTTATTGTTGGAAAGCTGGTCGTTCATTGGTGGGGTCTGATAAACCCCTCCTTGATTGATCGCACTGTCCGGTGTCCTGCGGTTTGTGTTGTTGTTGTCCTCGTTATTGTCGTGGTGGTCATGTTCACTGGTGTCTGGATCTCCCTGTGTCGGCTGATTCTGGAGAGGCATTTGCGGACTTGGCTGTCCCCTAGGAGGAGTATGTACCCTCATCTGGGAACTACTCCCTGCTAGTGGGCTGGATGTGATGAGGAGTCTATCCATCTCAGGTATGTTGGGTCCATTTGTGGGTTCTTGTAATTCTGTCGTAGGCCTTAGGTCAGTTGTGGACAATGGGTTGGTTGTGGGATATCTGTTTGGACTTCTCCATGTGTCTAAGGAGCATGTGGGCCTGATCGTGTATGCTTTTACTTCCTCATATTGTTTAATGTCCCTAAGCAATTTGCCTTTCTTGCTTCAATCAGTGTCGCCACATGCCTGGTAATTTTGTGCGGTACATTGTCCCACATTTCCGTGAAGTCAGTAAATGTGGGATCCTGCAGGATGCATGTTTGCATATCATCTATTTGAGACTTGTAGGTGGCCATACTCTCAGTATTGCTTTGGTTGAGGGCTTTGATAGCTGCTAGCTCAAAGTCATTATATATTTTGACCAGTTCTTTGTGAAGCTGAGAGTTTGGAGTGGTCCTGTTAGGAAATTTGTTACATCTGAGACCCTGTGGGAGTATATTCAGCTCTAAACACCTCTCCAGATAGAAGTTGTCATGCTCCAGGTTTTTGTAGGTTTTAATCAGTCTCTTGAATCTGGAAATCAGAGACCTGGTGCTCTGTGAGACCCCCCTGCTTTGACTGTACTCCATTTGTACTACTGTATTCTGGACCGGGCATCGGAAGGGGTTAAATTCCGTCTGCATGAGTATCAGCTCTAGAGCCTGTGTGGTCCTTATTTCTGTCCCAGTTCTGTTGTTAATTGTGGCCCTGGGTCCAGGGTGGTCCGGGGGTTCAGTGTGGTCCCTGGTGATCCTTTCATTTGTAGGTGTTAAAGGTCTGCTGTTTAGGTCCCCGAAGAGATCCTGCACCAAACAAATTCCTTCCAATAATTTTGTAAGAACTGTTGTTGGATCAGTTGGTGTCCTGTTCCTGGTTGCTTCTGTCTTTAGTTGGCTACTAGAGCCTGAGTTAGGTGCTATGTTTCCTGCCATACTGTCATGCAGAGTAAAAGGCTTACAACTAAAATTAACTGCACTCAAAAAATGAATGAAGAGAAGACATTTTAACAAAGAAATGAACTTAGTGACAATAACAGCATTCAAAGAACAGTAAATCACACCAACTCTTGTAGTACTTTAGTGCTTTCATCTTATTTATTATCAAGACTTCTTCAGAGAGACATGTTTCATAACTGTGAGCAACCATTTTCACTTCCTTTAAATACACTAGTTCTAGCAGGCCATTTATATTAACAACAGTTCCTTTCCAATAGTAAAGTGTGAACAGGTAGGGTGCTGCATTTTCAATAACATTACTATCGCAGTTACATAAGGTAAATTGGTCAGACAGTAATAGCCTTGTGGTGCCATGTGCATACTAATAATAAAGTGTGCAAAAATTGTTTGTGTGCAAAAGCAAGAAAACAAAAATGGGGGAACCAGGAAGGATGAGAGTCATGCTTTGATAATTCTAATATTAACACCCAGATTGGTTCGTCCCTCTCGGGACAACCCAGAAATTACGTATAGTTACTTTGCGTAACTTATGAGTCCATGCCTCCAAAGGACAGTAAAGAAGGGCATGGACGAAGGTGGAGGAGTCAGGTAGAGAGGCCTACTATGCTTGGGTATCAGTGTGTGTGTAGAGAAATGTGCAGGTATGCCATCCAAGGGGGGAGTGGGAAGAATGTGGTGTTGACTTGAGGGGGGGCTGTTTGGGGGCCGCCCAGGACACAGAGTGTGGATCCAGGGTTTGATGGGTAGAATAATATGTATAATAGAGAGTCCCAGAAGACTGGGTCAGTGCGGATGGTACCGCCTGTGGGCTGGTTTGGATGGTACCACCCCTTGAATGGCTGTGTGAAAAGTGAGACTGGGAGGGTGTTGGTGGGGTTGGCGGGGGCTAGCCTGGTGACTGGGAGCATGTGTGTAGGGGGTAGGGGGGGAGGCAAAAGTCAGAGAGAGAGGAAACATATTATATTCACTTGCACAGTTGTAAATCCATAAACACATTAAATCCACTTGCAAAATTCTTCAAGTCCTATCACATTTCAATCTCTATACCTTTTAAGCGCAGATTTGATGTCCAGGCTTACGTTGAGTAAGGGAGAGAGGGAACACATTAAATCTGCTTGCACAATTGTTAAGCTTTCAACCCCTATCACATTTCAATATCTATACCATTTAAATGCACATTTAATGTTCAGTGTTTCATTGAGACCTGGATAGACATCAGCTCTCAGTTCTATCTGCCATTTTAATTCCCGGACTTGCAGGAATGTGTCCATGTCCCCTACAGACTCTGTTATTTTTTTCCTGCACTGTGAATTTGAATCCTGTGAAGTTTGGGCAAATAGCACTGTGTTTAGCCAAGACATTCAAACTGTCCTGTTTGCGTATTGCTGCAGTGTGTTCTTTAATACGGTTACTCAGCTTTCTGTTCATTTTGCTGATATAGAAATTCCCGCAATGTTCACAGAAAGCACAGTAGACTACATTTTTTTGTGTTGCAGTCATAGTGGTCATGTAGACGGACAGTTCTGTTGCAGTGCTGGAAGGTGATGTTGTTGTCTTTTTGTATGTGTACACAGTTGATACAGCTGCCACAGTCAGACAACATGTCTTTCTGAAGAAGTCTTGATAATAAATAAGACGAAAGCAATAATGTACTACAAGAGTTGTTAGTGTGATTTACTATTCTTTGAATGCTGTTATTGTCACGAAGTTCATTTCTTAGTTAAAATTTCTTCTCTTCGTTCATTTTTTGAGTGCGGTTAATTTTAGTTGTATATATATATATATATATATATATATATATATATATATATATATATATATATATTTATATGGTTCCACTTCATATCATCGAATTATCATTTCATCGAATTTCAAATCATCGAGACCAAATCGTCGAAAACTCATTTCAACGAAAACTCATTTCATCGAATCTCAAATCATTGAAAACTATAAAGCAACTAAAAATAACATCCCAGACACTGTGCCCCCCTGCATCCCCCACACCCCCCCAATTAAATATACCAACTCCAAGGTCGCACTACAGTGGGGTTAGGAAATTACCTTTTTCCCCCACTGTAGTGCGACCTTGGAGTTGGTATATTTATTTACGAGGGGTGTGGGGAGTGCAGGGGGGCTTGCCCCCCCCGCATAAATGTAGTAAAAACTTTGTGGAATGTTATTTGTAGTTGCTTCATAGTTTTCAATGATTTGAGATTCGATGAAATGAGTTTTCGATGAAATGAGTTTTCGACAATTTGGTCTCGATGATTTGAAATTCAATGAAATGATAATTCGATGATATGAAGTGGAACCATATATATATATATATATATATATATATATATATATATATATATATATATATATATACACATCAAAATATATACATATACACAGCAATATATGTCTACACATATATAGATATATAGATACATATGCACATATAGGTATTCATATCTACATATATATCGACATAAATAGGTATATCTGATTAAATATGTATGCACATATAGTTATAGATATCTACATATATATTAACATACATCGGTATATCTGTACACATTGGATGTGTAGACATATATATCTATCTATCTATATATATATATATATATATATATATATATATATATATCTATATCTATATATATATATATATATATATATATATATATATATATATATATATATATATATATATATATATATATATATATATATATATATATAATTGTAAATATATATAGATATATATATATATGTATATATATATATATATATGTATATATATATATATATGTATATATATATATATATATATATGTATATATCTATATATGGGTCACCTTTAGATGCCCGACAACGCTGCTCGCCGACACGGAATCCGACGGGACGAAAACACCGACAACGCAGATGACCGACAAGGTGAGAACCTGACGGACTCGGTAAGTGTGCGATCGAGTGAGGGATTTAGTGTTAGGGAGCGGACAGGTAAGTGTGCGATAGTGAGGGACTGTGGGTTTAGGGGTGGGTTAAGTGAGTTAGGGTTAGGGTGCAGGTAGGGTGTGTGTGCGATAGTGAGGGACTGTGGGTTTAGGGGTGGGTTAAGTGAGTTAAGGTTAGGTGCAGGTAGGGTGAGTGTGCAGTAGTGTCGGATCTTGGGGTTACGGGTGGGTAAGTGAGTTAGGGTTAGGTGCAGGTAGGGTAAGTGTGCGGTAGTGTCGGATCTTGGGGTTACGGGTGGGTAAGTGAGTTAGGGTTAGGGTGCAGGTTGTGTCAGACCTTAGGGTTAGGGTTTGGGTTAGGGATAGTGCATATGTTATGTAGTGTACTGTGTTGTTTACGTAGTGTGTTGCTGTAATGGTTTTCGTGTTTTGCGTTGTCGGCATTTTTGTTGTCGGTCTTTTGGTGTCGGTTATTAGTGTGTCGGGCTAAACGAGATTTCGAGGATTTAAAGGTGATCCATATATTTATATATATATATATATATATATATATATATATATATATATATATATATATATATATATATATATATATATATATTTAGGTTACTTTAATTTGACTGAGAGTTCATTTGACTGACAAACATTTTAGTTTGACCAAATGACTGAAATTTCATTTCACTGACTCTTCATTTGACTGACAGTTTATTTGGCTGACAATTAGTACTGGCGGTGTCTAGAGCACTGTAAGGCAAGTAAAAGGAATTTGTTCTTTTCCCCACTGTAGTGCAACCCTGGAGTTAGTATATATAGTTAGGGGTGGTGTGGGAGGCACAGCACCCCCACTTTGTTTGGTTTTAGTCATCATCTTCTTTTGGCTGTTCCTGTTAGGGGTCGCCATAGCGGATCGTCTGTTTCCATTTCTTCATGTCCTCTGCATCTTGCTCTGTCACACCAACCACCTGCATGTCCTCTCTCACCACATCCATAAACCTTATCTTAGACCTTCCTCTTTTCCTGTTACCTGGTAGCTTCATCCTTAGCATCTTTTTCCCAATATACTCAGCATCCCTCCTCAGCACATGTCCAAACCAACGTAATCTTGCCTCTCTGGCTTTGTCTCCAAACCTTCCAACCTGGGCTGACCCTCTAATAAACTTATTCCTAATCCTGTCCACCCTCATCACACACAGTGCAAATCTTAACATCTTTAACTCTGCCACATCCAGCTCAAACTCCTACCTTTTTGTCAATGCCACTGTCTCCAACCCATATAACATAGCTGGTCTCACTACCCTCTTGTAGACTTTCCCTTTCACTTTTACTGATACTCGTCTGTCACAAATCACTTCTGACACTCTTCTCCACCCACTCCATCCTGCCTGTACTCTCTTCTTCATCTCTCTTTTACACTCACCGTTATTCTGAACTATTAATCCCAAGTATTAAAACTCATCCACCTTTGCCACCTCTACTCCTTACATCCTCACCCTTCCTCTAGCCTCCCTCTCATTCACACACATATATTCTGTCTTAGTCCTGCTGAACTTCTTTCCTCTTCTCTCTAGAGCATATCTCCATCTCTCCAGGGTCTCCTCCACCTGCTCCCTACTCTCACTACAGATCACAATGTCATCTGCAAACATCATAGTCCATGGGGACTCCTGTCTGATCTCGTCTGTCAACTTGTCCATCACCATTACAAATAAGAAAGGGCTCAGAACTGATCCTTGACGTAACCCCACCTCCACCTTAAATGCATCCGTTACTCCCACCGCAGACCTCACCACTGTCACACTACCCTTGTACATATCCTGTACCACTCTTACATACTTCTCTGACACTCCTGACTTCCTCATACAATACCGCAACTCCTCTCTATGCACCCTGTCATATGCTTTCTCTAAGTCTACAAAAACACAATGCAACACCTTCTGACCTTCTCTGTACTTCTCCATCAACACTCTCAGAGCAAACATCACATCTGTAGTGGTCTTTCCTGGCATGAAACCATACTGCTGATCACTAATCATCACATCCCTTCTTAACCTAGCTTCCACTACTCTTTCCCATAACTTCATGCTGTGACTGATCAGTTTAATCCCTCTGTAGTTACTACAGCTCTGCACATCACCCTTATTCTTAAAAATTGGTACCAAAACACTTTTTCTCCATTCCTCAGGTATCCTCTCACTTTCCAAGATTTCATTAAACAATCCGGTTAAAAACTCCACTGCCATTTCACCTAAACACCTCCATGCTTCCACAGGTATGTCATCTGGACCAACAGCCTTTCCATTCTTCATCCTCTTCATAGCTATCCTTACTTCCTCCTTGCTAATCTATTGTACTTCATGATTCACTATCCCCACATCATCCAACCTTCTCTCCCTCTCATTCTCTTCATTCATCAACCCCTCAAAGTACTATTTCCATCTCCTCAACACACTCTCCTCACTTGTGAGTATGTTTCCCTCATTATCCTTTATCACCTTTACCTGCTGCACATCTTTCCTATCTTGGTCCCTCTGTCTTTGATGTTATATTCTCTGCTTTTGGTTTTATATTGTTTAGTTTGGTTTTAGTGAACGATATAAAACCAAAAGCAGAGAATATAGCATCAAACTAAGTGGGGCTATGCCCCTCACACCCCCCCAGTGTAGGGGCTGTGCCCCCCACACCCCCTAACTATATATACTAACTCCAGGGTTGCACTACAGTAGAGAAAAGGACATATTCCTTTTACTTACCTTACAGTCCCTTAAAGACTGCCAGTACTAATTGTCAGTCAAATGAACTGTCAGTCAAATGAATCGTCAGTGAAATAAAGTTTCAGTCATTTGGTCTCGTCAAATGAGTGTCAGTCAAATGAACTTTCAGTCAAATGAAGGTAACCTATATATATATATATATATATATATATATATATATATATATATATATATATATTTATTTATTTATTGACATTTGTTAACCGGGTTAGTCCAACTGGGATTTTGTCCCATTTTCAATGGAGACCCGAGGAGAAAAGCTCCAGATAGTACAATAAAACATTACAGTAGTAGGCAAGCACAGCAAACAGAATAGAAATAAAACTAGCATTACAGTAATAAACAATAGAACAACAGCACTACCAACAGTTAAATGACAGCAAAAACATTTTTTTTCTCAAGATAATAAGTAACTGTACTAGTGGGGCAGAGTGTGACAAGGATCAACTGAGAGTGATTCCAATGTGGGGGAGGAGAGAACTATGTAGGGTCATAGCAGGGGCAGATTCTGGAATTGAGTAAATGTGTCTTAAGTCTCTTTTTAAATAGTGGGGTGTGAAAGGTTGAGTGTATGTCAAGGGGAAGTTTGTTCCAGGCTTGGGCCACAGAGTGTTTGTAGAGTAGCTTACCTACTGACTTATTTGGGTGGTAAATATCAAGCAGTTGTTGATTAGAGGTGCGGAGGGGTCTAGATGGGGTGTACACAGAGACAAGGAGATATAAAGATGGACAGTAGGATGGTTTAAAGAGCATAGAGTGCAGCATGTGAAATTGGTAGAGATGTAGTAGTTGTGGGAGTTCTAGCCATTGTAGAGACTTTAAAGCAATACAGTGGTGTGTGTTGTTTGGAAAGTTAGTGATGAATCTGGCTATTTTGTGGTAGGATTGCTGGAGTTTGTTCAGAGTAGTTTTTTGGATATTTGTGAGAACTGGAGCGGCATAGAGGATAGAGGGGAGGAGAAGTGCTTGTCCTAGGGTGAGTCTAGCCTCGGGACTGAGATATTATTTGTTTCAGTTTAACAGACATAGTTTCTGATGTGTTTTCCTTATGCATTGCTGTATGTGTTGATTGAATTTTAGTTCATCATTAATGATGACTCCTAGGAGTTTGGTGTAGGTGTCAGGTAGGATAGCTGTGTTATTACATGACTTAATGACAAAGGAGGATTTATGATGAGTAAGAGAGTGGGACAGAAAGAGTAAGAGTTTGGTTTTTGTGGGATTGAGGATCAGTAAGTTTTCTGAAAGCCATTGTTCAGTGGAAAGTAGAGCTGTTTGGGTTAGGGAGTGTAGGTCAGAGATGTTGTTGGATGTAGAAATGATTATGGAGTCGTCTGCATATTCTATGAGAGAAGACTGATAGCATGAGGTGAAAAGATCATTGGTGAAGATGTTGAATAAGAGCGGACCCAAGATAGAACCTTGTGGAACACCAGTAGAGATAGGCAAGAAAGGAGAAGGGGAAGGGAGCCATTTGACTGATTGTTTGCATCCAGACAGATAGCTAGTGAACCAGCTGAGGGTGGAGGTGGAAAGGTGAAGGTTAGCAAGTTTAGATAGAAGTAATGGATGAGACACTGTATCAAAAGCTTTTGAGAGGTCAAGAAAGAGACAGGAAGTACATTGTTTGTTGTCCAAAAATTCTACAATGGTGTGAGTGAAGGAGAGTAGAGCAGTAGTTGTGCTGTGAGAGGGGCGAAAGCCATGTTGAATAGAGGTGAGTAAGTTTTGATTGAGAAGGTGATGGAGAAGCTGAGTGTGGATACATTTTTCTAGTATCTTAGATAGTGGGGACAGAATGGCAATAGGTCGATAGTTTGAATGGTCAGTGGCGTTACCTCCTTCATCCTTTATCCTTCTTGTAAAGACTAATCAGACATTCTCTGTCACTCCAGGGTAGCAATTAGTTCACCACTAAGGACAATAAGAGCAGGATCCCAGACCAGACACTGCATCTCTGGCTGTATTCAGGCCTGTGAGATAAAATCTTTATAGCCTAGATCAAGTAATTTAATTTCAAGCTATTTTTCTTAAGGTAAGCTGGGCTGAGCTTAACCCCTTCCCTTCTAGCATCCCTTGTTAACATATATACATTTCCGCAGTTACCACAATGCAGCCTGACATACATGTATATTCCTTTTCTGTCCAGCAAGCCCCACTATTGATACATTTTTAACACAAACAGCTTTACAAATACATTTTTAACACACGTATCTGTACAAATAAGTTTGATATCCAAATGACATAAAATTCTAACTATGTCGGCATGCACTGCCCTACTCTGTCTATGGCATAGCTGGCATTACTTCACATCATCACATGGGGTATTGTATCAAATGCCTTGGCCAGGTCAAGGATGGTAGTGTTTACTATTTTGCCCTCATCCATTGTTTTCTTTTCAAAGACGTCCACCAGGTTGATCTGCCCTTAACAAAACCAAATTGATATGGGTCCAGTGTCTGGAGGTTTACTATGTCATTATCGATCATTGCCATGATAATTTTTTCAATGGCTTTGCATATGAGACTAATGGGATTTATGGGTCTGTAGTTTCCAGGGTCTGTAAATGGCCCACCTTTGTGCAAAGGGATGACTGTTGCTGTTCTCCATTCACAAGGCACACAGCCTGTTTGGAGGCTACAGTTAAATAGCAATTCCAGCGGGCCTGATAGGTCATGTTTCATGCTATTTAAAAGGCATCATAGGATATTGTCTGGGCCCATTGCTGCAATGTTCTTGGCCTTAGAAAGAGCATTAAGGACCTGTTCCCTAGCGATAGTAGGGAAAGTTATATTTGATGATATTTCTTAAGGGAAGGTTGTGGGAAGGGAGGGGTAAAGTTGGGCCTGAATTTATCAGCCAGGAGGTTTGCTATATCTTCTGGCTCAATATAGGTGGCTACATTTACAATGAGCTCTACATACAATTGTGTATATCCTTTGAGGTTGCAGACAAAGCTAAAAAATGCCTTGTGGTTTTCCTTGACCTGGGAGGCCAAATTTTCATAAAATTTGTTTTTTGTAGACTTTATTTGTCCCATGAGTTGTTTTGGTTGGTTAGATGAGAGTGCTTTTATCCTGCTGGATGCTGCACCTCCTAATTTTACCATGACACATAGACGCATATAACTTATTTACCTTCTGATGTTTGCTGCTTTCTCACAACTTAATAATTGCTATAAAGTCATTAGGATATCATTTTCCAAGGTTTTCTTATACTGACACATTGTGAACGTTTTATGATATAGTACAGAAAGTACAGAAAGATTCCTGCATTTCATCAGATGTGTAAATGGATGAACTGAAAGCATCATATGCAACCTATCAGCTATGAGAAGGAAGCACTATCAGGCTTGTCCTTTGCATGACCCAGGCTACAGCCCCCTTCCCAGGTATGGTGCAAGCTGTTTCACTGTTTTTCTTTTAACATGACATTTTTAGAAGCTGACATATGCACATACTTTGATGAAGAGCAGCTTATGTAGCTGCAACTCAATGAAATGAGGTAGATACGTAGAGAGAGAGAGAGAGAGAGAGATAGGCAGATAGATAGATAGATATTCACACATTCATATATATATATATATATATATATATATATATATATATATATATATATATAATTTATTTATTTATTTATCATTTGTTGACTGGGAAAATCCGACTAGGTTCCACAGAGCCTATTTTCAGCGGAGGCCCGGGAGAAATGCTCCAGATGCATGTCTTTGGAATGTGGGAGGAAACCAAAGTACCCGGAGAAAACCCACGCAAACACAGGGAGAACATGCAAACTCCACACAGAAGGCACCCCAGCCGAGAGTCAAACCGGTGAACCTCTTGCTGTGAGGCGACAACGTTAACCGCTGCACCACTGTGCCGCCCACACTTATACACATATATGAATATACAAAGAGATCTACAAATGGCCATATATATGATGCACTATACTGATGTGTAGACATATATATGTATGAATATGTATGTCTATGTACATGTAGACATATAGCCACATATGTATTTGTATATATCCATATACCTGTCATGTGTAAACATTATGGTTGTGTATACCTTCCCAGATGTATCTCACCGTATGTATCTGATATGTGTATATTTAGATATAACAACATATGTGCTGCAACAGTAATATCAATAACAAACACTACACCGTTGTGGAAGGCAAAGCAATTGCTCAGTACTATTCAATATGTGTAGTGACAGATATATTGGAAAAACAGCAGCTGTTTTCACAGCTGTCATGGTTTAGTGGTTAACTGTTGTGTCTGTAGTTTCAGGGTCTTGGGTTCAATACCTGCAAGGGCTGTTTATTTTTTTGCTGGGCAGAACAAGGGCTGCTGGATACAGAGTGGTAAAGACAGTTTTGAGCAGCTTTAAGCATGTTTGTGCTATTTCTGCGAAGCTAAGCGGTGCTAAGCTGTGGTTAAACATACAGGTGCTTACACTGTGTAGGGTTCATTTACCAGTGAGCATATTTGCTTAGCTGTTAAATTGCAGCAATGCTGACACATGCTAAGCATGGCTCAGCTGTGTTAACCAGTGCTCACATCCCAGTCTGGTAACATTGCAGGGTAATGACATCTTTAATAACTGTATGTAATGCCATGTACAATACATGCATCTATGTGCTGTCATTAAAGTAGCAAGGGCTGTGAGTGTCATGTCTGGGGCACACAAGTATATAAGACCTGTACAGCACTGTTATCCATGTGAATGTGTTACATACAAGGGTAGTAACCCAGGTTACATGCTGTCACACTGGCATGTAGTGTATCATGGTGATACTACTGTTGATAGTGCTTTCCCAGGCAAGAGTAGAGTGCTAAATATAGTACCGACAACAAGCACACCTGCAGGCATAGCTAGACTGTGAGGCCTCACTGTCACGTTCCCGGTGTGTGAGCTGTTTCACAGTATATATCCCCTACTGGATAATGGTCTGACATGTGGAATGTAACTGTAGACTACCATCTATACAGCACATGTCAGTGAGGGCTTCCAACATGTAGTAATGGCATACATATTGTTGTCAAACCTCTATCTGTCGACACATTCCTCCTACTGCATAGCTACTTGCCAAGCTGATGTCTGTCAGTCCCTGTACAGATGTGCAGATGGCAGGTATCCAACTTGGATACATAAAGGCAAGCTATGCTTGACTGACACAGATATGTTTGCCTAGCTGTGTTATAACTGGCACATATAGCAGGCAATACTCTGTCCGCACCTCATGCCACGGGTACCTCCATTACACTACCACAGTCAACAGAACATGCTTGGGTACACTAACCATGTGTTGTAATACATGTTGCATACATGTCAACTGGGTCACCTCAGTGGCCATTTGCAGGAGGCACACAGAGGATTGGCTGATGCATGTCACTCTCACCCTGAGTGTTACCACAGTGGTGTCTGTCAATAGATTGCCTGCTGGAACATGGCAGGTGGCATGATACCACTGTACACACATCCCCTACACTACCCATCTCTCCATGGACAATAGCCAGGTACACACCTATGACCATCTGTAGCGATGCACTCCAGTACTGACACGTGTACCTGTGCATTACTGAGGATAGCAGTGTCTGTGTGTTAGTACGCCTGTAGTTGGGAATACCATGAGGGCCTTCACAACCACCGCAACACCCATTGCCATAGTAAGATGTGGCTGCTGCTGTATTGGACATTACATGTACCCTGTTATGCTCCTCTCCCTAACGGCTACATGAGCCTTGCAGTACCAGCACAACAGTGTTCTACAAATGGGTTGATACGGATGGGATACCCATTGAGTTCTGGCAAGTCTGTGTATGTGTGCAGGTCTGTATAACTGTAGGGTACAGCATTCTGAGGCCACATACTCCTATTACAATATGCATTGCCACACAGTAGTATGGATAGTGTTGTTGCTGCTCATAGGTGAGGCATGACAATGCAAAACCCTATTATGCCTGTGGCATGTGCATCAGATGCATATCCCTGTAGTACCACTGTTGGGATATGCAATGTGTTGCACTGCAGTCATGGGCAAAGTGTGATGTGGGTATGTCAGAGTGTCATCATGGGTTCCAGTGAGTACAATATCCACTGTGGAATGTGGTGCTGTGTACACTGTCATTACACCGTGGTATAGCTGGTATATGTCCCATGTACCAATGTACGATGACCACTGTCACCATCAACCAAACAGATAACTGATACCACAAACCAACCCAGTTATTCATGTGCTGTGTACAGCCTACCTGCAAAACACTGGACACACTGACAAGTTAGATAGCACTGATAGGCCCAGGTCTCTCAAATGTGTGTCTGTTAACCCAAGCTACCATATAGGTGGCAATCCACTAAGCACAGAAGAGGTTATCAGGGACCTGGGGACCCAGGTTGACAGTGGCCTTTCTTTTGACACTCACGTTGCTAAAGTGGTTAGAAAGACCTTCTACATTGCCCACCTGATCATGAAGGGATTCACATCCAGATCTAGTGAGGTCATTGTTCCCCTGTACTCTTCACTTATCAGACCAATGATCGAGTACAATGCCCCATTCAGGATGTATCTCACCCGACATCTGCAGCAATTGGAGAGACCCCAAAAGTTCCTCACCAAAAGGATAAAGGACTCCAAAATCTGTCATATGCTGCCAGATTGAAGAAACTCCAGCTCTATTCAGTTGCATACCATCTGCTCAGAGGTGACATGTGCCTGATATACAAGGCCATGTCCAACCCGGAATTAATGGACATGCTCCACCTCAAAAAACCCAAATCCACCAAAACCACTAGAGCAAGCGACTTAAACCTTAGCACGGATATAAATAGGACGTGCTGGAGGGATAGATTTATCACTCAGAGACTCCCTATGCTGTGGAATAAAATCCCGATCCATGTGAGGCAGAGCACCTCACTGGCTCTGTTCAAGAGAAATCTTGACCTGTGGATGGGAGATCGTAGGTTTATCCCGGGAATCATCTCTGTGTCACTGCTGGACAGAGGCACAACAAACTAATGGGCACAGTATTTTTTCATATAAGGGGTGGCGTAAGCCACAAAAATTTGGGTTAGGCTTATAAATGCCTTACGGCAGATAGCCTAGTATAAACCTATGAACCTATGAACCTATGAACCTATAATGTGTATATGATGGCATGTCACACTATGTATTGTCCATATGCAACCATTACATCCCCATTGCCATACTGTACATGTCTGGGGATGTTCTGCATGTAACATGTAACCTGGAACACACCTCATCCAAAACGCTGTGTGGTGTGTGCAATGAAAGACACACACTTCAGTAGCACTGCATACCTAGGTAGGGGTCTACTCCCAATGTTTCCAAGTAAGAGTGTGCATGTATGTGGATGGGTTTACATCAGGTTGCTGATTATACATGTACCAGCGGGTCACCTGTCCATGTGGCACAGGCAATAACTGTTATACAAACCTGTGACATGTGATCAACTGTACTCTGGATATGTCACAGCCATTGTGTCACCACAGTGCCATACGCCTTGTGGAATATGACTGCAGACCATCCTCCTGTTGACACATGTACACCTATGACCCAAATGAATAACATTATGGAGACCACAATCACTCAGTGTTACTTACAGCTATAATGCATCATTGCTGGACAGCTACACTACCTGACATGTATGCATTAAACATTACTCCTGACAACATGTTACACTGCAGTACATTATTACAGTGTAGTACAGTCACCGTGTGCATCAGAACCATATTAGCCTGTCCCTGCATTGATGTTATGGATGACAGGGATGTGGCACAGGTATCATCATGTGCACAGGGTGTGTTGTTGGTTTGCCAGAGACCGAGGGTGGGCCATACGTTTGACACCATGTGTGTGGGTAAGGGGTGTAATTAGTTGAAATGGGCATAGTGATGTGATGTGTGTAGGTATGGGGTTGCCCTAGGTGTGTTTGTATAGTGTGTGGGTATGCATGCACACAGTTCTGCCATGTGGCTGCCCTATACAGGTGTTTTTTGGACAGCTGCAGACCATACCTGGCAGGGTGTGCAGTTCATCACCTCTGGCCATGGACACGCGGACTGTGCCTGACAGGGGTTCCATGGGCACATCTAGGTACAGGCCTTGATGTGCTACTCTCTCCTAATAATGACAGATATCTGCTGGAACCAGGTCCCTCCTGGGACTGGCAAGGGCCACATGGACATGGCCTGCTGTGGTGTGGTGTGGACAGTGCCCCCCTTGCAGCGCTGGGGTTGGTACTGCCTTACGGGAGCCCTTTGGTGTGCTAGCACATCCATGTTGACCACCAGCTGTTGGTGTTGCTGGCCTACGTCCACAGGGCCATCGCCAAACTCCCACCACATGTTCAAGCATGGACAAACCACGGTCGATAAGGCCCACCATTTCACCCAACCATCTACCCATGACCTCGGTATAATCACGGAGGGCACCAGACAGTTCATGGAAGTTGTCACTTGCAGATGTGAGAGCAGCCCTCTGCAGCCTCAGGCCCTGTCTGGTGTACAGTTCCATATGTGTCTGCTCCCCCATGACAGTCTGAAACATGTGCCTGGTTGTACCAGTTGTGGAGCTTCTGCCAGGGGCATGATGACCAGTGGTCCTACCATGAGCACCATGGTACAGCTGCCTATGTGGTGCCCTGCTGGACATCTGGCTATTCCTGCTGTGACCAGACACAGTAGGCATGGATACCACACTCACCTGTGCACTGCCACCAACCACCAACTGTTCCTCTGCTATGGCCACTGATGATGGGTTATTTATTGGCACTGTAACTGTGTGCGGGGTTGGGGTGGCTAAGAGGGGGATATCAAACGATGGTGCAGTTTCGGCCCCTGACAACTCCACCTGTGCCTCAACCATACTATCATCATCTTCGGTATCTGTACGGACACCAACATCAGATTGCATGCAAGAGGGACCCTGACCCACCTCGCCACCTGTGGGGGAAAACAAGAAACACACTTTAAGACCTGTACAGCATTGCATAACAGTACACACATGAACACACACACGCACACACACACACACACACACACACACACACACACACACACACACACACACACACACACACACACACACGCACACACACGTAGTCCATCTTAATACCTACCTGTCCCTGATTTTACAGACAGTCCCACGTTTATTCACATAAGTTCCCCATCCTGCATCACACTTGGTAACATACACTCATTAATACCACTCATTAATGTATCAGTCCTCTAAATGCCTAGACGAGTGATCACAACACAAGACTTGTTACTCCATCATCTCCTTGACCTGCGTGGAGTAGGTTTTACATGGCCTCACTGCTGTCATTCAGTGTTCACCCTGTGTATGTCTGGACATCGTGACCATGGCCCCTATACGTTCACTCCATAATGTCACGCACTGAAGTGGCATGTGCAAGTATTGCTCAGTACATGCCAGATGTGCTGCTCAATCAACCTATCATGTGACAACTGTAATATACGGATACACTCCCTGGTGTTGCCTAGTAATTCCTCAATGCATCTGTAGTGCTGCATACGTGGGTTGTCATTCACCTCTCTGCTGATTGTAATATTAAGGGTACACCTGGTCTCTACTTTTCCTCCCAATGCATGCCCCATGCTACAGACCTTATTATACTATCAGCTGTCCTGTGATTACATAGCAGACAAGTATTCCTGGTGTCTCATGTGTCATTCCATGTCCATGTACTGAACAATCCCAAAGGGAAGTACTGCCTTATGAACAACCCCACAATCACACATGTGCATACATGGACACCCACACAAACACACACATGCACACACATATCCTGCATGCATTAACCCCCTCCACTCCACCAGATTGCACTTTTAGACAAAATAACCTCCCACACACAGACACGCACACACACACACACACACACACACACACACACACACACACACACACACACACACACACACACACAGGTGAGGTTGCACAAAGATAGTACACACAGTCCTCCCGTTACCCATCTGTCAACATGCATAACATATGGTACTCAACAGCATGCAGTGCAGCCATAGTCAATCCATGCTAGCAACAGTATACATGTGTGTGATGCATAGGCTGTGTTAGTAGGTGATGCTCCTTCCCCTAGAAAACACTGCACCCATGTACACAGTATTGCTGTGCACCTGTTCTGCACCCGGCCATGTACTGTGCACCAAACCTCACAGGTGTACAACCCATTGCTGAATGTGTATTACTGTGTCAGTTATGTCTGCTCTAATGCTCACAACCCCTATGTTTTTCAATGACACATACCTGGGATGATATGTGGACAGATGTCATTTGTGAATGCCTGATGTCTGGGTTACATATCTCAACATCAACGGTGCATGTATGACCAATCCAATACTATTACACTGACAACCGTCAGGCCATACTGTGGCTATGGGGAGTGTACACACCCTTATTGATATGACGCAGTTTCCCTTGGTTTGTCATGGGACCACAAAATCGCATATATTAACAATACATGAGCCTGATATGTGAAATATGTCCTGTACATTCACATGCAGTGTCTAAGAAATGTTTTAGGTGTGCAGATGCTGACAGTGATGCATACACTCTGTGGGTGCATATGTGTGCACGCCCTTACCATGACAGTTTGTTGCACCTATTGTTATGTGTACTACAGCAGTCACTATTCCTGGCAGGGGTATACTAGCATGGGCCATCTGCATTTGCCATTGTATGGTCAGTCTGCCCTACACATGTCCCCCAACTCTGCGTGATTGCAAGGTCTACTCATGTGCACATCCCTTGGTGTTCACACACTGCTGTCACTATTGCTGTGGGGGTAGTGTTACGTCTGCCACAGTTTCTGAACCTGACAGTGTGCAGATACAGCCATTCTTAGCATCCTTAGAATCCCTGTTGCAGTGCACTGGTGTGTCATGCTGACAATCCCTCCCCACCTTCAACCTTTTTGCAGATGCTTGACAAGTAAGGCCCACACATGTGTGTCAGTTTGCAGTGTCTCATACACTGAATACCATGTTTTACAGCCTAGTCCCAGCTACTAATGTGGACCATAGTATTATGTTATGCCATAGTGTAGATATATAACAGTTGCCATTGTAATACTGGTATATACACAGTTGTTGCACTGTATAAGGGTGATGTTTCACACATGCCCCTACTGTAGGCCATGTGTCCCACCATTATATTCATCCCTGTGGACACATTTCACAATGACAGGATGTTAGTTATCTTGCAAGTGTCTGACATACCCTTCCAATACTCCATCATGGTCACCACTGTGATGCAGTGCATTTAGCAGCAACAATAACTGAACATGTACAGCATGCATTATGGGTAGGTGTGTTTGATGTGTGCATGGAATATACCATAGCCATTACATGCTCGGTGTATTGACAAGCATCAACATAAACCATACTCACCAGCTACAGTCTGCTGCCTTGATGGTATACCAGAGGGACCTACATAAGAGTATGAGAGATGTGATGTCAGTGGCCACAGCTGTGGCATTGCTACAGTGTGGGTGCAGCATTACAGTACATCAACAGTACAAGTCCACAATACTACCACTTATGCACATCTGTTTATTACTACTACACAACAACAAGCTATCTATATGACATCTCACATATGCATGATCTACCTGTACAGATGCAGATGCATACATAACAGTGGTCTACTGATGTGCCCTGTGACCTTATCTGCATGCTCCTCAGCCGGTGTTTGGGTAGCACCCCTCCAAAATGGCCTCTGCCAGTTGTTTGGTGTGTGGTCGGGCAGGTGCCACAAGGCTGGTGAGGAGCTCCTCAACACTTGTCAGGAGGGAATGGATGGCATGACCCCCACATTGTGAGTTGATCTCCCTGGACTGCAGCAGCATGTAGATGGTTATTGCGAAGCAGGTCAGAACAATGATGCCAGACGTGCTCATAACTGCTATTATGCAGGCCGACATCAATCATCCTGTGGACAAGATCGTTCTACAGGGCAGTTCACTCCTGCTGCTCATGGGCAGCCCTGCCAAACAGGCCAGGATAGTGCTGTATTAGGTGGTTCAACAAAACCTCATTTTCTGCCTCTGAATACGTGAGTAGACGGCCTTGGGGCATCTTGCCTGAAAGACATAAAGATGGAAACAAGTCTGAGCAACTCATACAGCAGGGTTACCATAGTTCTTAATACAATACACATCTCTGTCACACCCCCACCATATCAGTGACAACAAACTGTTCACACAACACAATAGGTATGGCTACAGCTTACCTACCATTGGGACATATATTGTATTTTACCAGACTCTGTACTATGTGTTTGTAGCCATGTTCTCTGTGTGGACACTATCATTGCTGTCCTGTTACGGACTATTTTACCTGCATGCCATTGTCAGGGCCACTATGGTTCCATATATGCATGTAGTATGCATGCTATGTGATTGCAACACATCTGTCATTCTATGTTATTGGGGATATCTATGCATGCTGTTGTACATGTTCCAGGATTGTGTAGACTATTACTACCAACATATTTTCTATAACAGTGACAGAATAGCATGTTTAGGGAATAGTTTCCAGCTGAACCACCTCTCCAATGTCATCTGGCCATGTTACCAGGCCACATGTGGGACCCACCCTGGGGCCTCCTCATCTACTGGTCCAGTACTACCTTCAGGTGGAACCACCTCAGGGGATGTTGTCCGTCCCCCCGGGGGCACACACAGACATGATCCTGTCACCCGAGGTCAGGTTCAGGGTCTGTTCCAAGGAGGCTCCATAAACAATTGTGGGATTTGCTACAGCACCTTGAGGCACCCAGTACACATTCACAGGGTCCACATGCTCCTCCAGGCCACACACCTTCAGGGCCATGGACTGCTGTTGTGAGTAGCAATGGGTGGGGCCTTGTTCCCATTGTTTCCATATGGGAACCCATGGAGCTTCCACATTACAGACCACACACTCCATCCAGGGTGTTTACCCACAACATGTGTCATATATGACCCCTGTAGGCTGTCCTCTATATCTACCAACCCGTAACACATCCACAAATATATAATCCAAAATGGTATGGAAATACTGGAAAGTCTTTTGGCAAAAACACAGTTTTATTGGTCCAACTCACAAAACGCTAGCAAAACGAACTGGAACAAGTATAAAAATAACATCCACGTAAAGCAATCACATTAACGCTGTTCTCCCCATACATTTTCGTCCTGTTACAGACTTCATCAGATAACTGCACTAAATCCCAGCCTTACTTTATATATCCCTCTAATTAATACATTGAATCAATTAAATAAAACAATTAATGAAATTTCTTTGTTAAAAAAGAAAAAAAGAAAAAAAGTTAAGCCACATTTTAAGACAAAAAAACTTTTCTATCAATTGATTCTTATTATGTGTATGTTAAAAACGTTTATATTCACATTAAAAACTGCTGTTTAAAAGGTTTTTATGTTAAATCCTTCCAATAATTTTGTATTAAACCATATAAAATAATAAAATCCTTAGAGACACATTGTTAAACCAGAGAATAGAAAATGAAAAATGCCATCTAGTGGCTATTTGTTAAAATTGCATATATGAATTAGAAAAAAATTGTTTAAAACAAACTTTTATATAAATATACCAATAAAAATTCATCTTTCATTCTAAAAAAGGACTATATATTATAAAAGATAAATAAAACAACACTAATTTCACCATTATTAGGAAATGTTGCATTTCTTGTACTAAAAGATAGGTGTGTGGATGACTAAAAAAGTAATAAATAATAAATATGAATTTTAAAATTTATCTTAACCAATTAATTCATGTCATAATTTAGCTGCTCTTAATTTTAAGAGGGGTGCTATACTTATATGTTCATTTAACCCTGTGGGTTTGTATGCTTCCAAAGACATTTGCCACCATAATTCACGGTATTCTAACCTTTCTTCCCAGGGCCCCCCTCTTATGTCCTTTTCTGTATGTTCTAAAACAGTGAAACTAAAACTGGATTTCTCACACATTTTACTGTGTTTATATAAAGCATTTGTTTCTTTACAATTTTTTATATCATTTAAGTGTTCAAATATTCTTCTTTTTAATTTCCTCTCAGTTTTCCCTATGTAAAAAGATTGACATTCATTACACATACTTAAATATATCAACCCTGAGGAGTCACAGTTGTAAAAATACTTATCATTAGTTATAACCTTATTTCTACTATTTATATGGATGGTGTTGCTGTTAGAAATGTTTACACATTGAGCACACCTACCACATTTGTATGTGCCTTTTCTTCTTCTATCCTGTGGCCCCAAAGTATGTTTATTTTCTAATAAATTTTTTATACTTAAGGAATTTTTCTATATTATCTTGGGCAGACTATTATTTCCTAGATCTAGTTCTGTTAATTCAATAAATCTGTCCCATTCTTTATTAAAAATATTTCTTATTTTACTATTAATTTTATTGTATTCCAAAATCAATGCTAATTCAAAATTTTCTTGTTTGTTTTCTTTGCTCAATCCAGTTGAGATGTGATTTCCCTTCACATTTTTAATTATGGGGGCAAATTTCACTTCCCTACCTAGGACCACTTCTTCTCTAATTTCCTTAATGAACTTTATTGGATAGCCCCTTTCTTTGAACATACTTTCCAATAGATCACATTCCAGGACGAAGTCCTGGTTCTTACTAGTCATTCTACTTCCTCTCACGTATTGCCCTTTTATTATATTATTTTTTACATGCATAGGATGGGCGCTATCAAAATGAAGGAAGGAATTGCAGTAGGTGGCTTTCCTATATATTTTAGTTTCTAGGTGCCCTTGTTCCTTATATATTTCTAAATCCAAGTATTGTACCAGGTTATGTGTCACTTTATGAGTGAACTTTAAAAAGCTACAGGTATTGTTAAGATATTTTAAAAAATCATTAAGTTTATCTTCTCCCCCATTCCAAAATATAATTATGTCATCCAAGAACCTACGATAAATGGTAAAAAACTGTTTGTATTCACTTTCCAATACATAATTTTCTTCCCATTTAGATAATACTACATTTGCATATGTAGGGGCGCATGCCGCCCCCATTGCCACCCCTTGGATCTGTCTAAAAAATTCTCCATTAAAAAACAGAAAATTATTGTTTAAAATGATCTCCATAAGCCATTTACTGACTATCTTATCATTCTGAGCTATATTGTCATTTTCAAAGCCTGTCCCATGTGGGATAGATGGAAAAAGATCTATTACATCAATAGTTACAAAAAGGAGGTCATCAGTTTTAGTCATATCTCTAATAATGTATAATAAGTCCCATGAATCTTTTAAAATATGTACTTTTTCCAGCCAAATCTTTTTGGTTTTGTTGTCTACGTACTTAGCTAAAGCATTAGTTTTAGATCCATTGGCTGCAACTATGGGTCTCATTGGTGGATCACTTTCATTTTTGTGAATTTTAGGGATCCCAAAGATGGCCGGAACTTTTGGCTTATCTACCTTTAAAAAATTGTAAGTTTCTAAGTCTATAAGCCCTTCCACCATCATATCATACAAATTGGTGTCAATTCTATTGTATGCAATGTTTATTTCATTTTTTGACACTGATTCGTATTTAGTTTCATCCCATAATATTTTGTACATTCTAGAGTCATATTCAATACTTTCCATAATGACAATTCCTCCCCCTTTGTCAGGCTTCATAACTCTTATATTTGTGTCTGCCTTTAAACTGTTTAAAATATCCTTTTCCTTTTGGTTTAAATTGTTATCATATGAAGCCCCATTAAGTTCAACTTTCCTAATTTCTTTCTCTATTAGTTTTTCAAAGTTCCTTAATTGGGGGTGTAGGGGTGGGTTATATGTTGACCTCCATCCTAGGGGTAAATCATTCCCTTTTCCATGGTTCTGAAAAAGTATTTTGAAATTAGCCTTCCTTAAAAATATTTTTAAATCTAAGAGTGATTTCACTACATTTCCTTTAGTGGAAGGGATAAATTTCAAACCTTTGGAAAGTAGACTAAAGTGTCCCTTTTCTAATTGAATAGGGCTAAAATTATAAATGTTAAAATAATTATAAGTCCATTTATTACCTCCACAAATATACATGCTATCCTTCCCCATATTCCCATTCTCTACTTCACAGACAAGGGCAATGTGGTTCCAACAAGGGGTGCACATGTGACATAGCTGTCAATGTTGGGCACACTTACAGCTGTATATATCTGTGTGTATTGCTATGTGTGCTTCATCTGCACAATACATGTATGCCCTTATGCAGTCTAGAGGTCAGTGTATGTAACAGTGGTATATGCCCCTGTATGTCAGTCTATGGGGGGATGCACCATAACTAAACTAGGCTGTTACAACATGTGAGGGCGTATCAGGGGTAAGCTGCCTTAAGGTATCTGGATGTACATTACCATACAATTCACCTTGGGTACATGCAGGCCTACTGCTTCCCACCATACAGACTATTCTGTTTGTCAGTGTGATTGTGATGGTTTCACTTATGCCTTGTTCTGTAACAGATAACTGAAGTCTTTGCCCCCCTCCTAGGGATTGTGTACAGAGTGTAGATAGAGGCTGCTGGACTATAAATCTGCATTACTTACTATTGATTGATTGCTATCCTGTGGCCCAGTCTGTCTTTACTGTTGTACTACTTGAAGGCCTTGGCCTGGACAGCAACATATGTTATGCTTTCTGGAATACTGTATTAATTGATCTGTTTGAGAGTTGCATTAGTCTGTTTATATGTATTTCAGAGTCTAGACAGCTATATGACATGGCATATACAACTGTAATAGTACACAAATAAAGCTTTCTCACGTATGCAAACCTGTGTGTGGTGTTATATCCTTTGACCTCTCTGTGGGTATATGTTTCAGGCAAGAATTGTCTTTTGTATGGGTGACTCATACCGTGTCCAGTTGGTAAGGTGGCAAATGTAGGCATGCTGGCTGTTCCATATGGTGTGTACACTCTAAATATGTATCTTCCTATACATATCTCTGTGTGTGTATGTGTAGTTACACACATATCTATATATATATATATATATATATATATATATATATATATATATATATATATATATATATATATATATATATATATATATATATATATATATATATATATATATATATATATATATATATATATATATATATATATATATATATATATATATATATATATATATATATTTATATATATATGTATCTGCATATTTGTATGTGTGTGTGTGTGTGTGTGTGTGTGTGTGTGTGTGTGTGTGTGTGTGTATATCTTACAAATGTTTATTGCATCCACGTTGTACATTCCCTATGGCAGCCAGAATGTACTGTATGATATGTTATTGATACCAGCCTGACATCATACAGGTGGTATGGATTACTGTTAACATCTTGTGCCCATGTTGTTTCGGGTCCTGGTTATGGGACTTGCTACAGTTGGTAATGTATTGCAGGGCAGACCTGTTTGGCTGTGGGTGGCGTAATATCAATACATACAAGATGTATGTTGCTTGAGCCCCCTCACCCCCATTAACGGTGCCTGTGGTCATATAGGTATTTGTTATGTTCTCTTTTATATCTATAGATATTTATTCGTATATACATATATAGATAAATATATATGCTTACATGTATATATTGCTCTGTATATACATATATATATATATATATATATATATATATATATACACACACACACACACACACACACACACACACACATACATAGCTATGTAGTCATATATATCTATAGGTGTATGCATATGTGGTTGGGAGGGTGGCCTAATGGTTAAGGTGTTTGCCTTACAAACACAAGATCCAGGGTTTGAGTCTCACAAGGGATAATTGGCTAGGCTTAAAATTGGCTTGCAAGGGCAGTTAGCTTAGTACTAACATATGCACATATATATATATATATATATATATATATATATATATGGAGTTAATTCAGAAGCTTGAAATGTTGAAATTCAGTATTTCAAGCCCATTTTGTGGAATCCTGAAAAGAGCGAAAGCTCAGAAGCGCAAAATTTAAAACCTCGAATACTGGAGGTTTTGAATTTCGTGCTTCAGAGGTTCCAAGGTGGTTATGGATACAGGTAAGTGTGTGTGTGTGTGTGTGTGTGTGTGTGTGTGTGTGTGTGTGTGTGTGTGTGTTAAAGGTTTTGGGTAGGGGCTGTGGTGTGTGTTAGTGTGTTTTGTTGCTGTGATGTGTGTGTGCAAGCAGAATGTAGCTTGTGTGGTGGTGTTGTGTGTGTGTTTGTGTGTAGTGCTATCTTGGAGTTAGAATATTTAAGTAGGGGTGTATGGGGGCACAGCCCCCCACATGGGGAGTGCAGGGGAGCTTGCCCCCATGCTTTTATGTAGTAGAGAGCTTGTGTTTGTGTGTGGGGAGGATGGTGTGTGTGTGTGTGTGTGTGTGTGTGTGTGTGTGTGTGTGTGTGTGTGTGTGTGCCCTCTCCCATTCCAGACATGGTGCCTACAAGGGGAAGTTACAGCCAGTTATGAGATGTATTCCCATCTGTTGGGTTTAAATAGGGCCGGTTTCCCACACTTTGCTGTGATTGGACTGTTTTGAAAAGGCTAAGCTATGGGCAAACATGCTTACCTAAGGTTGGCATTGCTTAAAGTGGTATACCAATGGGCAGATTGAGTTAGATGGCCTACACATTGCTTACACCTCCTATGTTGGGCTGTGCAATGCTTAACATTGCTTAATATTTAAGTTGCATTATATTTGCATTGTGGCATTGATTTATTATTTATTACATGTTATGTACTTTTTTGGTATCCATGATTCATGTGTACATATACTGTATAGGGTCCTTGTGTTTATTAGGGATTTCAACACTTTATTAAACTGATCCCTCACATCTGGGCTTAATGCAGTACTCCATTTCACATATTAATGTTATGTAGTAGGTTATACAACATAAAACTGTATCTAGATTCCTTTCACATGTTCAGTTGTATTTTCTTATAGTGAAGATCTGTTTGGTGATACCTCAGTCTAATGCACTGCTTTGATGGCTTAGTGGTTAACGACTATGATAATAGTGTACAGGGTTCTGGGTTCAAGACCTGCAAAAACTGTTTATTTTGTTTCTGGCCAGAACAGCGGCTGTTGCATAGAGTAATTAAGGCACTTTTAAGCAATTGTATGTGGGTTTGTGTGAAGGTAAGCAATGCTAACCTTCAGTTAAATATATTTACAGAGAGTTAGCATCAGTTTAGCCTAACCTGACCAAAGGGCAATTTCAGATGTACTCTCCAGTCCAGCTGGTGAATCTGGGTATCCTGAGGCAATGTTACAACTGCCTCATGTACACAGACAATCCTCTCCTCCTTCCATAAAACACTAACATATGCGAGAGATGCAATTATACAGCCAAAGTGGAAGCTAAGCTGTCTCCACCCAAGACTCGAATAGACAATCAAGAGGAGAAGGTTCTTGCACCACACCTCCAGTCGCACACAGACCTACTAAAACAGCACTGGCAAAAAATACACATAAATACACAAAATCATACATAGAGGCTCTAAATAAAAACCTGCAAAAGCATCAGAGACCTCCAAAGCAGACACCCAAACAACCTGCACCTCCCGTCACAAACCAGACAACACATAAAACACAAAATCAGTGTGCCGCACAATCACAGCCCTTAAGGTGAAATAACATACCTAACACACTAGTAATAGATGACTCTATAGTCAGGCACACTGACGTCCCACTCATTAGGCTGGACACGCAGAAGGTTACTGTTAGCTGCCTATTAGGAACCAGAATCCGCCACATAACACAAGCACTCAGGTCACTCCACAACAAGTACAAATACGACTGTGTCATTGTCAATGTTGGTGTAAATTACCTGAGATGTACCTCCCTAGACTACATGAAAAGAGACATGGAAGAGCTCTCTGATCATGTAGCCCAGGCTGGTATGACCCTGACCCTGAGTAGCATCCTGCCCTCACCAAGAATGATACCTCAGTATAAAGAAAAAATTATCAATTTCAACAATTGGCTAAGCTTTTGGTGTCTGTCAGCATGGGATGACATGCTCGACAAGCCATGTTGCTTCACAAGAGACGGCTTGCACCTGTCACCCCTAGGCTTTCAAATACTGGCCAAGGCTCTTGCTGACCCATAGGGCCTGTTTTAGGCAAGGCTCAAAAATCAAACCCACCTCCATAACCAGCACAATTAACAAAAAACTGAGGGTTATGCTACTCAACGCCAGGAGTTTAAATCTCAAAATGCACATGCTTGAAGCACTCCTCAGTATGGAGAACGTCGACATCTGTGCAGTAACTGAAACCTGGTTCAAGGCTCCAGAGAGCACCCCAGCACTACTGGGCTATAACTCATACCACACGTTTCAGCCAGAGAAGACAGAATGAAACACAAAAGGGGGGGGGTGTATCCATATTCATCAAGGATCCCTACACCTCCAGGTTAGTGGTGCAGCATGATACCTCTGAAATCATCTATGTGCATCGAGCAAATCTGCAATGCAAATTGTGGCCCGCTACAGATCACCCTCCATGACCCAGGACTACCACTTCACCTTTCTGGAGACACTGGAAAACATGAAGGTCCTACCGAACACCCTAATATTGGGCGATTTCAATTACCCTACCATTCACTGGGAAAACTACTCGAGTGCAAACTCCTAGGCCCAGCGCTTCCTGGAATTCATCAACTCAAATGCCCTGAATTAGCTAGTAAACTCCCCTACCAGAGGTGAAAACATATTGGACCTGGTCATCACCAACATGGGCAACAGGTGTTCCACACAGGAGGTCAACCCACCACTGGTTAGATCAGACAATAAACTAATCACTCTAGATGTCCACACCCCACCACCACCCCCAACTAAGGAGCCCACAGTAAAAAACTTTTCTAAAGCAAACTTCACCTTACGTAAGACAGAATTAGTAAGTTTCACAGCCCCCATGATAAAGGATAATGCTGCCCAAGATGCAGAAACCTTTACAAATGAACTCTATGAGCACCTACAAAGATGCATGGATCGTGCCATCCTTAGCAAAACCAAGACTCACTCCTCTAAGAGAAGGAAACCAGTTTGGTGGACTCTGCCATAAACAGGCTATACGATAGAAGGAGGAAACTAGTTCAGAACAAAAGCAAATCCCAAGAAGGAAAGACATCCCTGATCAATATCAGTAAGACACTAAGGTCCCTCATAAAATCATCCAAGGATAACTTTGAAAGAAAAATAGCCAAGGATTCAAAAGATAACCACAAAGCCTTTTTAGCTATGTTAAGAATCTAAGTGGCAACTCATAGATATGCACTGAACTAGTGCAAAATAGTACAAAATATACTGAACCTACTGATATTGCCAACATCCTGGCAGATAGATTCAGTGCAAACTTTATCCCCCCTCTCACCTACAAAAGGGCCCACAAAGATATGTGTAATGTCCTAAAAAATCACAGACGCACAGGTGAAAACAACCCTTTCAAAAGCCAAAAACACAGCGTCAGCAGGACCAGATGGTGTCCCAGGCTGCGTCTTGCATGAACTACAGAACAAACTAACCCCCCACCTAAACATGCTGTTCATACCCAAACTCTCCACAGGCTACATGCCCATAGAATGGCGCACAGCAACGTTTTTTCCTCTCCACAAAGGAGGGGCCACAACTGACCCTGGTAACTATCACCCCATAAGCCTGACTAGCCTGGTCTGCAAGGCTATGGAGCGCATCATCATGGAACTCATTAAAAAAGACATTGGGAACCTCCAAACACTTGACCCAAACCAGTTCGACTTTGCTAAGGGCAGATCATGCCTACTAAACCTGGTTGACTTCTTCGAGACAGTCACCAAATTCATAGATGAGGGAAAGGTGGTTCACACAGCCTACCTTGACCTCACCAAGGCTTTCAATGCCATTCCCCACTTAGGTATTACAGAAAAACTCACCAGCCTGAACATAAACCCCTATGTCACGAGATGGGTTGCCAACTGGCTTACAGAGAGAACTCACACAGTAAGAATAGTGGGCTCCAGGTCCGACTCTGAACCAGTCACAAGTGGTGTCCCACAAGGCTCAGTCCTGGAACCCCTACTGTTCGGCATATACTTCTCAGAAGTACAGGCAAATGCAGGAGGACTATGGCTAACCAAGTTTGCCGATGACTGCAAACTGGGAACCATAATTGACTCTCTGACTGACATGGACATCTTCCAAAAGGGCCTTACTGAGATGGACACCTGGTGTCAAAGTCATGGCCTCAAGCTAAATGCCAAAAAATACATAGTCATCCCATTTGGGAAAAACAAAACACCCACAAATTACCACATAGGTGGCAGTCCCCTTAATACAGAAGAGGTAATAAGAAGTCTGGGGACCCAGGCAGATAGTAATCTCTCCTTTGACAATCATATTGCCAAAGTAGTTAGAAAATCCTTCTATGTGGCCCATCTAATTACTAAAGGGTTTGCATCTAGAAATAAAGAGGTTATAGCGCCCCTCTACTCATCACTTATTATATCCATCATAGAGTACAATGCCCCATTTGGGATGTACCTCACAAGACACTTCCAACGGCTGGAAAGACCACAAAAGTACCTCACCAAGAGGATTACTGGCCTCAAACATATGTCCTATGCAGCCTGACTGAAAAAGCTCTGGCTGTACTCAGTGGCATATTGCTTACTCAGTGGTGATCTCTGCCTGACTTACAAAGCCATGTCCAACTCAGAATTGATGGACATGCTCCACCTAAAGAAATCCAAGTCACTGTGAGCCATGCACTCTAGTGAGCTAAACCTCACCACAACAATAAATAGAACATGCTGGAGGGATATATTCCTGTCACAGAGACACCCCATGCTTTGGAACAAAATTCCAAATTACATCAGGCAAAGCCCCTCACTAACACTCTTCAAGACAAACCTTGACGAGTGGATGGGTAACAGA
This sequence comes from Protopterus annectens, assembly GCF_019279795.1. Lineage (NCBI taxonomy): Eukaryota > Metazoa > Chordata > Ceratodontiformes > Protopteridae > Protopterus > Protopterus annectens. Next base: position 1,182,723,467 of record NC_056726.1, read on the forward strand.
AAATACACCCCGGGATCACTTTTTTGGCTCTGCTTGACAGAGGATCAGTTAATTAATCAATGGGGTGGTGAAAGCCGTCACACTCTGGCTAGGCTTATAAATGCCCTCGGGCAGATAGCCTAGTGCCTACCTATGAACCTATGTGCACATTGCTTACCCCTATGCAAACAGGCTTAAACCCACTTACTACTGCTTAAATATGCTTACTCTTGCTTAATAGTGCTTACTCCCGCTTACCCCCTCACTAATTTATATAGTAATGTAAAATGGTTCTTGGGAAGGTGGTGGATTTGGAAACTGTATGGATTTATCATTCATTACAAATTGTACCTTTGATTTGTATCCCTGATTCATGTGTACATATAGTGTATGGGGCACTTGTGATTATCTGTGGATTTTACAACATTATGACAATGACACCTCACATCTGCATTTAATGCAGTACTCCACTTCACAAATATATGTTATTTAGTAGGTTGCAGCAAAAAATATTGTTCATAAAGTGATTTGACATGGAAAATGGAATGTACTAGAATGAGACTCGAACTGGGAATGACTACTCATAAGGTGAATGCTCTGCCCACTACAGTATTGCAATACTGCTTCATTTGCATATATCTTGATTTTTATCCTCTTGTGCCATTTAAGCTGTAATAAACGTAGCTAAGCGATGGGCAAACCCGTGCACCTATGGTTAAATTATATCTGTTTCATAAGAAAAAACAGCTTATTTATATTTTATACTTAACTATTGCTCTTATAGACTTGGGGAGATGTTGCTGGGGTTATGCGAATACCTATGAGTGGTCTCGCTCATTCTTATTTCTAAACTGCTGTTCTTGATTGCTGGGGCGTGTATATTCTGAGAGCTGTGCTCTCAGACATGCCCCCTGCACTCGTACATGCTCCTTGTCCGTTTAGGAGCTCAAGCAGCATGCCTTCATTAATATGCATGGCGCGCTGCTCTCCAGCTCCTAAATGGCTGCTTCCATGCAGGACTAAGCTAGTCCTGCATGGAAGAATAGTGAATCTGTGGGTATATCTTTCAACAATTTATCTGATAATAGCACATGCCAATATTTTTAACTATATTCACTATCTTAAAAGACAAAAAAAATATAGTTATCTATTTCAACCAGTGGCAATAATGCCATTCTGCCCTGTCAATATACCAAAATAGTTGCTCCCATAATAAGTGTCCAGGCTGTTTTTAAAATATATTTAAAGTAGTGCTTGCTTTAATGTAATTTGGCAGTCTATTCCATGCATCAGCTACTGTCTCAGAGAACCAATTAGTGCACTTCTCCGTCTTACAGAATCTTCTGCACAGGATGTTTGTTGATTATCTACTACTTTTTGACAACCCCACAGGTTCCCAGAGGTAGTTGGCTCTAAATTCCCTATACACCTGAATAAGGTCTCATCTTAAATATCTGTGTGAGACACTGTACAAGTTCAGATATTTTAGTCTTTCATAATAACTTAATTTTCACATCCATGGATGCCCTTGGTATATTTCTTCTGTACTCTTTCCAGTTTACTCATGCCTGTTTTCTTATAAGGTTTCCATATTGTTATTCCATACTAAAGTATGGGGATTAATATAACTAAAAACAATGGCTTCATCATTTCTGATTTCTTAATGTTTATAAATCTATACAACCTATAGTTCTATAACTATCATAAACAAAGTGGTTGGTATGATTAGAGAAACTCAAAGCTGGATCTACCTGTATATCTAGGTCCTTAAATGAATCTACAGTTTTAATCACTGTGTGCTGGATTAAATATTCACCTTTCAATTTATCTCTCCAAATCTCATAAGCTTAGTTTTTGATGTATTTATCAACATATTATTCTCCTGTACCAAAATGATCAATGTAGTCAAGTTCTTTTGCAAGCATGCCCCATCTGTAACACATAATTCATTTTGTAGTCATCTGCATACAGACTGTAAAACATGTCAGATGAAAAAGATAAATCTGAAAGATACACGCTAAACAAGTATAGGCCTAGGATAGAGCTCTGTGGGACACTCTCACTGTAACTTCAAATTACACCTGTCCAGCTGCTGTATGATTCTTGCCCTGTCTTACTTGTAAGCCATGCAGCTACCCATCTTACCAAGAGTAGGTCAATACGTAGTTGTTCTCATTTATTGATGAGTATTTCATGTGTGGCCCTATCAAATGCTGGGGTTAAATTTATATAAATTATATCACAGCACAATTTTTCTTCCATAGCTGTTATTATATTGTTATAGCACATCATGTTACAGAAGTAATATATCTATTTTCAGCATATGCATGATGATCTATGGTTTCAAGTCCCAATTTTTCAAATTCTGGCAATAAATTATCCAATATAACTTCCTTCATAATTTTTCCACAACATAAAAGTATGACTCTGCATTTGTCATAGTCCCCTAAGTGTATGTCTTCAGTCTTGAGGAATCTCTCCTATTTATATGACCTAATAAATAACAGCTATAATGGTACTGTAAGTTCATGGTGAAGTGTTCTCATGTCATTTATTACTAATTCTGTAATCTCCATGCGCTTTGTTTGGATCCAGTTTGCATGGTTCTTTTTCAATATAATCAAATTTGATTTCAGTATCTGAGGTTACCTAAATGTCACTAGGACAAGTTATCATTCCCTCTGTGCTGCAAAACTGCTTTGCATAAAATTTTGTGAATATATCTATAATTTGTTGTGTCTTAGAATAAATTTTAGAATCTACACACAAATTTTCAATGTGTATGTTTTTACTCCTACAAAGTATTGTGCATCTATGAAATGGTTTCCTATTATGCTCAATATCTTCATATACATTTTCTTCAAATGTTTCTTGATCTTGTCTCACATTTTGTTTAATTTGTCTGTCCAGCTTGTTTATTTCAGTTTTCAAAGTTATACTTTAACCTCATTTCCATTTCTTATATTTTTGTCTCTTACCTTAATCAAGTATCTTGTTTTTATGCAAATATATACTCCTGAAGCTGTGTGCCTAGATTCCGATGTTAAACATTTTTTTTTTATTTTGTACATTCAAACAATTTCTCATTCAAAACATTGTACATTTGTTCTCCACTTTTTCCACTGAATACATCACTCCAATTAGTTTTACACTTTTTGCTTCTATACAATCTGTTATTAGTCTTCTGTGCATTATGCAAAATATACACATAGGTGATCAGTCTGTGTCTACCCTTTCATGACCATGCCAAACTGGATTGCTAATATCTATCCATCTCCTATTTAGTTGTCCTTTCTGATCCTCTCCACATATTTTCCAAACAGAATTAAATAATTGCCATTCTTTATACTCACCATAGTCCAGTTTCCTTAGAATATATTTCAACTATTTTACTAAATGCATGAAGTTCGCTCATACTTGCAAATAAGAAGTTGGTTGAGGCAGTCCCAATTCTAGAATAAATTAAAATTTTGCCACAGGAATTAACAAAATAATTTCCAAAAAGAGAGATTTCTGCAAAAATTGTTTGCAGTAGTAAACTGCATACTATAAAGTTGAGAACTTCTAATATTCCACATTCATATAAATCTTGGCTTAAACTTAAAGACTTGCTTGAAAAAAATATTAATTGTAGTTGACATATAATTTTGATGTATTGATCAGCTGGAGACTTATGTAAATAGTTGTTTGTTTTACAATTGATTTGTTTATCTATTGTTTTAAAACCAAATAAAACATTAAAAAAGAGAGATGTGTGCACAAAATGAAAGATAAAAAAAGATAGATTTGATTATTTTCTATTATGAATGTAAACTGAGATGCATAGCTATTATTCTGCATATAGTCAAGACATTTATTTTTTCTATATTTGTGTTTATGATAAATAATAAGTCATCAAGAAATCTAAAATATTCCACTAATACATTTCTGCATGAAATGTATAAATATAGTTCACATCAAACCTAGTCATTGCCAATTTCACATTTGAGGTAGCAAAGCAAGCTCACATCATTGTAACCTGATTGTATAATTAAATTGATTTCTAAATCGAAATTAGTTGTGCATTAATGAAAACTTCACTAATTCACTTATAAAAATACTTTTACCGCTTCCAATATGTATAACCAAAAAGTTTTTTTTTTGCATCACAACTAAACCAACAATAATCTTCCCTAGAGTAACATTTTTTTGTCTTTTCCATCAAGTCAAAATGATCTAGAATAAATTATTCAATCTGCTTAACATATGGATATAAAACATTATTCACTGCTTGACCAAGCAGTTCAAGCATGCTCCCCATGCCTGCAACTATGGGCCTATCTGGTGGTGGCTCCCAACGTTTGTGAACTTTAGGTAGTGAATAAAAACAGGTATTACGGGCATTCCTACCTCTAATTGTTTTACTTGTTGTTTGGTCAAAAATTGCAATCTTACACCTTTAACCATTCAATATATGCCTTCTGTAAAGATTGTGTGGGTCAAGAGATTAAGGACGAAATATAATATGTCAAGTTAACAATTTTATATACATATTCACGTACAGCAGGATTCAATAAATGCTGTGCAGGCTTCACATGTGTTTGTGCAGTGAGCAGCAGTATTAATTACATAGTCATGCCATACAGTATGTTTAAACATAAACAAACATGCATTTGTAGCAGGTAAAAGTGTTAGCAGCCTGAAAACTGTGCATTGCTACCTGGATAGCGAGATTGTTTCTTTTACATCAATCTAGGTTAGCAGGATTGTGCCAGATATCACAATGATTACCAAGGTTTATCATATAGTAATGTATGCGTTCCAAACAGTACAGGACAGTGTATACAGTGCAAAGTAGTGTGAAAAAACATTCATGCCATTCTTTACAAAAGCTGGGTAAATGATCTGTAGGAATGAACATGGGGAAAGAGGACAGGTGAAACATTGTAATGTACAACAGATGAGGGCATGTAAATAGAAGACAGTTGTAGCAGGAACACTAATCACCTATCAATGTGGTACAGTACAGACATTACAGTAAAAATGTATATCATGTGACTGTGAGACAAGGTGATATAATAATGGAGAAGATATGTCTTTGTGAGATAGGCATCCTGACATGATGAGGACATCTATCAGGGATGTAATATACAATTGGGGTGGGTGCATATTGTGAAGCCGTGCAAACTGATATGCCTGAATATGAGTGTAATGTCAGCAGAGGTCTCCAAAAAGTGGGACACAGTTATGGGCCCATGGGCAACAGAAAAAGAAGCATGCATATTCATGGACAATATCAGAATAATACCACAATAATACCATGTCTCAGACACACCATATGTGATTTTGGGTGATCATAGATGATTCTGTACAAACTCACATGTACAATGAGTATGATGTCAACAATCTATGAGGGTAATAAAGCATAATGTCCTGACTTGGGAGGAACACTGCTATACTTCTATATGACATTATGATAAATCCAGACTAGTTCACTGGTATGCATGGCATATATATATATATATATATATATATATATATATATACATATATATATATATATATATATATATATATATATATATATAGATATATATATATATATATATATATATAGATATATATATATATATATATATATATATAGCATAATCCACACTGTCATGAATGTAACCCATGCCATCAATGTTGTCAAACAGCTATGCATGTACTGTGTGCATTACCAGAACAGGTATCACACATGCATCTGGTGTAAACCTTGAAGGGTGTTCCACACCATCAGACAGTAATGTTTATGTAACAAAAACAATACTTAGGCATGGCCAATACGATTTGTGGCAGTTGATTGTGGCAAAGGTGTTCCACTTCAGTTAAACATCACTGGAAGATGTGCAGGGAGGTGTGATGAAGGGTGTGATCTATGAAGGTATTATTGCCTTTGATGTGGATGTCCTGCACATATTCAACAGTTGGGTAACATATCATCTACCTCAGGACACAGGTCACATAACTAGTGATGATTATAGGGTGTGATGTGTGATGTGTAAGTTATTCTTGGTTTGTGTATTTGTTTTCATAACTTAACAAATCCCCACATGTTTGTGCTTCATCTCATGTGTTGTACGGACTGTGTCAGCAATCTTTGGCATATGTGTTACTACTGTCTGCATTATGGAGTCAATGATTGCTCACAATCTGTAGTTCTCTAGACGGCTGTTTGTACATAGGTTCATAGGTTCATAGGTGTCTACTAGGCTAATGGTCCTGGGGCCTTTACAAGCCTAGCCCATAGAAGTGTCATGGCATTGTGGCACCCATCGTCAATTCCCAGTGCTTCTAGCAAGTAGAGCCACTAGAGTGATCCCCGGGGAGAACTTTATATTTCCCATCTACTCATCAAGATTTCTCTTGAAGAGGGCTAGTGAGGTGCTCTGCTTGACATGTATGGGAAGTCTATTCCAGAGCATGGTCAGTCTCTGAGTTATCAACCTGTCCCTCCAGTATGTTCTGTTGATTTTGGTAATGAGGCTGAGGTCTCTGGAGCATGTGGTGTGGAGGGATTGGGATTTCGTTAGATGTAGCATTTCTATCAGAGCTGCAAGTCAAGCAGAGATCGTCTCTTATTAGACGATATGAGGCAGAGAATAGCTGGAGTTTTTTTAGTCTGTCCATGTAGGACATGTGTTTAAGGTCTAGGATCCTCTTTGTGAGGTACATTTGTGGCCTCTCCAGCTGTTGCAGGTGTCTAGTGAGGTGTATACCAAATGGGGCATTATACTCTATGATTTGTCTAATGAGGGAAGAGAAGAGAGAAATGATGACCTCTTTCTTCCTGGATGCAAAACCCTTAGTAATGAGATGTGCCACATAGAAGGACTTTCTGACCACAATGGCAATGTGGTGGTCAAAGGAGAGGTTACTGTTAAGCTGTGTCCTCAGATCTCTTATAACACCTTCACTGTTCAGTGGGCTCCCATCGATGTGGTAATTAGTGGGAACTGAGTTTTTCCCAAAGGGGATGATGACACATTTTTTTGGCATTAACCTTAAGGCCATGGTTTTGACACCAGTCATTGGCCTCAGTGAGGCTTTTCTATAGGAAGTCTGCATCACTTGGGGAGTTAATATTAGCTCCCAGCTTGCAGTTGTCTGTGAATTTAGTTACCCAAAGTCCCTCCGTGTTGGCCTGGACTTTTGAGAAGTAGATGTCAAACAGGAGAGGACCCAGGATCGTTCCCTGTGGGACTTCACTTGTGACTGGTCAGCAGTCTGACTTGGATTCTACTAATTTCACACTGTGGGTTCTATCTGTGAGGCAATTTGCAACTCACCTAACGATATCGGGGTTGATGCATAGTTTGCTGAGTTTATCAATAATTCCTGAGTGAGGAATGGTATCAAAGGCCTTGGCCAGATCGAGGTAGGCTGTATAGCTCATACAGTCTTACCTTCATCCACTGCTCTGGTGACTGACTCAAAGAAGTCAACCAGGATGAGCAGGCATGATTTACCTTTCACAAAACCAAACTGCATGGGATATAGAGTTTGGAGATTGCCTATATCATTGTTAGCTAGGTCCATGATGATGCACTCCATAGCCTTACATATCAGACTCATCAGGCTAATGGAGCAATAATTTCCAGGGTCTGTAGTCACTCCTCCTTTATAGAAAGTGATGACTGTAGCAGTACACCATTCGGTATGGACAAAGCCTGAGGTTAGGCTGTGAGTGAACAGAGCACACAGATGTGGTGCCAGTTCACTTTGTAATTCATGTAGAACACAGTCAGGGATATTGTTGGGTCCCATGTAAGCTCTATTCTTGGCCTTAGACAATGCAGCTTTAACCTGTGCTGCAGTAATGCTAGGTGCCTGGCATTCTTCCGGTATTGAGAGTGGTCCTTTGGGGGGAGAGGGGTAAAGTTGGCATTGAATCTGTCAACTAGTATGTTGGGAATATCTGTTGGCTTAGTATAGGAGGTACCATTGTGTAGTAACTCAGAGCAAATCTGGGTATTGCCATGGAGATTCTTGATATAACTATAAAAGGCTTTGTGGTTGTTTTTAGTGTCTGCCACAATTCTGCCTTCATAGCTGGCTTTAGAGGTTTTGATGAGGGATCTCAACTTTTTGTTGAGGCTGACAAGGGAATGTTTCCCGTCTTGGGACTTAACCTTTTTCTGCAACAGTTTCTTCAATCTGTTGTAGAGTTTGTTAATGGCAGGGGACCACCAGGCTGGCTTCCTTTTTTTGGAGGAGAGGATCTTAGTGCTGTTGGGTACGGCTAGTTCCATTCATTTATGTACGTGTTCATACAGTGCATTGGTGTATGATCTGGCAGTCATGCATCTATTTTCCATTGGCATTGGTGCCGTGAAGTTAGCCACCTCTGCTTTTAAGAGTCCAAAGTCAGCTTTGGAGAAGTTTTTCATGGTGGATACCTTTGCAGATGGTGTGGGTGAGATGTAAATTTCCATGATGATTAGTTTGTGGTCGGATCTACCCAGGGTGGAATTGACTATCGGTGTAGAGCAATGGTTGCCCATGTTATTAATAACCAGGTCAAAGATGTTGCTTCATCTAGTGGGGGTAAAAATGAGCTGGTCCAGGGCATAGGAATTGATGAATTCCAGGAAGCGTTCGGCCAGTGGATTGGAGCATGAGTAGTTTTCCCAGCTGATTGAGGGGTAGTTAAAGTCACCTAGTATGAGAGTGTTGGGTTGAATCTTAGTTTCCAGGGTGCTTAGGAATGTGGAGTGTGAGTCTTGGGACATGGTTGGGAACCCATAGCAGGCTACAACCTGAATCGCCATCTTACCCACTGTTAGTTGTACCTGGAATATCTCAGATGCATTATGCTGGGCTACTAGTCTGGAGGTGTGCATATCCTTTATGAATATGGAGACACCATGGCCTTTGGAGCTTTGGTCCATGTTTTGGGGCTAAAAAGTGTGGAATGAGTTATAGCCTGGTAGTGCAGGGGTGCTTTCTGCTGCTTTAAACCGCGTCTCCATTACAGCACAAATGTCGATGCTCTTCATTTTGAGGAGTGCTTTGAGTGAGTGCATCTTGAGATTTAGACTTCTAACGTTGAACAGCATGGCCCTCAGATTGCATTTATTTATAACTGTTATGGTGGTAATTTGATCTTTGGAACACCACCAAAAACTCACTGTAGTGGTGGCAAGAGCCTTAGCCAGTACCCGGAAACCCAGGGTGACAGATGCAGGCCATCTCTGGCAAAGCATCAAGATCTGTTAATCTTGTCATCCCAAGCAGACAGATACTGGATCCTCTTAGAATGACACCAGAAACTTAGCCAATTGTTGAAGTCAATCATTTTCTGTTTGTAGTGTGGTATCATTCTGGTCAAAGGTAGGATGCTGCTCAGGGCTAAGGTCACACTTGCCTGGGCCACATAATCTGAGAATTCCACCATGTCTCTTTTCATGTAGTCCAGGGAGGTGCGTCTCTGGTCATTCACACCCACATGGACAATGACAGAGTCGTACTTGTACTTGTTGTGGAGTGACCTGAGTGCATGTGTTATGTGTCAGATTCTGGAACTTGATAGACAGCTGACTGTTACCTTCTCCTTATTCAACCTAGTGAGTCGGACATCAGTGTACCTCATTATTGAGTCACCTATGATTATTGTATTGGGCAAGCTGTTTTGCCTTAGGGGCTTAGATTGAGGGGCACAGTGTGTAGGTGAGCTATGTGTCTTGTGGTGGTCGAGTGTTTTTCTGCCTTGGAGGTCTCTGCTGTTTGGATAGATTTCAATTGTGAGCCTCTGCGAAGGTGGGTGTGTGGTTTGTGGTTTTATGTGAGGGCTGTGATGGATGTTCTGGAGGGCTATGTGTTCCATATGGTGTGGTGCAGGAGTTGACCTTCTCCTCTTGACCAGCTATTCCAGTCTTGGCTGGAGAGTGCATGGCTTCCATTTTGGAGATATAAGCACATCTCTTACAAGTCTGAGTGTTGGAAGGTAAGTGTAGAGGGTTGTCTGTGTACATGAGGCAGTTACTACACTGCCTCAGAATGCCCAAGTTCACCAGGTTAATAGGAGATAGCACAGGAAACTGTCTTTAGACATGCCAGGAGGGATGGTCATCATTACTGAGTACTGCAGCTGTTTCCTTATAGGACGTCTAGTGCTGATGCCACTTATATGTGCTACACTATTTGCTAAAAAAACCCTAATGAAGTGCTAGGTGAATAAGCTAATTAAAGTGCAAGAGAGAAGAGAAAGTTGAAAGGGATAGAAAAACTACCCAAACAACCAATAAACTACAATTTCAGAGTCAGAAACCGCTCCTCTTGTGGTAGAGAGATACCTAGTGCTTACCACTCCCACTGATAAGCTGGAAGGCTCACATCTAACATAGAAAGGTCTGGGGAACTCAGAAACTTAAAAAACAGTCCTGGATGCAGCAAGTCTGTATCTGGACTACACTAGTAACAGGAAAGGTGGAAAACAGCTTAAAACTTTTTTTCTTTTTCAGAAAAAACAGCTATCTTATCGCTAGAATACCTCAAAAAGAGTTTAAAACCATGCAGTTGAATCTCTGGATGATGCAGACCTGTATTTAGACTATGCTACTCAATTTTAAGGTTAAGAACTCGGTAAGAAAAAACTCACAATAAAGCACAGATTAATCACTTATGGTCAAAAGAACAGCACTTGCAGTATGAAAACATACCGTTAAACAGCAACAAAATGCAGTAAAATGCAGTTAAACAGTAATGAATTCCAGTAGATTGCAATGAAATATAGTTAATCAGTAGAGTGCTTTGAAACAATAGCTCACAAATCACAACCATATCAGACAGCACTAATAAAGCAGTGATTCAGTAGAATACTGTCATCAATTTAGTGAGGCTACCAACAAGCAGTAATAAATATGGTAAACAGCAAAATAAAGTAGAAAGAGGTACAGTTTTTTTTTTAAATAGTAGAAAGTGAAGAGACAGAAGATAATGAGATAATTCAAGGTTCAGATGCCAAAGGGGTGGGCCTTTACTAAGTTCTCACTATAAACAGTAGAATGAACTGATGTAATGTGACTGGGGGGAGTGTCCAGTATCAAATTAATACCAGAGGTGGGCAACTCAAAGCTACCATGACTTAAGACCACCACAACAACTGCGTGGGTGGGTGGGAAAAACAGTTGTACAGATTACAGAGATATGTATTAAAACAGAAGTGCAGAAGACAATTGAAAATAAACACTTATTTATTTCCAATATCACAGCAGTGCAGTAGGCCAGCCTCTCTGCAGCTTTGAATGGCTTCAGCAAACAAGGATATGTGATTTAAAACACTGGCTAGTAAAGGCAGAGAAACAGAAACCAGCCCGATTATACACTCAAAAAACAGTTTTGCAGGAATGCCCTTAGCTAGATTAAACCAGTTTGATTTACTTCCTGCCACAAAGAAAACAGCTAGGCCTCTCTAGCCAAAAGATTTAACTGCAAGCCAAAAGGGTCACAACAGTAACAGATATTCAGCTCTATCACACAACAAAAAGGAGACTAAAAACAGTTGCACTGATTGCAAAAACAGTTGTACAGATTACAGAGATATGTATTAAAACAGAAGTGCAGAAGACAATTGAAAATAAACACTTATCTTTTTCCAATATCATAGCAGGGCAGTAGGCTATTATCTCTGCAGCTTTGAACAACTTGAGCAAATAAGCATATCTGATTTAAAATACTGGCTATTAAAGGCAGAGATGTGGCTATTAAAGCATGGGATGTGTATGTTAATCTTGACATCTGTGATATAAATAATGGACAGAAAAGGGCCTAGCAGACAGCCCTGATGTATAGACCTGGTCACTGGACCAGAGATATACATCACTTAACACATTTCAACATATTTAGATGCCAGTTATGTGATCCATTGATGTACTCTCTTGGTGATATAGCTGTTTATGGCCACATCTGACTGTGCTGATGAACACCTCATTGTGGATTTGTGTCAAATGCTTTGTCAGGTTCCACAGGTTGATAGTATTGTCATCATGTATGCCCTTGATTACCTCTTTAAGGACATCTAACAAACGTAGAAGTTATGGTTTTAGCATTAACAACTCACACATGTCTCTTGTACACAGCTGGGATATTATTTGTGTCCATATAGTGTTAGAGAAATTTTAACTTACAATTTCTTCACAAATATGTTTGATGAATTATTTAATATTTGCTCATGTTAAAAATGATATCTAGTATAAATGCATAGTTATGCAAACCACAACTACTTATTGTAGTTCTAAGTGTTTCACAACTGCATTCTAATATTAAGCTGTAAGGTGTATTAACAGATGACTGAAGGCAAATAAAGTGCTGAAGGGGTTAAGGGATGTTATAAAGACTGGTTTCTGAAAGCAAGAAAGAACACACTGTATGTAAGCGGTGACCTTCCCAGGCTGTGATGGGTAGTTACAAGGATTGCTGGGGAGTTAGAATCTTACTGATACTGAAATATACAAGTTCAGGAAACAAGCTTGATTGTCAAGCCAGATGTCTTGTGTTTTTCTAAAACATTATTGTTACTAAAAACATGATTGTTGAGTGTTCATGTGCAGCGCTAAGCATGAAGCATGAGGGTCTGAAGAGATCCTATTTGTCAATGTCAATATTCTGCATGCATGATAATAAGAAGAAAAGAAAAGAAAAACTGTATTTTTACTGCCTGGTGAGACTGATTTTTAAACTGTAAAGGTAGTCTCCCAGCTCTGACAAATGTGGATTTAAATAAAGAGAAAACATTTTTCACATCCTGAAGAGTTATTCTTGACTCAAGACTAAAAGGTAATTAATGCTATTTATGTATATTTTTAATTGCATGTTAACATTTTGGTGCCATGCTTGAAATCTGAACTTTGATACTGCTGTAGAACAATGTGGAATAAATTATAAGGGCCCAGCACAGAAAGTTCTTCTGGGAATTCCACACTGTTTTATTTGGAATGGTCAGAGATTGGACACTTAAATATTCAGGGTGTGAAAACATAACAGGCTAGAGATGGGAAAATGGCTTTGGGAAAAAATGTTTTTCTTTCTTTCCTCTCTTTTAGAAAACTGCAGTTCAAAGTAATGGCGGCACTGTGTTTATTGTTTTGTTAAATGTCTGACTGCTTTTAAGGATATACTGCATACTGTTTTGTTAAATGACTGACTGCTTTTAAGTTTATAATATGTCCTGTTTTGTTCAATGACTGACTTTGCTTTTAAGTGTATAATGTGTACTGTTTTGTTGAATTACTGACTTTGCTTTTAAGTATATGAGGTTCTTGTTTGTTGAATGACTGAGTTGCTTGTTAGGTATGTGGTGTCTGCTGCCTTGTAGAATGACAGAAATGTTCTTATTTGTTGTATGTAAAAGTAATAGTGGGTGGCTCCTGCAAGAAATAACAAAAAGTTTATTAATATATAAAAAAAAAAAACACAAGGAGGTGCCTTGTGTTGAGGGAGGTACCCTCAAGGTTATAGTGGGTGGATCCACAGCAACTAAGGACACATTGTTACTGTTTATGTGTATATATATATATATATATATATATATATATATATATATATATATATATATATATACATACATTAAACAAACATGTTAAAGTAGAAAGAAATGCAAAGCCAGTTCTATTCTTGGTGGAACTGGCAATACTAGGTCTGTATTAAAAGTTACTTCAGACAGTTAAATATCAGTATAGAAACAAAGTAAAGGCAGTTGGTGTAACAGATGCTACTGTTATATATCCTGTTTTAAAACTCATTGAAGAAAGGCATTCTTTTTTTTTTTTTTAGTACAACTGCACCAGAAAATATTCTATGCAAGCTGGGTTGTACCATTTACTGTACACTAGAAAGGGTGTATCTAGTTGTTCCAACAGAGTCAGAGGGGGAAGTATTAGAATTCTTACAAAAAGCTAAGAAAAGCCTTTTAAAGGCATATAGACAACTGAAAACTGCTGCAGCAGGTACCTGCTAACTTATGGGTTAAACATGCTAATGAAGTAGGTATATTAAAATCTGCAAAGCCTGTAAAAATAAAATTGAATCTATCAATCCCCTCCATAAAATCCCACAGTATCCACTGAAATCAGAAGCACAACAGGAAATCAATCCTGTAATTCAGTCTTTGATACAACAAGAAATAAATAGTGCCAGCTAAGTCTTTGTAATACTCCTAGTTTCCCTGTAAAAAAATAAAATAAAATATAAAATACTTATAGGTTTGTGCAAGATCTGTAAACAATGCAGTATTACCAACTTTTTCTGTGGTTCCAAAATAAGCAACAATACTTAGTTGCATACCATCTACAGCTAAATATTTTTCTGTAACAGATCTCTGTTCAGTATTCTTTTCTCTACCTATCCATTCTGAAAGTCAGTTTCTGTTTACTTGTTTTATAAGGGACAGGAGTATACTTGGACATGGTTGCCACAAGGATACACTGAATCTCTTTCATTATTTTCTCAAATTCTAAAAAAAAAAATATTTAAAGGATGTGACATTTTCATGTGGGTCTGTGTTAGTGCAATATGTGAATAATTTGCTAATGCCTGAGATAAAAATCCCTTTACCTTGTAATCCTCACCACCCTGACTGTGGTCCACTGTGCAAAACAACCAACCTGAATTCACTCATCACACTGTAAGAAGACCTATCATGTAGGGGCTCCAGACAAATCATCATTGCTGGCGAAAGAAGATCGAAGTGTGAAGGGTGAGTTATTTGCCTAGTGAAACATATAAGGAGGAAATTCAACTAAAACAGCACCTCATGATGAATACCATGACAACAGGCACTTTTGCTTTGTTTTTGTTGCTGTTTCCTTTAATAACCCTGGTCGAGACAGTATGCTGTGGACACTAATCTAACCTGGTGTAATCTGACTAATTTTTAAAGGTTGTTTCTCTTCAACTTGCCACCACAAATCATGGACACGTATGATATGCCAGAAATGGGACTGTGCCCATGGGAATCAGCAAATAGAATGACACTAGATATGAAAGTGTGTTGAACTCTTTATAGTTAAGATGCTATGACTGGGGACATGGCAAGGGCATGATAGAGGATCGTTGGTACATTTGTGGTGATTATGCCTACCCCTGGTTACCCACAAATTGGTCAGAGTGTTGTTTTGTGGGCTATATTACTCCTGCTGTTCAACATTTAGAGAACCCTCCAGCAGGTAGATAGAGAAATATGTGAGCAATCTACTGGGTGGAGCAAGTATTTTTAGTTTTACTCCTGGGTATGGAGTGCAAAGGACAATGCTTAAAATTACCATGCTTGTTCAAATTCTTCAGGAGGTAGCTAACCATACTTCATATCACATCATAATGACAAACCGAAAATGACTGCAATATGAATTGTAGTGTTACAGAACCAATTGGCACTCAATATAATGGCTTTTAGAAAAGGGGGAGGGGTCATGTGCCCTCATAAAAGTTATTGTTGTTCTTATATTACTGACTATCATGATGAACAAGAAAAGTTGGCCAGTTTCATGGAGCAGAGAGCCAAAGATTTGGACAGTACTTCTAAACAATGGACACTTTTTGGATGGCTGGGCAGTGTATTTGGTAACCTGGGAGCTAGTACATTACATAGTATAAAAATTGGTATTATTCTTTTAATTGTTTTAATATTTTCTGTTCTAAAGGTTGTAATCACAAAGTCCTTGATCACATCTGCACGTGAAATGCCACTTGTACCTGATGAATGAAAACTCAGTCACTACAAATGAAGCATATTTATCAAATTAAGGAAAATCAAAATGTAATTGTGTATTTTATGACACTAGTAGTGTCAAAGGAGGGAGTCTGTTAGAGAAAAAATGCATCTGTCATGGTTAATATGCATTTTGTGTAGAATAGTCAACAATTTCTTCACAAATATGTTTGATAAATTATTTAATATTTGTTCATGTTAAAATTATATGTAGTATAGATGCATAGTTATGCAAACCACAAATACTTATTGCAGTTCTGAGTAATTCACAACTGCATTCTAATATCAAGCTGCAAGTGTGTTAACAGATGACTGAATGTAAAGAAAGTGCTGAAGGGGTTAAGGAATGTTATAGAGACTGGTTTCTGAAAGCAAGAAAGAACACACTGTATGTAACCTGTAACCTTCCCAGGCTGGAATGGGTAGTTACAAGGAATGCTGGGGAGTTAGAATGTTACTGGTACTGAAATATACAAGGTCAGGACTGATTGTCCAGCTAGATGGCGTGTGTTTTTCTAAAACATTATTGCTACTAAAAACATGATTGTTGAGTGTTTGCGTGGAGCACTAAGCGAGAAGCATGAGGGTCTACAGATATTCTATTTGTTAACGTCAGTATTCTGCATGCATGATAATGATAAGAAAAGAAAATAAACACTGTCCATTTTTACTGCTTGGTGAGACTGATTTTTAAACTGTGAAGGTAGTCTTCCTACACTGATGTATGTGGATTTAAATAAAGAGAAAATATTTTGTACATCCTGAAGAGTTATCCTTGACTCAAGACTAAAAGGTAATTAATGTTATTTATGTATATTTTAAACTGCACTTTAATAATATAAAAAGTTCATGATTTCTCACCAAGAAAATACAGGCCCTACAAACCATGCCATGATGTATGTGGATAGACTGAAAGCCCTGCCACTGTAATCTATATTGAATAGGATTAGATGAATTCTGCTTAGCCTACAGACCATTTTCTGACCCTGCCCTGATGGGAATACTGCAGATCTGAAAATCAGCTATAGGTGATGACATGAGTAGTGTTTGGTGAGGAGTAAATGGTAATAGCAGTGTCCCACAAACTAGTGTAAAATGTCATCTTTAATGTCAGGCAAGTGCACAGACACACATCCCAGTTGACTGTAGTGAGAACAGAACCCCTAGCTATCTATGTACACCAACTAGAGAGATCTGTATTTAAGGCAAGAGCCACAGCTCACGTCTGACTTGGTGAGTATCTGACAACACTTTTTTTATATCTGATGACATAAGCAGTGTCTGTTGAGGAGGAAATGATAATATCAGTGTCCCACATGCTGGTATAAAATGATCTCTCTAATGTCAAGCAAGATCACAGGCACCCCAGTTGACTGGAGTCAGAGCAAATCCCTACCTATCTAAGTACACAGAATGGAGTACCCAGTACTTTGGGCAAGCATCACAGCACAAGTCTGACTTTTATAAGGTTGCAGGGCAACTTATACTGGATGACATCAGGAATGGATGTTGGGGTGAAGATGTTGGGAGGCCAACATAAAATGGATATGTAGGCATGTGCAAGTGTCAGAATACTAGCAATCCAGCAAATGCAGGATGCACACTTATGCTCTTCTGACTCCATAGGTACACACACACACACACACACACACACACACACACACACACACACACACACACACACACACACACACACACACACACACACCTCCAAGTTGACTGTAGTGAGAACAGAACCCCTACCCAAGGACACAGACTAGAGAACTCAGTACTTCACCCAAGTGTCATGGCACAAGTCTGACTTCTACAAGTTTGCAGGACAACTTATAGTGGATGACATCCACACTGGATGTTGGAGAAAAGATGTCTATTTATGTCTACTTACTTTATTTATTTGACACTTGTTGACTGGGAAAGCCCAACTGGGCCAGGAACCCATTTTCAGTGGAGGTCCAGGGAGAAATGCTCCACAAACTAGAAACATTTGACAAAATGTAAAGTAAAAAAAAACATTTGCCAAAGCATAGATAAAATGATCATTTCATTTAATTTCATTTCCATGCAGGTACATAGTTTGTAATATTACAAGATAGTCTGTTTACCATGAGATACAAGTAGGTTTGTTCAGTTAGAATATCAAATTTGAAAGGTTGGTAAGCTACTGGTATGCATTGTAAAAAGAGTTAGTCTAGTTAAAAAGGGTGTTTACAGGGATATTTAGGTAATCTGCAAGCAGACCTTTGTAAACTGAAAACAAAATAATTCAAAGAATGTTGGGAGGTCTGCATGAAATGGATGTGTAGACATGTTCATCTCTCAAGGTATTTCAAGTTCTGCATGTTAGCAGATTGATGAGTGTGCAATGTGTATTATTTGGTGATTGTATTCCAGTGTGCAATCATACTTTCAGAGACAGCTTTACAAACTAAATGCAAACAGGTTCCCATGTTACTACAAGCATTGGAAAATCTGCATGTGTATTGTCATTCTACAGATGTACATAGTATATAACAGAAAATGTGTTATTCATTTATGTAGTGTAGTTGATATGTTTGTGGACAAGTACTGAGGGACTAGGGTTGCGTGCACAGGGGGAGGTAACAGATGGCTGCATTGTAAATATGAGACCCTTCATTTATTTCTGTTTACACATGTAGTTACATGTTATGAACACTAAATGGAAAGTAAACAAAAGTAATATGTGCTATTGTCCATTTTGCATAGTGCACTGCTGAACAGCAGGTTTGCAAGATGGTTGACAAAGCATTTGCGCATGCGAGATACACATATCTACTGCTTTCCCTGTTTGCACACAGTTAAGCAGTGTACAAATGCTTTCCACATTGCTAAAATTATGAGACTTAGTATTGAGAGGATTAAACACACCTGCTACTTATTTTTATTTATTTATTTATTTATATTTGTTAACCCAGTAGTGTCCGACTGGGTTAAAAAAAAAAACATTTTCAGCAGAGATCTGAGGAGAAAAGCTCCACAAGAAAAAGACCATTATGAAAGTACAAGCAGTAAACGTATTTTCTTTTGCTAACAATATGTAAATAAGCTTAACAAAATTATAGCAAAATATAATAACAGAGTACAATATAAACACGCATGTTTCAGGCATACAGGAATACTATTTATTTTTTTATAATATATATGAGGTACATAAGTCATGTAGCTTTACAAGGTGAGTCACTTCTGAAAGACCAAAATTGATCATCTAGTTTTACAAGTTAGGTCATCTGAAGGAACAAAGATGAATAAAGGTAAGACAGATAATGGGATAGCCCTATGTGGGATGAGCACTATTTGGGCTAATGTGTGAGATGAGTGGAAAAAAATAGGAATATTAGTTGGGAGCAATAGTCTTTTAGGGTCGTTTTAAATGTAGACAGGTTGGGATTTTTAGTTATCTGTTGAGGAAGGTTGTTCCATTATTTGGCTGTTTTATGGGAGCAGAGGGAGTCTCTGTGATAGTTGTGAGACTGGGTTACTTTTAGCATTAGTTTGTTTGCTTGTTTAGCTGACTCTTTGGCAACATGTATAAATGCATAGACACATTTCTTTTGTAACCCGGATGAAAGAGGGTTCAAATCCAGGTGTATATAATACTTTTAAATTAGTATTGATAATGCAGTACAATTTTACTTTACTCTACATTCACAGTGTGTTAGTGTAATTACAGAAGAGCTGCTTACTTTCGATTGGCATTGGTGTGCGATGCCAAACTCTGCACAAACATAGAGGCCAAAAAGTGAAGGTCTACACTGTCTTTTTTTTGGTACTTATGTGTGTTGTGTGTGATTCAGTTTTTTGACCATGTCGTTCATCTCACTTGTCTTGTCAGGATGGAATAGACAAAGCTAGGTGGGTTATGTTCAAGCAGCTTTATTATGTACAAACACATCAGGAAATAAGGTAAATAACTTTAACTAGATAAACAGACTATCTTTCTCATACATGTTCACTGCTTGGTTGCACTCTCAGAATGGCACTGAAGTTAGCACGTGCCTGGTATTTACATGCATGTTCAGTCCTTGAAAATGCTTCTTAAAGGTACAACACACACACATATTCTACATCCTCCCTCTTTGATAAATGAATCATACTTCATTGATGACATTAATAGGCATGCAATAAATAAAATATAATTCTCTGATATGCAATTATACAGAACTAAATACATATAGACAATCATGTCCAAGTTGAATGAGAGTCAAGACATGTTCTGCAATAGGAACATTGCCCGGATTGCTCTGAGATTTAGAGTGTATCACAGGAACAATGCTGTGATATCGGTTCTGATACAGGAAGATGTCTGCAATTTCTCCTGTAATCCACACCCTCAGATTTCACAAAATAAGATCCCGGCTTGGCACATATACCCGTTACTTGACCAATGTGGTCAAAATTTTTCACCGTTTGTATTCTAACTTTCTCTGTTTATTTCAATGAACAAAGAAATCTGTTTGCCTTATAACTAGACTTCTTAAAAGAATGTTTTCTGAGTAGTTGGGATTTGATTGCTATGTTGTTCTTAGCTTTAGGCCTCAACAAACTAGAACTGATAGGCAAAGTTGTTCTGGTTTGCCTGGATAGAAGTCTTTGAACAGGTGAGCCAAGTATATTGTCACAAGGTATGTTTCTGAGATTAAGTAACTTCAAAAAGACTTCATTACTGTCACGCTTTGACATCTCTAGTAATTGCTTTGCACTCTGTACTGCATGTTCAGCTAGACCATTTGACTGTGGGTACTCAGTACTACTAGTAACATGTACAAAGTCCCATTCTCTTTCAAATCCCTGAAACAATTGACTGGTAAATTGTGTGCCATTGTCAGATATAAGCTTATGTGGACTGCCATGGACTGAGAAATTATGTTTCAGCTTAGTAATAACAGTAGTAGATGTTAAGTAACAAATCAATCTCAAACCAGTTTGAATAAGAGTCGACCAACACTAAGTAATGCTGATTGTTCTACTTGAATATGTCAATGGCTACTGTTGACCAATGCAGTTCAGGAACTTGACTTAGCTGAAGTGGCTCTTTCTGTAGATGCAGTCTACTACTATTGCATACTGAACAAGCTGAAAGTACTTTATCAATGTCTTTTGCTAGAAAAGGCCAAAATACTAGTTGTCTCACCTTTCTTTTGGTAGATTTGGAACCTGGGTGACCATGATGCAAAATCTGGATATATTGATATTGTAAGGAGGCAGGAACAACACCTTTAGGACCTTTGAAAATAGTGTCATCTCTGTAAGGAAAACAAGGTTGTACTTCAGACAGTACACTAGATTGCTTTGATGACTATCCTACCTGGATGAAGTGGTTGAGTTTTTGCAAAACAGGGTCAGTCTTTGTATGATCTCTCAGATGATCAAGTCTTGTGGTCAAAAACGTATGCACTTCCATGACATCAAAGTCAAAATTTTCTGTATCAAGCGGTTCCACTGTATTTCTGGGCAATCTGGATAAGATATCAGTCAGCTAAAGAAGTTTGCCTTTTTTATCGACAATTTTGAAGTTACACATTTACAATTTGAGCATCATTTTTTTGCAATCTTGCTGGAGTGGAATGCACAGGCTTCTTTAAGATGATATCTAGAGACTGATGATCAATTTCAATCTGGATATCTTGACCATTAATATAACCATGAAACTTGGAACATGCAAACACAATTGCCAAAAGTTTTACATTTTAGTGCATCAGCTCTCTTAAAGGTGGTATAATTTCACTGAAATCTGGTATGAACTTGCACAAATAGTTAATCATACCAAGAAAACACTGTAGCGCTTGATCATCATCTGGAGTGGGCATCTCAAGAATATCTGCTTGCATAGATCGGTCTGGTTGTAACCCAGCACTAGTAAACAAATTACCTACATATGTGACTTCTGGTAGTCTGAATTTGCACTTTAGAGGATTGAGCTTTAAATTCACTTCACATGGTCTGTCTAGAATTTTCTTGAAGTTTCCGTCATGCTCTACTTAAACATTGCCTCCAACCAACAAATCATCTACTATTATGGCTACTTTAGATCCTGGGCTGCCCTATGGAAGAATGTTCCTGAGGACCATAGTACCAAAGGCGGCCCATCCCCTGGATACCAAATCCAATTTGTAATGAGTGATAAAGGTATGTGGAGTCGCCCATGGTGCTGCTGCACTTATCTCACCCAAGGAAGCCTTTGAATAAAAAACAGCTGAAGTAGACATCGATCTGGTGGAATGAACTTTCACTGGCATTGGTAGTTTTAGATTGTTTTTGTTATAAATTTATGTAATACAATCTCTTAGCCATATTGACAAGGTAACCTTAGACACAGATTTACCTATGGTTGTGCCAGTGAAGGAAATAAACAACTGTTCTGATTTCCTGAATTCTTTAGTTCTGTTGAGGCAAAAATGTAACTGTCTGTGTATGTCTAACAAGTGTAGGCAGTATTCACCTTTGTTGGTAAAATTTGGAAAGAAGACTGGTAAGTCTATTGTCTGATTAATGTTGGAGTCTAAAACCACCTTCAGAAGAAAGGATGGACTGGCTGTGAGTGTAATTCTCTCTTTATGGAAAACTAAGTAATAGGGCTTTGAACATAAGGCTTGCAATTCAGATACACATCTTGAAGAGGTCAGAGCTATAAGTAGAAATGTTTTCCAAGTGAGAAACTTCAAGTCACAAGTAGCTGCCTGTTCAAAGGGAGTAAGTACCAGTGATTATAGAACAATAGTCACATCCCATGGGGGTAGAGGATCTTTAAATGGTGGCTTTAATGGAATAGTCCACTTGAGGAAGACCTTACATAGTCTATGTGAAATTAAGGGTAGGTCTCCAAATCCATTATGAAAATTAGAGATGACAGCTAGAATTACCTTAACAGTAGAAGAGGAAGCTCCTTTTGTAAAAAGGATGGCCAGAAATTTTAAACATTTTCCTCTGGCATTAAAAAGGGTGTCAAGACCTTTATCACAAGCTCAGATTGAAAATCTCTTCCACTTACTGAGGTAGAGTTTCCTGGTGGATGGTTTATGTGATGCCAGCAAAATTTTTCTCACTAGGGATGGTATATCATTTTGCCTGGCGACCACCAGAATTGGAGGAACCAACTGGTTAGCCTGAAACTTTGAAGACTGGGATGCACCAGTCCCTGAGGGTGAGACAGAAGATCTGTAACTGGATCCAGAATACATGGACAGTGAACTAGATGAGGCCATAGGAAGGGAAACCATATTTTTCAAGGCCAATATGGTGCAATGAGAATTACTTTGCTTCTCAACCTGGCTGCTTTCCTGAGAAAGAGTGGGATCAGATGGAAAGGAGGAAAGGCACAGAGAAGACCCAGGGGTCAGTTGAGGAGAAGATCATTTCTCAAGCATTTCCCTGATGGGGGATTAGGGGAAAAGATTGCAGTAAGGCTGGCCCCAGTGATGAAAGATCTTTGTTATCATATCATGGAATTGAAAGACCACTCATGAGACAAAAGAATACACCAGCTCAGTTTGTCCGCTATTATATCTGAACTCCCTGGGGTGTGCATTGCTGTCAGAAAGTAGTTGTAGGATATGGCCCATTGTCACACTCAGAGGGCATCTCAATACAGAGGAAAGGATTTGGTTCCCCCTTTCTTGTTGATGTACCAGACAATGGACATGTTCTCTGACTGAATTGAAATTGTTCCTTGTGGGAGGAGAGAGTGAAATGCTTGCATCGCTAGAAGCACCTCCATCAACTCCAGGACATTGATATGCAGATTGGCCTCTATTGTCAACCATGTGCCTTGGACTGTCTTTCCCAGATAATAACCCCCACCCCATATGGTAAGCATCTGTGGTCACTATGGCTTTGGGTTGAGGAGGAACAAAGGAGTGGCCCAGAAGAATTTTCTTTGATTCCATCCAGCAGGATAGGTCCTTTTTGCAGCGACTGGCGATAACTATGAGATGGTTCATTAGGTGAGTTAGAATGGACCACTAATTCACTAGTAGCCACTGCAGTAATCTCATGTGATATCTTGAAAAAGGGACCAGAGCTATTGCTGCTGCCATGGACCCTAATGCTTGAAGCACCTAGTGAGCTTGTATTTTGTTTGTGGTGAGGAGAGAATGAACTTGAGATTTTATTTTGTGCAACCTATGAGCAGGTAGGGAGGCTACTCAAGAGACAGTGTTTAGATGACCTTTGATAAATTTCACATCCTGAGAAGGAGTAATTTGGGATTTTGATTGATCCAGGAAAAACTGTAGGGTGATCTCAATCACCTGTAGCAGTAGATGTCTGGTGGGAGCAGTGATGAGCCAGTCTAGATATAGAAACACCTAGAATCTGTGCAGTCTCAAGTGAGCTACTGCTGCTGCCATACATTTGTTGAACACTCTGGCAGCTGTGGTGAGACCAAAGGGAAGAACCCTGAACTGATAGTGACTGGCGCCTAGCTGGAAGTGAAGAAACCTCCTCAAGCATTTATCCACTTTTATGTGGTAATATGTGTCTCGAGGGCATATAAAGCACATCTAATCATTTTCTTCTAGAAAGGGAAGTGTTGACTGAACTGTGACCATTCCAAATTTGGACTGTTGAACATAATTGTTTAGAATGCCGAGATCTAGAACTGGTCTCCAGTCTCCTGTCTGTTTTGGCACTAAAAAGAATCTTGAGTAATATCCAAATCTTCGTGGGTTTGGTGGGACTTCTTGGATGACTTTTTTTTGTAGCAGCTTTTGGGCCTCTAAGGCTGCTTAGTCCCACTGACTGTGTGGTACATTGGGGAGCCTTGATTGAGATCTTGGGTAAAGGGAGAAGGGATAAGGTAACTTCTGGAAATTATTCTTAGCACCAAGGTATCTGTGGTTATATGTCATGAGACTGTTGGGTGCAAAGAAAATCTTCCCTTGACTGCTTCCAGAGATAAGCAATTGGTCCTACTTTCAGGAGCGCTAATAGGGCTGGCCAGAGAAAGACTCCATGGAACCCTGGTTCTGTGAGTCACCTCTGCCTCTAAGACAGTGTCTTCCATTTAAACTCCCTCCTCTGCCCCGAGGGGAGTCTGCATCATGTGCTTCCTGGAAAGGCTTCTGGGACTTCTTGAACAACACTTTCCTGCTCCTCTGCTTCCTAGAATAGGCTCATTGAGGAGCAGAAAAACATATGCCAACAGCAGACAGAGTCTTTCCATCTTTCTCACATCTAGATAGAGTTTACTTAGCCTTGGGGCCGAACAAAGATGATCAGTCAAAAGGAGCATTGGCAAAGGAAGATTTGAATGGCTCCTCAAACTCACACAGGCATATCCAAGCATGTCGTCGAATAACAACACCTGAGCTGACTGACCTGGTCACCCCTTTGGCTGCATGTGCAATGAGCCGCACAGACAAATCAGATATAGACTACAGGGTAGCTATCTGGGAGGCCATTTTTCCTGGAACCCTCAGCCACAGCTCCTGCTAGGGTATCCAATAGCTCCTTTATCAGATCCCTTTGGAGCCTAGTAAAATGTGCCATAAAATTCAAGGACCTAATAGTAAAGGTCAATGATGCATAGACTCGCTTTCCAAATCTGCCCATTGCCCTAGACTCTCAGTGGAACTTTCCTCAGTTAGTTCCTTTTTAGTGACAGCTGCCACCACCATGGCAGCTACTGCTAATTTTTTCACCCAGTACTGGTGATCCTCCAGAGCTGAGAGTATTCTATCTGGTCTCTGGGGAATTGGTTCTATCAAATCAGGGGCCTTCCAAGCCCAATGAATGCTCAGCGTAATAAGATCATCAGTGGGAGGAGTCACCCAAGAAATAGATGGGTGAGCTCCAAAGGCCTGCAAGTACACAGATTCCTCAGACAAAGGGTCTTTGGGCTTCTAGTTACCCTTCTGTTTGAGGATTTCCAGTATGTTTCCAAAGGAGATGTCCTCTGATTGTAACTGGGGGGAACCCTCCCCCTCATTGAAATCCATGTCCTCAGTGACAGACTCTTTAGGGGAGTCTAGATGTTTCCTCTTACACAGTTTCTTCCAAGGAGACTCATCAGTAGGGATTATCTGAGGAGAACTTGGAAGAAGGGTAGTTTTTGGATGATAATTCTTGCAGCTTTGCAGCTCACTGTCCTGGAACTGAGGTTGGTGTAAGCTCTTGAATGGCTGGTGTGAAAGGGTGAGACTCCAGTAACACACTAGCTACCTGGGAAGTAGCTGTGGCCAAGGTTCTGTCCATGGCTTGGAAAGCAGGTCCCTTTGAGAAGGGATGGGAGCTCAGAACTGAGGCAGACAAACTCAGAACCGGGGTCACACCCCACTGTGAGAGACCCACCTCCAAGGCCTGAGCTGAGGAAAGACCTGCATCCAGTGTAGACTGAAGTGGTAAGGTAGGCTCCAAATAAAAAACAGAAGGATCTTTGAATCCCTGTCTCTTCTGGCTGCTGTGTGTCCCTGGAGCATGGAGGTTGCAACTATTCCTGCCAGTTGCCTGTCCTCCAGTAGGGTCGGAACCTGTACTACCTGATGACCAGGATTCCGTCCAGTCACTTATACCCATTGTCCTTCCTGTATTAAGGAATAAAGGCATCGCCTCAAGAATACAAGAAACCTGCCAGTTGCCTGTCCTCCAGTAGGGTCGGAACCTGTACTACCTGATGACCAGGATTCCGTCCATTCACTTATACCCATTGTCCTTCCTGTATTAAGGAATAAAGGCATCCCCTCAAGAATACAAGAAACCTGCCAGTTGCCTGTCCTCCAGTAGGGTCGGGACCTGTACTACCTGATGACCAGGATTCCGTCCAGTCACTTATACCCATTGTCCTTCCTGTATTAAGGAATAAAGGCATCCCCTCAAGAATACAAGAAACCTGCCAGTTGCCTGTCCTCCAGTAGGGTCGGAACCTGTACTATCTGATGACCAGGATTCTGTCCAGTCACTTATACCCATTGTCCTTCCTGTATTAAGGAATAAAGGCATCCCCTCAAGAATACAAGAAACCTGCCAGTTGCCTGTCCTCCAGTAGGGTCGGAACCTGTACTACCTGATGACCAGGATTCCATCCAGTCACTTATACCCATTGTCCTTCCTGTATTAAGGAATAAAGGCATCCCCTCAAGAATACAAGAAACCTGCCAGTTGCCTGTCCTCCAGTAGGGTCAGAACCTGTACTACCTGATGACCAGGATTCCGTTCAGTCACTTATACCCATTGTCCTTCCTGTATTAAGGAATAAAGGCATCCCCTCAAGAATACAAGAAAGTATGTCCGCTGACTAGTAACCATTTTTATTTATCGAAACTGTTGACATACTTAAACTCCCTACCACTCCAGGATAGCCAGCAGCCATAGCTCTTGTCTATCTCTATCTCCCCAGCCCCTCTAGTGGTCTTTACTTTGCTCCACACTTGACTCACCCACCTGCATACTATTCCTTTCCCTCCTAGGTTGTCTGTGTAATTTTACCTTTACCCACTACATGGCACTCTCTCACCATTAATTCTATCCCATTCTCACTAACCTCACTTACCAAGTTAGATTGTCCTTTTCTTTTCCTACTTCTCCTAGTATCTTTCTTATCTCTTTTTAGTTATTGATACTTACTTCAATTCTGCCTCACCTCCATCTATCTTCCACTTCTCCCTGTTCTCTTTCTACTCTCCCAACCCTACTCTGACTCTCTACTTTCACCTCTTTCCACCTACCTGACCTTACCTGCTAATAGCAATCAGCATCTCACTGATTGTTTTTCTTTTAACTTGTCTTTCTCCTCCCTGCTTGGCTCTTCCCGCTCCATTCGCCCTTCGGGCTGACTCCACTCCCCTACCCTACCCCATATTCCCACCCACCCCCAGTACATCCAGACTTATACCTCTCTAGCCACTCCTCCTCTCGTATCAACCTATCACATTCATTTCCTTCTCAGACACTCCCTACCTTCTCTCCTATCTTATTAATTTCCCCTCCTATCTGATCTCTTACCACCCAAACTCCTCCTCCATACCAGAAAGCCTTTGCCATTATTTTCTCCTTACCTCACATCCCTCCTCCTACTTTCAATACTCCCATCTCTTTTCCTTATCTACATCTCCACCTCCTATGAATACTTCAACTGCTCTAACCTCCACCACTCCTCAAAACAAACATCCTTGACTGCATCATCACTTCCCCCAAAACACAGCAACATAACATATACTTCCAATTACTTCTTCCCAAAATATCACAGAGTTAGCCATATTTACTACAAACACCTATATAAGAAAAAACAACAAATCTCTTCATATCTTGTACCAATTCACATTCACAGATCTCACAGTCACCTCCTTTTAGATGGTGACATTCATCCCAACCCAGGCCCCACCACTACCTCTCCTATCCTCGCACCTATGTCTTATTCCTCATCCCAATACAACCCTAGCCTCTCCTCTAACTCCCTTTTACTAGCTCACTTAAATATACGAGGTATTAACAATAAAATAACAGAGTTGCATGCCCTACTGCAATTTCACAACTTTGATCTATTATGTCTCACAGAGACTTGGTTAAAACCCCATGTCCAGGACTGCGATATCACCCCTCCTGGGTATAATATTCTAAGAGTAGATCACCCTAGCAAGAAAGGAGGGGGTATAGCCTTACTGTATAAAACAGGTCTCCAACTCACTCCATTAAATTCTTGTCTCCCATCTGACACTAACTGTGAAATTCTCTTTACTAAGCTCCAATTAAATACTAGCAAGGCGATTTATATTCTGTGCTCTTACATTCCACCTGGCAACAACATCAACCTCCTTGAAAATATCCTTAGCTGGCTATCCACTTCATATCCACAAGAAACCATAGTACTTGGTGACTTTAACATTGACTGGAATACCTGTAATGCCAATACCCCTTCTAACCACATTAATCTGCATGGCTTTACTCAAATTGTCTCCTCACCCACTCGCATCCACAAACCCACCAAAAAAGAATCCATCCTTGACTGGATTCTAATAAATACCTCCACCACATTCTACTCAGTAGGCACCCTCCCAGAAGATATGAGTGATCACTTTCTAACTTACTTACTTCGACATAAGTTCAATATAGTTAGACCTACAAGTCTCAAAACCATACGCTCCAACAAAAACTTTAACCCCGAAAGCTTCCAAAATGAACTTAGACTCTGTAACTGGTCACCCCTAAAATACCTACAACTTGATGAAGCAGTAGCCTACTTTAATTCAAAATTCCTTGAAATTCTTAACCTCCATGCCCCTATCCGTTCCTTAAAATAGAGCAAAATTGCACCCTGGCTTACAAAAGAAACTAAGCACAAAATGTTGCTAAGAAACAAACTCTGGTCAAAATGGCAGGCTTCTAAAGACCCTTCTGATCACACTAAATTTAAACAGCTTAGAAACTCCACTAAATCATCTGTACAACTTGACAAAAAAAACTTTTTCCTTCACCTCCAACAAAATAACCACCAAAACCCTAAGAAATTCTGGACAGGTATCAATACTTTACTTCACCCTGGCACAACTAAGACACCCACCCCTGCCACTACCACTGAAAACACTCCTAAACAGATAGCTGACTCCTTTAATAACTTCTTTACTGGAGCTATCCAGTCACCTGCTAACTCCCTTCCTCCCATGGCATCTCTTTCACCACTCTCCTCCTTTCCAACTCCTCCCACTTTCAATCTACAACCTGTCTCTTCATCCCTCATCTGTACCCTCCTTCTAAAACTCAAACCCTCAACCCCCTCTGCTGACTTATTACCTGCTCAATATCTACAAACTGCAGCCAAAGCAATCGCCTACCCTGTCACTATTCTTATAAACAGAACCATCAAAGAAGGCACTATCCCTTCCATCTGGAAGATCTCCCATATTATTCCCCTTCATAAGGGTGGAACCTCCTCAGAACTTTCAAACTTCCGTCCAATTGCCCTACTTTCTCCCTTAGCTAAAATCATGGAAAAATGTATTCACCTACAAATGCTCGACCACCTCCTTCTTAATGAACTACTAGCTCCCTCCCAGCATGGATTTCGTCCCTCCCATAGCACTACTACTGTCCTTCTTTCCTTTACTGATCACATAAATAAAAACCGCAACAATAATATCCTCTCTTCTGCTGTCTTTATAGATCTCTCCAAAGCATTTGACATGGTTAATCATCAAATACGCTTGAATCTTCTGAAATCACTCTCACTTGACACTATGGCACTACAATGGTTTAAGTCTTACCTAGACAATCGAAAACAGGCAGTCCTCTGGGAAAACACTCTATCCTCCCCTCTTCCTGTCTCCCTTGGAGTCCCCCAAGGATCTATCTTAGGTCCCCTTTTATTTTCCATATTTATCAATGATCTTGCTTCTAGCATCCCCCAAGCTGTAACCATTCAGTATGCAGATGACTCCACCTTAGTCTCCTCAGCCTCTAACCCATCTGAACTTCAATCTCTCACCCAAAATGTATTTCAGCTTGTGGAAGAGTGGTTTTTACAGCGATGTCTCCTCCTTAACCCTAAAAAAACTAAACTTTTGTTGTTCACACCCACACAAAAATCTCCACCACTCCACTTCTCCATCATATCTAAAAATGGCACAGTCATATCTCCTGACACAACAACCAAACTTTTAGGTGTTACTATCAATCATTGTCTAAACTATGACACTCATATTGATACCACTATTAAATCTACTAACAAAAAGCTTGGCTCCCTCTACAAAATCAAGCCTTTCCTTACTCCTTCAGCCAGAATTACCATTGCTCACACTCATCTTATCTCTACTCTCCTGTATGCATCACCTTTATTCACAAACCTATCTAAAACTAACCTGAACAAATTAACTACCGCCTACAATAATATTGCCAGATTTGCTACCAGCTCCCATTTTAGATCTCACCATTGCCTAAATTTAAAACAACTTGGCTGGCTTGAACTTGATAATCAGCTTTTATCTCAGCAACTTATTATCACCGAAAAATCCTTTACTTCCCTGAAAAAACTCCTATCCTTACCAAATTTATTAGTCCCTATAAAAATCTTTCTAACCTTCGCTCTTCACACAAACTTTTAGTATCCACACACAAATCTAATAACAAAGCAGGTGGCTCACTTTTCTCCCACACAGTGGGGAAAAGTTGGAACCTTCTTCCTAAGGACCTCACTATGATCTCCTCTTCCTCACTCTTCAAAAAGAAGCTTAAACTTTATCTTACTAACCACTGGCTCTGCCCATGCAGCAGCCCAGACTAAAATCTCTCCTCCTTTTTATCACTATTTCTCGCTTCCTAAGCATATCCTCCTTACTCTCTTCTCATTCCTTAGGTCATTTAAAATCTTACTATGAACCACCTACTCCAAGCTCCTCTTATTAGATATTACTTCTCTTTTCTACCTTACTTTTTCCAAACCTCTCTGCATTTCTCTCCCCACTTTCCTTCCACTATTACCCCCCTCCCTACTCCTTGTACTTTCCTAAAAAAAAAAAAAAAAAAAAAAAAAAAAAAGTTTGTGTTTTTTTTCTCTTTTTCTTTTTGCTGTATTGTTGTCACTTGTAAACTATTATCTATGTCTTTTTGTCTATACATGCCCAAAAACTTTGATTTGTTTTAATCGACTGTTCTTTGTGGAGCTTTCCTCCCCGGGCCTCTACTGAAAATGGACATATATCCAGCTAGACTAGCCCGGTCAACAAATGTTAAATAAATAAATAAAATAAAAAAGTAGACTCAGATCCTCCAGACCCGATGGTGAAAAACCGTTCCCAGGGACCTATTAGTTCCGATGGCATCGAGGCAGTCAGAGCCATGCCCGGAACTGAAGACAAAAATATTGTCCGCGCCAAGACTATTGGAGCCTGTGTAGTTGGAGCTGACAGCTCTAAAGCCACTGAGGAGGTCATAGGAGGAATACATGTAGGTGTACAGGGAGAGAGCTCCCCTGCTTCACGAGTGAGAGGGGGCTAAATGGAAGGAGGAAAACCCCTAGCCATCAGAAGCTGGTCCACCAACCTCACAACTTCAAGTTTGGAGAAACTCCTGGTGGAGTGAATGGACAGTCTGGAGGGAGAATCAGGTCCTTCTAAGATGGGGTTGGAAGTTGACCCAGAAGGGGTTGACTGTGGGGGAAATAGCTTGTCCTGGGTATATATAATGTTTCAGTCTTCAGCACTGGGAATAAGTTATGGAATGCAGAGCCTTAGGAGATGTTAGTACCGACGTAGTAAGTAATGAAGTCGGTGCTGACTTAGAGATCAGTCGGTCCTGGAGTTGTAGTTGATGCTGGTGTCTTAGTTGGTGAGGGTGTCATAGCAGGAGTTGACTGCACTGAGATAGCAGTTGGTGCAGGGGATTCAATATATTCCAAGATTTTTGGAACCGTAGCTTTTGGTTCCCCAGAAGATCCAGCAGAAGGGCTTTTATGCTTTTTTGGTGTCTGCGCTGATGGAGATGTTGGCACCGAGCGACTAAATTTTGAAGCAGAGGCTGGATGAGACTGGTCAGCCTTGGACAAGGCTTCTTCAAAAGGTGCTTTAAGGAGCCCTTTAAGAATATGTTTATTCTTATGTTCTACCAGGGTTCTGCTACTAAAGCCATGGCAGCTAGGACAACCAATGTCAAGATGCGTAGCACCTAAGCAATAAACACATTTTTCATGCCCATCAGAGCTCTGCATTTTCCTGCTGCACTCTTGACACTGTTTGAAACCTGTGGTAGATTTTGACTTATCTCCCATGATAATAAGACAGAAAATCAAGGAAAATCAAGGCAGAGATACACACACTCACACAGAAAAAAGGACGATCCTACCAATGATGGTAGAAAAGAATACCTATCAGAAAGTTAGAGAAAGAGAGAGGAAAAAAAAGGACTGCCAACTATGGTAGCGGAGAAATACCAAATGGTACGAGGTAAGGATGAAAAAGTCACACAAGAAACAGCAGACACGTGAAAAAATATTACTACTGTAAAGTAGAAGAGACTGTACTAAGAAAGGAAAGCTTTAAATAGTAAAAAAATAGATATATTTCAAAAAATATACTTAGCTATGTGAGAGAATCAGCTGATGTGTCTTTTTTTAAGAGCAGCAAATGAGATCCGGGTTAATGTAGAGAGGGTCATTATGGGTAGCCCTTTAGCTTGAGAGTTTTTTGGCTGGAGCGAGCTATATAATGGCTACATTGGTCCCAAGGATAGGAACCGTAACTCATCAGTCAAGAATGGTTAAAGACTGACAACATCAGATAGAATGTTTGCTCCTTTGAGTGTTCATTCTTGTGAACTGCAACCATAAATATATGTATGTATATATTTATACATGTATATCTGCCTGTATCTATATATGTCTTATATATATATATATATATATATATATATATATATATATATATATATATATATATATATACATATATATATATATACATATATATATATATATATATATATATATATATATATGTATATATATTTTTAGATGCCACGGTGGTACGGTGGTAGTGTTGTTACCTCACAGCAAGAGGTTCTCCTGTTCGATTCTCGGCGTGGCTTGGGAGTGCCTTCTGTGTGGAGTCTGCATGCCCTCCCCATGGTTGGGTAGTGTTTGAAAGACATGAGTGCATAAATGAGCATTCCTTTGTTGAAGGTTGGGTGTTGAGCTGGCACCTCAGTGTTTCGTAAAAAAATCTACTGCCAATCATTAGTGGACTGGAGTTCTGCTGTGGTGACCCCTTACCGGGAAAAAGCCGAAAAAGAAACAACAACATATGTATATATATATATATATATATATTATTTATTTATTTTACATTTGTTAACTGGGAAAGTCCACTGGACACATATCCATTTTCAGTGGAGGCCCGGGGAGAAAAGCTCCACACAAAAACAATAAAGTAAAAAATTATGTAATTATACATAATAAAAGTGTTAACAAAGTAATAAGTGAGAATATATAATACATATGAACACTTTTGAAGAATCCATCACTTGTAAGTAGTTGCAAATATGCAATAATGGTACATACAGATATACAAGTTAGTTTGATAAGACAAGTAATGATATATAAGAGTCATACTTTTACCTTTAATAAAGACATGCCCCGGGATTCATGAAGCTTGCGCCAGGCACAGGCATAGCGTAGGCGGTATAATGCCAATATGGCCGTCGAGCGATTCAGGTACGATCCAATTCCATGTGCACTACCGGCGTACGCCAGAACTGCGTAGTCCCCGGCTTAGGTATGCTAATCACCCCATGTGCAGTGTCGCACCATGCAAATGAAGGCATATAGTGATTCATGAAGTGGTGCAAGCGTAGCATAAGCCCACAGAAATGTAAACCAAAAAATACGGTTTACATTTTCCCAAACAGAACATCGGAGCTATGGAAGCGGGCCAGACCCAGGTATCACAACGTTAACATATGCCAATGGCGAAATACACAGCCAATGGCATAAGAAAAGATGCACAACATGTAAATAACAACATTTAATGTCATGTCCACAGCAACGCACAGCACAACCACAGGGCATGTGTGCGGAAGCTGTAACATAAAGAAATAATATAAAAATGTCATAAAATCGCAACGTAATAGAAATCAGGTTTACAGCATAATACACAATGGTAGGCATGGAACACCACAACCAAGGTGCAAGGGTTGCTAAGGGCCTGTGATAGTGTTCGGTGCAGTAACTATGAATTAGCAGTCAATGCCATGCAAATGAGGCAGATAATACTGAATCGCAAATGTCCCGCCGGATGAAGGTTGTACCATACGGCGCAGCAGTATAACACCGAGGAGTGGCTCAGAGGAGATACATGACATCAGCAGAGGGGTGTGCCACCATAGCAGTAAGCACATTGGAGCAATGCAAATCTGGCCTGTCCATTGCTAAGCAAAGCTGCAGGACAGGGGTGGGGAGGAAGGTATAGAATCGTTTAGCTGAAAGCACACATGGTGCCCAAAAGCGCATGTGTACGGGGATGAAAACGTGCCCGAAACCCAGTAATCGGACGCATGCACCGCGAACAATAGCACAAACAGGAAGGTCAGGGGAAGAAAAGAAGGAAATGCTGAAGTAGGGTAATTGGAGTACTAATGAGCAATCAACACCAATCAACCCACGATGGCCAATCGACGGCAGCTGACAAGTCTGCTTGCAGAAACCTGCAAAACAGGATAGGGGAGACATTGGAATGCAAGGAAAGGAGGGGAGGTATTGGATTGTAAAGATAGGAGACCTGACACAATAGAGCAAAGCAAACTGACAGCAGACCGGCAGTAGCACACATAACGCAAGATACGCCAGGTCCAGGAAAGTACAAATGAAAATAGGCTGCAGGATGCACGCCAGAAAATGGTAGGTGCAACGTGCAGAAATGTAAAGGGAAGGTCAAGAGGTAATCCACAGCAGCCAAATGTAATTCAACACCAAAGGCACCACAATAGTAGTTCCGGCAGTAAAACACATAAGATACCCTGTAGCTACGATCGTACATACACACCCTATGACATCATCGGTGTTCACAGCATAACAGTATAAAGTGTGAAAGCACCCTTCACACACCTGTGAATTCCCAAACACTGCACCATAGGTGTAAACACGTACATGTTGGGAGCTGCCATAGCTGTGATTCATCAGCATGTGTTAGAGACTGACGGTGTTGTGGAGGATGATGCCGACAACCACCTCAGGCCTCGTAGGAGAAGGAGAGTGTTCAGACCAAGGGTAACCTACCAGGGGCTACATGACCTGGAGATAGTAGAGCATTACAGAGTGGACAGGGACATCTTACAGCAAATAGTGGAGCTGTGCCGGCCATGCCTGAGAACCAGAAACAACAGAGGGGAACCCATCCCAGTGGACACGTAGGTATGTGTAAGCCTGCGAATACTGGCCACAGGTACCTTTCAAAGGCCAACTGGAGATATAATGGGTATCTCACAGGCATCAGCATCCAGGTACTACACCAGTTCCTGGATGCCATGTTACCACATGGCAATGAGCAGATATACTTCCCCCGAACTCAGGAGGAGTTGGCCAGCAATATGCGCCACTTCCACCATGTGGCACACTACCCGGAGGTACTGGGTGCGATAGACTGCACGCACATACAAATCAAGTCACCACCCGGTGAGCATGGTAGGTGCTAAATAAACCACAAGGGATTCCACTCCATCAACTGCCAGGTCATGTGCAATGCCCAGGGCATTATCATGAATGTGTGTGCTGGCAGCCCTGGAAGCTACCATGACTCCCATATCTGGCATGCCTCACAGCTGTATCAGGTATTTGTCAGGGGGGACATCCCACATGGCCATCTTGTGGGGGATGCTGGCTATGCACTGGAGCCATGGATGATGACTCCCATCAGAAATGCACACACACCCATGCAAGAACGCCATAATGAGGCACACGCACAAACCAGAATCATCATAGAGCGTGTGTTCAGGATGCTGAAATCACAGTTCCGGTGCTTGGATACATCTGGTGGAGCCTTGCAGTACTCTCCAGGCACGTGTGCCCACATTGTCATAGTATGTGCCATGCTACATAATATGATCCTGCGGAAGCAGCTGCAGCAGGGACAAAATGGTGAAGGCCCTCATAGCCCACCGCAATTGCCAAGGCCATTACAGGCACAGAGGGATTCAGACCATGAGCACACTTTGCCAGCCCCAGTAGGCAGACGGAGGCATGCCCAATATGCCTATGCCTTGGCAAAGAGGGAACGTATAGCACATACTCTGACAGTGTAGGCCCCTATGGACTGACACCTCTCCACCCGCACACACAGTAAAATGGATGGCACACAAACATGACCACCTGTAAATTGTAATGTATAGGTGGCCCAATGTGTGACTCCTACATAGGCAGCCCTCAAACATTGTAAACACAACAGCTAGTGGAACACGGAATGCCAACACCTGAACAGTACATGAGCCTTACAGCATATGGTGGTGCTGTGTGCCTGTCACGTTCGCCAGATATATATATATATATATATATATATATATATATATATATATATATATATATATGCACATATGCATATATATAATACAGATAGAAAGAGCAATAGAATGATATATGTTGATATAGATGGATTCAGCGAGATCTGCAAATATAATAGATAGTTCAACGACATTCATAACACCTTGGAGGTACAAATAAATAGGATACCGCCAACTATGGAATGTGTAACATACCAACATGCGTAACCACGAGGCTGAAAGACTGATAGAACACAGTACCGGAACAGTACAGCCGCGAGTAATAGTATGATGATATGAAGTGACATTTAGTCACTGCTGCCGGTGTTGCGGTCCACGTAGGTACTGTGTTCAACTGTGTTTGTGAGTGCCGTAGTCTGTGTCAGTGTGCGTTGAGGGTGCCGTGTACGTCTCCATGTGACTGTAATGTGTGTGTGTCAGCAACATGTGTTTGTTAGTGCCAAGTCAGAGGCAGATCAGTACGGTAGGTGTGGATATACATACCAGTAGGCATACGGTCACTACCTGTCCCACAGTAGGAGGGACAGCCCCACCCTGGGCAGGTGTGTCCTGACATAAAACAGTACAAAGGGCAAATGTCCGAGATGGTAGGACATTAATATGTCCCATATATAATGTAATAGTCGTATTTAATAGTTATGCCTGTATGTAAGAAACGTAAATGTTACATGCAATATGATAAGTCCCACGACAATAGGTATGTATTGAGGATAAAAGTATGATTTAACCTGTGTACTGACCGTGGCTACGTATTGGCCTGTAAACACCGCTGTGTGTCCCGCAAGTGTCTAACAATGACCATATGAAAAGGTGGCAACCCATGGCAAACAGGCTCTTTTACCAACACAACCGCAATGACTGCAAATATCTGGGACAGAAATACAAGGGATAGCTGTCACTTACACATATCCCTTGATATATCGCTGCAATTCCGGACGTATACAAGTAGCAAGCTCACCTGCAGACGATATAGAAACCAATTAACAATGGCCCAACGTACAATCCCATAACATAAGTTTACTAACTGTTAGCTCTCTAATTATGGACGGAGCCCACACACATATATACGGATTATGTAGAAATGCAAGGCCCACAAACCTGTATATGCTACGTACACCCACCGACATCCCCCACACTAGAAACTAAAGCAATACAGACTGTAATAGCAGCACAAACATCCAGTCAGTCAATTACATCTGCAGAACCCTCAATATACCATGTGAGAGACACAATTAAAGGCGTCATGCAAAATTGCAGGTGTTGTATAATGGAACAAACAGCCATGTTACAGGTTTTGTTTGCAATACTCCGTTATCAGATGTTGGGATGACAGGTACACCCACATGTCGAACCAAATACTCTACCTGTCACACACAATCCACGGGGGACATGAATCCAAAGTATACTTGTCTCCATGCATAGCAGTTGCAATTACACATAACAAAACACAATACAGACCGTCTCCCCGAAGGTAGGGCAAATAGGCAACACCCAAGTGGAGAATTCAATTATACCCCACTGTTGCCGCATAATTGGCGAATGGAGTAGCTGCACAGCTGATATGCAATTAATTAGTCACTCAGGAACACCAATTGGTGGGATGAATCCACATGTTGCAGGTATCGATGTATATAAGGATGACTTGCCAGACATTCAAAGCGTATGCTCATACCGAATACCAGTTGAAACACTGTGAGAGAGATAGAAACGAAACGCCGTAAAGATAACAAGGTATGTAGAACACCCGATATGTAAGGTTATGTATAGCATGATCTGTATTAATAAGTTTTACTGTATGTATAGCCTGCTTTGCATTAATTAAACGTGTCCACAATGCATAAAGTGGGGAAAGGTATTTATGTAGTGATGTCTTGCTGAGCATACTAATGCTTGTAGAAACTATGCGTCCAGCAGTGGGGCACAAGGTACACAGCATAGACACCACAAGGGATGCTACATGAGGGCGTTAAACAGAACAATTCCATACAACCCGCCATCAGTGGTAAGGTATGTCCAACAAGGACGTGCCATAGCAGGGGATAGTATATGTTGATATACTGTCACAGCATGCATGTGTATGGGCATATGACGTTAATGACATATCTAAGGTGGTCCCGCTGTGCAAGTATGCTTTGCATTATGGGATACTATGTGAAATATGTGTAATGTATAGTATTGTAAGTAGATATGACAGATATTCTACACAGCATAACAGGCATATCATGCATACCACAGGTATCGTCTATTGGCATGTACAATAACAGGATACATATGGCTTGTAGGCATGGGACATTGTAATAGCATGATAGCTAATCTAAATGGAAGGGCTACCAAGTAACCATGCACAAAGGACATGTAATAGCTTCACAGGTGCATAGTGGGGTACTATGCAGTCTGGCAAGTCCATGTGTAAGCACAACTACAGTGTTCACACTAGTGGCAAGTATCTAGGGTAGTGTCCTGTGAACAGCAGAGCTATGTGTCACCTGCACCTCTGCACAGTACAGCCACTGTAGTGATCCCAGGCCTACATGTGTCTGCCAACCACCAAGGGAGGTATCACATGAACAGTGCTAGTGAATGTCCCTGCGTGATGTACATAGGACTTATGTTCCAAAGCATGGTGAGTGTCCGGTTTGGGAATGTAACCCTCAAGCACATCCCACTCATTGTGGCGTATGTGCACAT
Organism: Protopterus annectens; assembly: GCF_019279795.1. Taxonomy (NCBI): domain Eukaryota; kingdom Metazoa; phylum Chordata; order Ceratodontiformes; family Protopteridae; genus Protopterus; species Protopterus annectens. Next base: position 1,182,762,846 of record NC_056726.1, read on the forward strand.
ATCCATGAGCATGTTGCTTATAGTGGCTTTTGCTTATGTCGCGTATGAGGAGTATATCCATTAATAATGTTGTGGACATGGGCCCTGTCTGATCAGCAGAGGTCACCCCTGAGTATGTAGTATGCAAATGTGTACAGATGTGGTGTCCGTAGTGCAGCCGCATACTTAAACTGTCGGAGCTCAGTAAACGTCATGGCATGTTAATGTTGTGGTATGTAAAGCTGTAGCTGTTGTGTAAGGTACACCCTAAATGGGGTGGTGTACCCTTGAATGTGTGTAGATGTCTTGAGTTCTGAGGTACAATGGGTGCCTATGTACCAGCTGCACACCCAGTACAGATAGGTGTGGCCACGTAGAAGGATATTCAGGCCACAGTGGCAATACGGTAACCACGGGAGTGGGTGTGACATATGTGTGTACTGCAAACATGTACAATGTGATATGAATGTAGGGGACTACCACCCATGTGATAGTCAGTGGGTGAATGGTGTAATGCAAAGGTGATGTTCATGCACCTTGTGTCATGCAGCTTGATGCCATGATAGTCATATCATGTATCTGTCACAGCGACACCCATATGGATGGAGTCAGTATCAGCTGGTGGAGCAATCATGGTGCTTTGTATGCAGGGGTTTGAAAGCTAGGCAGGGAAAGTCCCCTGCGCTAGCCTGTACCACAGGGAAGCATATACTGAACATGAGGGGTCCTATGACTGAGGACTGTGGTATGCCAAATGTACCTGACATGTTTTAGGTACTGTGGTATGCTGGCCTCACTGTGTGTGTCCTGTTCATGAGCCACATTGCATAACATCCTGAGACATAGGGTACGATGTGCAGGTGGATGTGTATGTTGTCAATACCAGAATGGAGAATGGTGCTGAAAGGCAATTTGAGGACAATGTAGGATGTGTGGACTCCCGTACCATCAGCAACTGCCCTGGTAACTGTATGAAAGGAGTCCACCATATGTAGGGGCAATGCTCTGGCCCTAACAAGCCCAACCTGGGTGGCAGCAAAGGATGGGAGCCCAACAATGTCTCTGTGTATGACGTCCTTGATGATGTGCCCCATAGCCATGCAGAACAGTCCAGTCAGGTGTGTAGGACTATAGTCCCACTCGTGCATTGTGGGGCCACCTGTGTGTAGTGTGATAAATGCTGCTGTGTGCCATTCAGGGGCTACAATGTCTGAAACAAGGCTATTACTGAATATGGTGGCCTATTCAGAGGTTGGTGGACAACACAGCCTGGGATGTTGGAAGGTGACATGGGGCCAGTGTCCCAGGACATATAGAGTGCAGGTCAGTACTGTGTAGGTGTGACCACAGGGACACCACAATGTTCCTGTATGGATTGTGGCCCTGTAGTGAGTGAGAGGGTGTAATGTTAGCATTGAATCCATCCTCCAGCATGTTGCCAACATCACCTGGGTCTGTAATGTTCCTGAGTGACTGTTGTATGTGACAGCAGATGTGGGTGTTGCCATCGACTACTGACATATCACCATAATGCCTGGTGGTACACCCTGGAATGTGTTGCAATCATGTTTACGTAGCTAGTCTTGGAGTATGTGATGAGGGACCCTGTGGCCCTACCACTGCTGACCAGTGAGCCACCCCACCCATGGGAATGTACACCACTGTGCAACAGCCTACACCTGTTGTTGTATATCATATTTCCATGGAACATGACCACCAGAGTGGCGTCTGTTATCTGGTGTGTACCATTATGGCTCTGTGTGCAATAGCATGATCCATGCAGTTGTGTACATGCTAATGAAGTGCACTGGGTTATGTGTCAGCATTTGTATGTGCATTGTCCATCTGCACGGGTGTCATGACGTTAACAACCGCTGTCAGCAGACGTCTGCAGTAGGTGTTGTAGTACTCATGTACTGTGTATGCTGTGATGAGTGTGGTGCCGGGATGTGGCTAACAAGGTTGATTAGCATATGTTCGGAATCCACCAATGAGGGGATAACCCCAGGTGTGTAACACCAGTCACATGGTGGTAGTGTTCATGTCAAGGCTAATGTAGGTCTTGGAGGTGGTGTGTATGGGTTGATCCAGCAGAGCGGAGGTTATGACTCATGGATGTGTCGGTACATGAGTGGCTATCCCAGTTAAGTGTGGGGTAGTGTCAGTCACACATCAGTAGTAACTGTCTGAGGCCCACTGTCCAATATACCAACAAATAAGGTATGTTAACCGTGGGGTATGATGTTGACTCTGTAGCTTGTTACAATGTGTATAGCAGTCCTGGACACAGTTAGTTGCATGTGGAGCACCTCTGATGCATTGTGCTAAGTAACTAGCCAGGATGTGTGCACAACATAGTGGGATATGGGAACCCCTCAGCTGTGGGTGCCGGTCCAGGTACATGCCCGAAAGGTATGGTATGTCTATAACCTATCATTGCAGGTGTGCTCTGCAGAGCCTAGAGGCAGGTCCCAGTCACTGCAGAGATGTTTGAGTGGTGCATTATAAGGTGTGCCTTGCCTGCGTGTGTCACAGAGGAAGATGCAAGCATTGTGTCACATGACCCCATGTTGTGCTTGCCAGTTCCCGTTCTGCCGGTGACAGTTATTGGAAACTGTGCAAGACAGGCAGCATAGAAGCAGCAAGAGCCTTACATGTGAGCTGTACTCCCAGGGCTGACAGGTGCAAGTCATCTGTGCCACAGCATTGTGTTTGACCAGGTCAGTCAAAGCGGACAGATACCAGATGCCTGTGGAATGACAATAGGAGCATAAGCAATTGTTGAAGTGACAGAGTCGGTTGTTGTACAGTGGTATCGTGTCCGGATGAATGCAAAATGCTCCCCAGGGCTTGGCCCACACCCTCAGGGCTATAAGACTGGTGAGCTATTGCATGTCCCTGCACATGTGGTCTGTGAAGTGGCATCCAGAGCAGTCACACTAACATGGAGAATGGCAGTCACAGTGTACCTGGTGAGGTGTGGCATGGGTGCATAGGTTATGTTGCAGAAGCAGTTACCCGACAGCAAGATGTAAGCGACTATCGCCTTGTGTAGCCTGCTGTGTGGAACTGCAGTGTGACTCCCTACAGAGTCACCAATGACTGGTGTGTTGTGAATTTTATAACTCCATATTGGCTGTATGTGATGGGCACACATGAGTCTGTGGGCTATAAGTTGGTGATGTTGTCTTCCATGATGGGGGCTACCTCTGGTGCCTACACTGAGTATGGAGACGTACTGCACAAGTTGTCCTCGTAGGTGTGGCCAGTGGTGTAGATCATGTGAGACTATGTGATGGGTGGGGTGTGTTGCGAATGTTACACATCCCCAAATGACTGTCAGGTGCAGTCAGGGTTGGTGACAGCATTAACCCCAGCCATAGCTGTCAACCTCCTGTCCCCAAAATGAGGAACATTAGCCCTCATAATGTGTGACAAATGGGCAAAACTTGGAACACTTACAACTGGCTTACTAACAGCTTCAACTAGAAAGGGCATATGATAGCTAAAATAGGCTGGTTTTACATATAAAAAAGATATTCTAATGAATTAATATGATTCCCATCTATTTAGCTATGGCTAGCAGGTAAACAATGTCCAACAATGAATGTGTGACAGACCCTTTCAATGTGGAACCTTGAGGAACATGCACCTTTTAAGACCCCAAATGAGGTACGTTCCTCGTAATGAGGTACACTTGAGAGCTATGCCTCCAGCACGGCTGCAGAAGTGCATCTCCCACAGGCTGTAGTGTCGTATGTTGGGAGGTGAGCATTGAATGTGTACATGAGCCAATTGCTCTATTGCCACATGTATGACATATCCCTCATATAGACAGGCAATAGCACTGGCACGTGACAGTTGGACATGCCTGTATATACAACCATATCCCACAGGATATGTGCATTACATGTGTACAACAGCTGTTGTACCATAAGCAAGCTGGGAAGTGTAGGACAGCCAGTGTACCTGTGGGAAATGGTGTGGAATGGGTGCTATAGTAATCAGTAGCTCATGACATGCTCACAAGTTCTGAACAAGTGCCTAGCATGACCATACAATACAGATAGGGTGTTGGATAATATCAACCCACAAGTGGTGATGACAGTCATTTTGGGTGGCACCGCACTATAACCCTGCTGAGAATGGTGTGCATGTCCCTGAACCATTATCACTGTAGATGTTAGCAGTACAGATGTACAAGACAGCACGGATGTTTGATTACAAATACCTTTGTATGTCACAGGAGTGTTCCACCAGTGGCCTGTTGACAGACTTACAACTACAAAAGGTGCAAGAGTGACATGTGTACATCACACCAGTGTCAGCTACAGTAGAACAGGGTTAATGTGTTGTACCCCACCCTCATTGTAGCCCATACCACACAGACAAATGTTAGGCATCTGTGTATGTAAGGCTGTGCATGGCCCTGACCTATCAGTATATCTGTGTCAGTGTTGTGAACAACATATAGAATGGGCTGTGTGGGTGAGGTGTGTGACATATGTGCACAGTCTGATGGATGATACCATCATTGTCACCGCTAGGTGAACATCCCTGTACCCATAAACTACTACCTAGGCTCTGGTCAACATTATGGACACTGTGTAAGGGATGGTGCTGTGCAGTGCACCCCCTGACTTGGTGACGTCTCCAGGCCCCTTAGGTAGTCATATGAGGTACCCATGTCATGTCAGGGTGCCATCCATGAGCACAGAGATCACTGGACAGGCATATACAGCACTGTGGTGACCAATATTGGATCACATACCACCTTTAAGGGGTAATGGCTATGCATGCATGTGCAATACCAGCCTTCACAATCCTCACCTCCACTATGCAGCATGCTGTCTACCTTGCAGAAAGACATTTGCTACACCATGATGGTGGACATGTTACATGTCCATATCCTGATCTATAAGACATATGTCATGGACAGCCACCGTCCTAATACTAGGATCGCCACAGGCTGGACAGATCCCTGTGCCATATATGTGACATACTCCCACCATACCATGCAACCCTGTCCATCAAAGCTGCACATGTCATCCCAGTCAGACATGGTGTGATGGCCACATGGTAGATGTACTATCAACTGACTGGATCAGTAATGTAGCACTGATGCACCTTGCGGTGGCATAATGGCTGTCTGTTACAGCTTGGAAACCGTGCCCGCACATGCTATGGTTGATAACCATCCCTGCGAATGTCGTCTGACTATCCATTGTCCCATGTCTATCACATGTGCAATACAGGTGATCCGTGGCAGGATGTTGAACAGTTGTACAGTGCTGTGTAGATGTATACGGCAAAACACATGCATGTACAGGTGTCCATGCGTATGTGTGCATTGTCACTGCTCAAGTCCATTACGGCTGTGTCTGTGTTGATATGTGACATATACACAGCATCCAGGTCAACAGCATTACCGTGGACACATCCAGGCATGTGCAGATAGGTAAGAACACAAGTGCAGGCAAATAGACATGCCCACAGCAAGACAGCATTTACATGGAGTATGAACACTGTAATGAGGTGACACACATATATGGTGATGATATCCAATGCATAATGGGTGTGACATGTGTGTGACACAAACACGTCAGTCGTGTCAGTGTCATGATGCTTTACAAAGATAACTGTGCAGATGTAGTAGATGTCATAGAAATGTATGTGCAGCAGTATCTCTGTACATCTCTGAAACTGTGACCTGTCACCATCATTATGTCTTACAGATAATGCCCCGTACACACCTCCCAGCATACAGCCGCCAGGAGGATGATGTCCTCACAGCTCCATAACAACTATGACTTGTTGTTCAGCCATGTGCCACAGCATGCCCAGCAGCGGGATGACCTGTGGCAGGATCTACGCAGGAGGGTGAACAATGTAGGTGGCCATAACCGCACATACCAGCAGGTGCGCAGACACTGCATGGACTTGATACAACATGCAAAACAGTGTGCCACTGCAATTGCCAGGGAACAAGGTGGAACAGGTGGTGGGCCACCGACCCAGCCCCCACTCACACACACCGAGGAGCTACTGGCCAGTCTGGGGACACCCAGGGAACAGCATCCACAAACACTAGCTGCCATTGTGGAGGTGGGTGTCTCCCAACCAATGAGCCTGGAGTTGCCTGGTAAGTCAGTACTGCACATATGGCTATTATATCCCATTTAGTTGCATGTGTCACTGTACATTATGTAAAGTAACAACATATGCAAGGTATGTGGATACACATGCTGCATATTACAGTATGCTACGCTGTGTATGCACACATGTGCATACTATATGCTATTACACAGGTGAATGTGTTCACATGCACAGTGCAACCTGTGGCTGTCATACAGTCATGGATAATGTTCATACTGCTGTGTCACCCCTATACAGGTACCTCTGGCATGCCGCACAGACATGAGTCCGTTGCCGGTGAGACTGTCATCAGTATCAGGCATGTTACAGTGTAGATCTATTTGCCATGTGGCCAGTTAACACTTGCACACCTGATGTTTGTTCCAGTCATGATATGCAGGTCACATCATCCATCATTCACACAGGCCACCTATGTGCAATATATACACATGAAATGATACACCGACTTGAAACCACAGTACTTGTCATTGCAACATATGTGGTCAGCTGTGCATACAACGGTGGAGGTGTTCTACAATGTAGGCATATGTAGTATGCACTGGAACAACATGTGTGGTACGCACACAGTACCACACAGTGAGCTGTGATATGGGCAGCCCACAGGTGTCACCATTGTGTCATATGCCCCTGCATTGGGTGCACACATTGTGATGTGCCATCTGACATGTCCCAGACACGTAGTGTTCTGTCTGCAATATTGTCACACTATCGCATGACCTATACCCCACATACCAAGCATAAACCCGTTGTCTGCATAGCCCTGTGGATTGTGACATATCTGACATCTATGGGTGTATGTCATATGGGACAACACAGACATGTGAGATAGATGGCCATCACACACATTTGGCCAACACATGTGCACACATGGCCATGGGGGATGGCCAGAGTCATGTAGCCACACAGTACATGGGATGTGTATACACCCTGTTGCACATTGTCCACACATGGTCCAATTATAGCCTTAGTTGACCGATTATACAGTTGATGTGGTACACTGGACATCCTAAAAGCCTGTGCTCAGCTACTGGAGGTGTCACTGAAGTCTACCATATACGATCTGTTGAACATCACGACTGTGTTGCAGTTATGGCTATGCAATGTGTACATATTATGCATTCTACAGCAACATAGATGCCTCATGATGCCATGCAATGCACAGTGTCTGTACTTCACACTGTATAGCAATGTAGATGGCTCACACTACCCTCCCATGCTCATGCACATTTGCTAAACATGCATTCTATCTGTAGGGCATACACACAACAATGCAATGTGAAGCCCATTATGATGCTGTACATGTGTCAAGACACCATTGTGTCAGACATGTATGCATGTTAATGCACATGTCAGCAGATTACATGTCAAGGTCACGTCAGCCATGTGTACTGTAATCCTGTTCTGGGCCACATGGTGTATCACGGGGATGCATGCATACTACCATGATTGTGTGAACTGCATGGCTACTGATATGACACCTGCTTGCTGTAGTGTGCACCCCAGGGAGGTATGCTTACTAACACTATTAATGTCTGAGCTGCATGCCCTCTGCTGTATCACAGGCATGCTGCATGCCATCTGACAAATCACATGCATGGTGTGTCTGTGTGTGTGTGTGTGTGTGTGTGTGTGTGTGTGTGTGTGTGTGTGTGTGTGTGTGTGTGTGTGTGTGTGTGTGTGTGTGTTTGTGTGTGTGTGTGTGTGTGTGTGTGTGTGTGTGTGTGTGTGTGTGTGTGTGTGTCTGTGTGTGTGTGTGTGTGTGTGTGTGTGTGTGTGTGTGTGTGTGTGTGTGTGTGTGTGTCTGTGTGTGTGTGTGTGTGTGTGTGTGTGTGTGTCTGTGTGTGTGTCTGTGTGTGTGTGTGTGTGTGTGTGTGTGTCTGTGTGTCTGTGTCTATTGTACTTTACAGTATTTCTTTGCATTCACAGGTGATGTAGGTGCGTTACCCTCCTGCGGTCCATCTGATGTTAGTTTCCCCACAGATACTAGCGGTGATGAACATATGCATGAGGTACAGGCAGGGTCATCAGGGGCTGAATCTGTGCCAATGGTTACCATCCCAGCTATGTCCCCCTCTTTCCCGCACACAGTTCTGCTGCCAACACATACCGCATCACCAATGGCCATAGAGGAAGGACAGTCAGCGTCTGTTAGCATGGAACAGGAGCGTGTGGTGGCTACAGAAGGTGTGTCTACACACCATGGTGTCAGTGTAATGACTGCAGATGTGCCACACAGGCATGTAGCTGGTGCTGCTCGTAGGAGGAACTCTGGCAGACATGCACCTGCAGGACAGAGCACAGCAGCTGGTATCACCAGACGCATGTTCCAGACTGTAATGGCGGCACGGGCACATGCTGAATGGCAGATCAGAGAAGGGCAGAGGCTGCAGAGGGCTGCTATCCATACCCTAAATGACAACATCCAAACATTGGCAAATGCTAAACAGCAGATTGCTGATGTTCTGGATAGGCGATTGGGTGAAATGGTCGGAATCCTTGACCGAGGCATGGCAATCCGTGAGCGGGAGCTGTCTGTGCTGGAACATCTGGTAGGAGTGAGGCGTAGGCCACGTGGACGTAGGCCAGCAACACCATCTAGTGTAGGTCGACGTGAGTGTGCCACTTCACATGCCCGCTCCCATAGTGCCGGTAGCAGTGCAGCTGGTGCTGCGCTGTCAACACTAGGTCACAGCAGGCCACATGGACGTGGCCCTGGATGTTCTCAGCGGGGACATGGTTCCAGCGGACATGTGTCATCGGACAGTAGCCACTCTGTACCTCCACCTGGTAGTGCCCGTGCAACCCCAGGCAGGCACAGGTCACATGGCCGTGGACGGACACAGTGAGCTGTACAACCTGGTCTGTACAATCTGGGGCTGTCAATTATACCCTGTGTAGGCCTCACAAATGGCAGAACTGTGTACACACATACACACACACAGCAAACACAACTGTAGGGCTCCACAACATCCACATGCATTCTAAACAGACATGTCCAATCAACTCACCAGCCCTTACATGTACACATGATGTTATCCATTGGTGCAGCCTATGCCCCTGGCAAACATATCACCCTGTGCATATGATGAAGCCTGTGCCGCATCCCTGTCATCCACACCATCGGTGCAGGGTTATGCACAAATATTCTGATGCACAGGGTGAACAGAATAGTGAGAGGTGTATGTAATATTACCTGTGTATGCATAGTGAGGGATGTGTATGTTGCAGTGGTTGTGTGTGAATACAGAGAGATGTGTATGTGACATAGGTTGTGTACTGTCGACATGCACGGGTCATACCATGTAGTGCAGGTGCAGCATGCATTGTGATGTGTTCACGGTATGTGTCTCGGTTACATCTGTAGCACCATGTTGGTTGTGATACCCTGGTTCCCTCCTATGGTGTACTTGCATGTGCCTACAGGTAGCAGTGTTTGCAGTCCCTCACATGTAACTGTGGATTACTCACAGGCACGTCTGTCAATATCAGCATGCTGCAGGTACCCTCAACCTGACTGTTGGAAACACCAACATGACACAGATGTCCGCACATATACTGCACCTGACGCATGTGGTCAGTGCCACAGGCTACACTGAACAGAGACGTGACATACATAGCAGGACACATTACAGGTATGGTGACATGGTGCAGGGATTGTACACAGCGGTCTGGCCAATGATGATGTGAGGTGTCACTTGGTAGCTGGAGGCCACACTGTGTAGCAGTAGGACCCTGTAACAGTACGGAAACATGGCCACATTCACGGGGTGTACACCACTATAACGCACACCCCATAGTGTTCAGGTGGGGACCCTTGCCTATGTGGTCATCACCCTCACAGTACTATGTACCTACACAACATGTCACAGAGAAGGAACATGCACAGATAGCCAGTATGGCTGGGTCCTATGGCATCAACAGGGTAGTGCACTGCATCACCATTACGGGTTAGTCACCACGTGGGGTTACATACATAGCAGGACACATTACAGGTATGGTGACATGGTGCAGGGGTTGTACACAGCGGTCTGGCCAATGATGATGTGAGGTGTCACTTGGTAGCTGGAGGCCACACTGTGTAGCAGTAGGACCCTGTAACAGTACGGGAACATGGCCACATTCACGGGGTGTACACCACTATAACACACACCCCATAGTGTTCAGGTGGGGACCCTTGCCTATGTGGTCATCACCCTCACAGTACTATGTACCTACACAACATGTCACAGAGAAGGAACATGCACAGATAGCCAGTATGGCTGGGTCCTATGGCATCAACAGGGTAGTGCACTGCATCACCATTACGGGTTAGTCACCACGTGGGGTTAGCGATCATTTCTCACTGTATATTAGCATACACCCTCACACCAAGCACCAGACATGCATACAGACAGACACACACACACACTGTGGTGACAACACATGTGTATACGGACAGCTGACGTGTGTGATGCACCACACCGGCCGACGTCATGCTTCCCACACTGACGTATGTACAGATCTCTACAACAGTGTACAGGGATGTGTAACAACTGGGACATATTCCCTGCTATATGTGGCATCTCTGGTCACACATTCGGACACACATGGCAGTGCTGGGAATGATACACCTGCCATATGATGACACGTTTGATAGACATGCAGCGGTATTGATTGCATTATGTGTACCAACGCTATATCTGGCAAATGTGCTGCTATATGCACACGGGAGGTTGTAGGTGTTACAGGTGCCATGTGACATATAGTTGGTAACACCTGACAGCTGTGTATGCATTATGTCAGCACCGTCACGTAACAGCGACATAGCGTACTGTTTGCACATGGCATGATAGGATGGTGTGTGACACAACTGTGAGCCACCCCCTGCACACATACATCTACACAGGTGGTTCACCACTTTATGTACACACATCCCTCCATACGTGCTGTTTGTATGTCACGTTATACAGGTGTCAATGATGGGTCTGCATTGCGACTGCATGTCGTAGTTAAGTGCAACTATGTTACGGACATCAGCCACTGCACATGCATGGTTGCTGCATGCACAGTACAGATGTCACATGTGTCTTCTGTTGCCATGTTTGTATGCATTTCTATTGTTGGACATGTGTGTTGACATACATAACACATGGACTGTGGTATGATATCACGGGTGTCACAGGCGACCAGTACAAGGGTATGTGTTCCGGTCAACATTGCATACCCCCTGTAGTGTGAGCATTCAACAGACATGGACCCACCTTCCATTTGCGTGTGTAGCATTGATTAGGCCACTGTTATGCACGAGGTACATCAAAGGCTATGTATGTATGTGTTGTGTGTGCAGTCCATGCACACATCCACACAATCACATGCATGACATATCTAGACATGTGTTCATTGGTGTACAGCAACAGTCATGTGTCCTAGCTGTGTAAGGGCCATGGTATGTCTTGAGCTGACCTGTTCATGTATACTGGTATCATTGCAATGCATAACACCTGTTGGATCCCTGTTGGCACATGTGCACTCTGCACAGCTGGTGTAGACCTCTGTACAGCCCAGTGGTCATGTGTCACATGGTGTTGTGGTACTGTAAGGCTGTGTAGTGCTGCACCGACGACATGGTGATGACTTGACAGCTACAGTGTACACTGCAGTGTGTACGTGTGTGACCTGCACCTGTGACAGCTGTGATGGCAGCTGTGTGTGTACAGGTCACTGCATGTGTGACCGCCCTGTGCGGGAGGACAGTTATACCTTACTGTGCCCTTCTGTACTGTGCCCTTCTGTGTGTACACTCCATCTGCATGCATGACAGGCCTTTGCAACAGGCCTTTGCAACAGCTAAGTGTGTGAGCATGCCCAGTATGCTGTTGTGTAGATGGACACACAGTACAGTCCATGTACGCAGTTGTGTAGATGGACACACGGTACAGTCCAATCTGAGACCTTCCGTGTTTACACTCCATCTGCATGCAAGACGGCCCTTTGCAACAGCTAAGTGTGTGAGCATCCCAGTATGCTGTTGTGTAGATGGACACACAGTACAGTCCATGTACGCAGTTGTGTAGATGGACACACGGTACAGTCCAAACTGAGACCTTCCGTGTTTACACTCCATCTGTATGCAAGACGGCCCTTTGCAACAGCTAAGTGTGTGAGCATGCCCAGTACGTCGTTGTGTAGATCGACACACAGTACAGTCCGAAATGACATATATTACCAGGTGTGCAGCCATAGCAAGTGACACCTTGTGTCGGTGATGTCCTTCTGTG